>NC_091468.1:68951777-69271420 GCF_027789765.1 Dendropsophus ebraccatus | reverse complement strand
AGGGATGAAAATAACAACCAATCCTTACTTACATGTGCTCGTGCCCTGTGACTGGCTCAGTTACCCCAGAAGGCATTTTTCCACATGAGTTGTGATGTCATCTCAACTCGGGGGAAAATGGGCATCTCAGCTGATAGACTGGTCGCTCAGCCAATGAGTGACTACAGCGGCGTCTCGCCCCGGTCACTGACTGGCCAGTCCATCAACTGGGTTGGGATGTTGGCTCTGGCGGAGATCCGAGAGACCAGCAGGAGTCCTGGAGCAGAGCTGGCCTCCTTTAATATGGGACTAGTAAGGAAAAGCCAGCTTACCCTCTCCACTGCGCTTCACAGCCCGGGCTCTCACCCCAACAGGTGCCATTTGTACAACCAGGTAACGAAATGAGTCCAGCTTCCAGCGGCGTGGTTGCAAATAAGTTGACCGTCACCGTACATACAATGCGGCATGCCCCCAACAAAGCCTACGCGTTTCAGCTGCTAGCTGCAGCCTTAATCATGGCTATACTTCATTTGGCAAAGTCGCACTAAATAGCTATCAGGTAACAGTGCGCGTCACCAGTACGTCCCACCATCTTCTGTGATGACGACAGCACCGACCACCTGCAGACTAATAGGCGAAATCCACCCCTGAAGTCAAAAGACTGTGTAATAATTAACATGAACCTATGTAAAAACAACACATTAAGTGTGGAAATAAAGACTATCCAAGCAATGAGAGGATTAAATTGTTCACCAGCCAAAGACTTCAGCCTTTGTGACGCCTAGCTCCTCCAAGTAAAAGCTCTGTGTGTGCCCCCGCTAAGCATGGTCTATGCAAAACCAAGCTGTAAAATGCAAGGAGTTTGCCCAAGTTGTGTAACCCTATAGGGTAAATATGACTTATGAATGCAATTCCATTAATTTCCCTAGAACAGCTGGTGAGCCAGCAGATATTTTTTTTTAGAATAGCAAATAGACATCAGGGGGGTAGCGCTGGGTCTCCTGATAATTTCTGTAGATATACCTTTCCATATTATTTTTTTAATTATTTATTTATTTATTTTTTTTTTTTTAAATATAAACCTGTGGAAATTTTTTTTTGCAACATAGCAAGTATAAAGCAGGAATTTAAAAAACTGTGTTTCTAAGGTATCCATAGCCTTTAACCCATTCAACTCAGGCATAACGCTATATACGTATATGTTTTTTAAAATAATAAAAATTCCTCCCCCAACACAAGTTTAAATCATCCCATTCCCATTATACACCTAAAAATATGTAAAGAAAAAACGTTTAAAAACGCAGCATGCGGAATTGTCTGCCAAAAAAATATTTAAATATTGTTCCTGCACGGTGAACTGTGTAAACGTAAAGAGGAAAGAAGAACTCCAGGATTGCAAATTTTTTGCTGATTGCTATACAAATCAAGACACCACCACAACATGGTGCATAGTGCATAATATTTATTCCATGTGAACGATTTGCGAACAAAGATACAAAGAGGTCCAAATTCTATCAAACAACTAATGATTTCTTGTTGGTCGTTTAATCGTTGTCTGCTATTACACTAAACAAATATCGTTCAAATCCGAACGAGCTAACGATTTTTCAAATGATAATCGTTTTGTGTAATAAGGCCCTAAGTTCCAAGTCCTTGCAAAAAAGGAACTTCAAATAGGAAGCAAAATGGATATAAGACATCAAGGCGCTATACAGTAACAGTCACACTTGTCAAAGGGAGAACTTCTAAACATAGGACCAGCAAAGTGTCGGTAGGAATGTAAGCTACACAACTGACCCCTACAATACGTGGAAGATTGCCGCGTTGCATCTCTAACCATGTCCCCTCTATGTTGAGCCCCTACAATGTGCAAGACAAAAAAAAGTCTCTAAAATGAATAACCGATGTGGTGCATGGCAGGTACACCGGGGTCTTGGCCGGCAGATCTGGAATATTATATCTGCCCCCCAACGTCTTTCAGGTTTTATCGTCTAGAAGTAAATAAATTATTAATTTAGCCGTCGCAGTACTGAGAGTTAGGAAGATTTTTTTTTCACTTTATCGAGAGAAAATGAATCCATCAGTAAGAAAGTGTCACCTATGGCAATATCTGAAGGAGCTGTTGTTTCCTTTCACAATAAAGATGGAGCTCGGTTAAATCTTAGACGGGCGACAATTTCCATCGTTCATCTATATCTGAATTTCTAGACACTAAACAATAATTCTTCCTTCTGGGTAGGAAAAAAAAAACCAGATGATCCTCCCTACAGAACTGATGGCTACATATAGGTTAACTGTACAGGATTTGAAATTCATATTTGCCTCCCGCTAGCAGCTTTTCTGTTTTTGCTGCCTAAGCTGACTGGTTACTATAGAAACCGAGGGCTGCCACTGATCCTATCGGAAAACTTATAGCTCGTTTTCTTTTTTTTTTTCCTTGAAGGAACTAGATGTAAGACAATACATGGCATTCTGCAAACATGAAGCAACATTATTCCACCAGCCAAACTGGTCTCATAGGCAAAATACAGAAGCCAGGCCTCAGAACTTCTGGCCCTCGGGGTCCTGGAGACATAGTGCAAAAATGATCCGCCATAACAAGAACTGAAAACCTTCTCTAGTTGTGCTAAATAATGAACAGATATTTTCTACTATTGTTGTCAAATAAAGTGAAAAGATTTGGTGTAAAGTAAATGGACACCATCATTTCAAAAAACCCTAGAGGCATGTCAAAGGTTTGTGTATACTCTGTAGCCTCAGTAGTCACATACCCTTCCTCATTCTAATGACCGCCAGTGATCGGCACAGTGTATGGTGACATCACTGGGCACTCGTCTCAGGGACTTTAGAGAGGTGTTGGGTTGGACCACCAGGAAACTTCTGCTGTGGACACAAGAGCATCATGGCGCTGGATCGGTAACAATAGGTTGAGTATACTGTAGGTTTTTGATTTTTTTTTTCCTTTCCCTCAATCTCTGCCCCCTGGAAATTTTCATTTGTGTTCATAAAACCCCTTCTAAGGAGAAGACCAGCAAAAACAAAAAATCCTGTGATCGCAGGGGGAACAATAAAGAAAGTATACTTACCTGTCCCAGAGACCCCAAAGTGCCGCACCACCGCTTCCACATCAGCCGCCTGAACTCATTTTCCTCTAGCTTCCTGGTACATCGCGACTGATCATTGTCAGTGACTGTAGTGATGTCCCCTTCCAGTCACTGACTGAGCGGGTAATCCATCAGCCGGGTCTTGATATTACAGGAGACAGAGCTAGAGGAGGATGGTGGGGGTTCGGGAGAAGTAATAAGGCAGTGCTGTGGGAGAATGGGGATAGGTAAGTATACTTTCTTTATTATGCTCCCCCGGTCTCCACCAGATTTTTTTTTGCTGATCTTCTCCTTTAACTCCAACATAGGGCACATACAGTAAATTATCTCCTTTCAATGTGGTTGTTGCTTTTTTTTGGCTTATTTTAAACAACCGAAGGACTGGCTACTTTTAATTATTTTTTTTATTTTTTCATCCTCACCTTCAAAGAGCCATATGTTTTTACCTTTAATTTTTCCAGCGACGCAGCTTTGTTTTATGCAGAAGGAGCTGTACATTTTAATGGCACCTCTTATTTAATGTATATGTATTTACAGACATTATTCTGTGACAAAATGTAAATGGCTAACTTTATTTGCTGGTTTGGCGCGATACCAAAGCAGCAGTAACAATGGTGCTTGAAAAGATGAAACACGGACACGGACACATCAGGACACATCTCCACACATAAATAACGAATGTGGACTACTTATTCATGGTCACTGCCACCAATATTATTGATGAAGCGGCCAGTTTACACTTCACAGATTGGGTGCTTTAATGGCAAGCCCATAGAATAACTTTGCCCATAGAGATCAGAGTGTTAAGGTGAATCTGTCAGCTCAGAGCTTAAATGTCACACAGGCTGTCCTGGGCCTCAGCATGCATGCCTCCTCCCTCCTCCACTTCTCCCTGCCTTGACTGTGACACACAGAGCTCATCTTCCAGCACTGATGCCAGTATGTCAATCAATCAAGGCGGGGAGGAATGGGGGATGAAGGGAGCATGCTTCTTGTGGCCCGGACACTTGAGCTCCAAGCATGATCTAGAGCGGAGGCTACCGAGCTCCAGAACCTCAAGAAGTGCATGCATGTACATATGTAGTACATATACAATAAACATGCATGTGTGTTACACTATATGTATATTACTCATTAGAGAAAGAATACCACTTTTTATTGGCATGTAATCTGACCACCAGAAGACTGCCTATTGCACGATAACATTTGCAGAGTTTTAGATTTTCACGTCTGGTCTAATTGGAGCTGGAATACAGTAAGAAGCTTAACAGTAAAAAATAGCAAAGAAAAAAAACCTCAGTCCCAAGATGCATGACATTTTTCTACATTGCTAAGGCTCTGCAGAAGTGACCTTGAAGATAATGATGGTTGGTTGGTACGCAGCTCACTGAAGTATGACAAGCGTTCAGGCTTGATAGACATATTCCAGCAAAGTCTTTCACTGAAAAATTGTGTACTGTTTTTACATGGACATAGAAACCGCTGTGTGATCATTTGCAGAATATTATAAATACATAATTCTATATGGAATCCAGGAATACAGAACTTCTTCTCCTATAGAGCCAATTTAAAAATAAGAAATTCTCAGACACTAAAATTAATGATGAGACATAGTGACAATGGAAAGGAGAGGCACCCTGAGCTACGATAGGAACATGGTGAAAAGAGACAGCTACAATATGCGCAAAAAGAATTAAAACTGCGGGAACTGAGTGTATTGCCACCAGTTTTTACACTGCGAACAACATAGTATGTGAGGTGCCTCTTAGAAATGATGCTTGACTGTGTTTCTCAAACAGTGAGCGAGCCAGATCTTCTACTGGGAAGGAACAGCCAAGGTGGGAAGGGGTCTACAGTCAAGGAAACCACCTTCCAACAAGCCACAGTCAAGTATGATATGGCCTGGGAAATAAGGATCCATTCACAGCTGGTTCAGGGTATTTGCCCCTAATCAGTGTGGAGCAGGATTCTGGCTAGTGGGAGCAAAGCCTAATAAGTGCCCCCTCCCAGGGTCAATGTTCCTAGATAACTGACATTGAGAAACACATGATGCTGTCTCCTCAGTGTTCTGGTTGATCTCCCTGAAGTCAACAATCATTCCTTTGAATGCACTTACTAGGCTTTGCTCCCAATAGCCAGAATCCTGCTCCACATTGATGAAGGACAAATACCCCGAAACAGCTGTTTCTGTTTGTGGCTGGATACCGTGCTTTAGTATTTCCCAGGTCATTGTCATTCTTGACTGTGGCTTGTTGGAAGGTGGTTTCTTTGACTGGAGACCCCCCCCCCCTTGACTCGGCTGTTCCTTCCTGGTAGAAGGTCTGGCTAGCTCACGGAAGCTGAGAAACATGTTATGGTATTTTTGCATAAGTGCCTCCTAGAGACTCAGCTCTGCTTTCATGACAATAATTCTCCCAACCTTCATTGAGAAACAAGGTCTCTCTCATACTATTGCTAAAATGGTTATTGAAGGTCAAACCACTAGTGATGGAACCAGTCTGGGGCTACTCAGCCCGTCTGCTGAATCTGTTGTTCTTTGTATTGGACCTCTCAGGTATAGACTTTCATAATCATCTAAGGTTGCAACACCTCCCCCGAATTGTCACCAGATGCTCAGACATGTGTCCCTGCTACAAATGTATGGGTCAGGATAGTCAAACTCTAAAACCAGGAAGGTAAAACAGGGGGGGAAATATAAAGCAAAGATCAACACCAAGAAGACCAGGCTTAAGTCTCAAAGAACTAAGCAACAGTCAGGACCTGATTCAGACAAGGTTTGAAGGCCGAGAAGCATTGAAATAAACCAGTTGGTTTAATAGAAAATTATTCCACAATTTGAAGAGGTATTCTGGTGGAAAAAATATATTTGATTATAAATGATAAGCCTCCCCTGATGTCTATTCTAATGTAGCATTAGAATAGATATTATACTTGAGTTAGCAGCCTGTGTCACTATCACCCCCACCATTATCTGTCGGGTCACCACTCGCTCTGACATGCATTAGAATATTCATGAGGGAGGTTCAGTATCGCTAGTGCTGCTTGCATGACAGCTAGCGATTTGTAAACTGTGCAAGGACCAGGGCTTGAGCAGCCCTGCAGTTCCTGAGGCAGCCATTAGTCACAGCACAGGGGCCATGTCGCCACTGCATTTTCAAAATGTTAATAATAATGTGTAGACCTCAGCAATGCCTTACCAACACCAACAGGGGGCGCCTCCCATTCTGAGAAGCATTGGTTAAGATAGAGGGCGATAACAGTGTCACACCCAGCAGTCGGCTCTGGAGGACTATGAGGATATATATTTTTTTAACCATAAAACGGACAATAAAAACAACAAAAAACAGTTCTTAAGCACAATTACTATAGATCTGTAAAAGTCTAAGGAAAATATGTTCATTAACCTCTTATAGTCTTCACTTACATAGACACTGAGAAAATAAACTCAAATTTAATATATAATATTCATATAATACGGCCACTGCCTATAAGATCCTATAATCTGGCAGGAGTGATGGCCGGGCACTCGTCACTTGCCTTAGAAATCATAATGTTCTGGAAGTTGGACATCTTCATGCAAAGACTGATAGGCAGGTACATCAATATCTGCATTTGTTGCGCCACTCCTCCCCCCGTTCGTGCTGCTGGATTTATCAAGAGTCGGTGCCTATACTATACACTATTTTTGTTTTCACATAAACATATCAATGGCTGCAAGACATCAGTGGTCACCTCTATTCTCTGGAAGTGTGTGATACCACCAGTGACCACCAGATGGCAGGATCTGAATCTAGTGCATAAACCATTACAATACACCAAACTTTTTTTCCCCCCCACAAATGTTTTGTTTGCTTTTTTGAAATGCAGAATTTATTTAAAAAAAAAAAAAAAAAAAAAAAAGGTAAATTAGAAATGGCACATATTCTCCTGGTAGTTATAACACTGGGCTGTAATATTAATTACTAAATGAACCCTAAATAAAAGCTGTCACACATGACCAAACTGCATCTTTCAGAAAACAAATGGGTTATAATGAATCAATATATAATCAATATAAGGGGAGTAGTCACATATTAAGGTTCTTGGTGGTAATTACTGCTTATAAAGCCAGGGACAGATCATAGCTACAGGACACATACAGAGAAAAGACTGAGACTTCTCTCCTTTTCAAACCCATTCCTGCTTTTGACAGCCCTATATAGGCTATATACCTATAAAGGCATATAAGACAGTAAATACCTGTATGTAGGAAACTGGCCGTAGTCTCTTTTTGCTGCTGCACGTTACTATTGCATCTTCCCTTAAAGTGTACCCACAATCTGACCCCCCCAAACAGCTTGTACCTTCGGATAGCTGCTTTTAATCTAAGATCTGTCCTGGGGTCCATTTGGCAGGGGATGCAGTTATTGTCCTAAAAAATTACTTTTAAAATGACAGCCCCGTGCCCTACGGGAGTATCTGTGCCCTAACTTTGCACCACTCCTTCGTCTCTCCTCCCCACCCTCCTCACCATTAGGAATGCCACTGGAACATTTACTCCTGTTTGAACATTACACAGGTGTCTTAATGATCCAGCCCATGTGCCGGGCTAACACAGGTGGAGAATAGGAGACAATCTGCCTGGAGCATTCCTACTGATAAAGAGGGCGGGGAGGAGGGGTGGTGCAAAGGACAGATCTTGGATTAAAAGCAGCTATCCGAAAGTACAAGTGGTTTTGGGGGGGGGGGGGGGGGGGGGGGGGTCAGATTGTGGGTACAGAGTCGCTATAAGTAACTCATTTCCCTACAATAGTCACTATTACACCCTCCTTAGGCTGGGTTCACACTACGTTTTTGTAATCAGTTTTTTTTTTTTTTTGCAAAAACGGATGAAAAACTCATGAAATAAACAGATGAAACTGTTTGCATCCGTTTTGATCTGTTTTTCTATTGACTTCCATTCTTAAAAAATAAAAAAATAAAAAGATCAAAACGGATCAATTTTTTTTAACAGACACAAAAATGAGGTCCAACTACGTTTTTATGTACGTTAAAAAAAAAAAAACTCTTTTTTTAATAATGGAAGTCAATAGAAAAAAGGATCAAAACGGATGCACTCAATTGCATGGGCTTTTTCCCTCCGTTTTTTTGCAAAAAAAAGTTTGAAAAAAACAAATTGCAAAAATATAGTGTGAACCCAGCCTTAACCCCATATACACGACAGAAGCGGAACACAATCCTGACACCTAACTTGCTCCCTTAGCAGCCATCTCCTACCACTACATCCATTCCTGTCTTCTCCCATTACCTTCACCACATAAATATAGGAAATCACCCCTAGAAAGTTACAAGCACATTCGACCCGTCTACATTGGTTATATGGAATATGTGTCTTCATCAAGGCTGCAGCTAAACAACGGGGGACATCAAAGCTTCAGGTATGTGATGGAGAGAGGTCGCCTAGCAACAGCGGTGAAGTGCCTGTTAGTCGCCGCACGGAATCCTCCCACATAGTCACCATTGTTTGTTATACCGACGGTGTTCCTGCTCTTACCTCTGCCCTTTATTTAAGGTTCTCAGTCGGCACACATCTGAAGAAAGCCGCGGTGCTGAAGGTCAGAGGCAGACGGACGCCGAGCCTCGTCCGATGCAAACGTTTTCCATGACAACAAACGTAATTCGTTTTCTGTACTTTGTGTTGATTTAGGTCATTGTGTTTGAAGCACATAAGCTGGATATCACAGCAATTAACCTGGAGGTTTGATGTATCTCCCTGCATCCCGATGTCCGCACGGCGCGCGTAGCATGACTAACACACCGGGGGATCGGGTTAATGAAACTCCATTTAGAAAGAACCTTTTATGTTTACAAAATGTGAGTAATAGCAAATGTAAATGTGTACATGTAAAATGTAGCAAAGAGGGCAGGACGTAAGAGATTTATTCTCAGCTAATATAAACATATAAAGTTACAGATTTTTGTAATACATTAAAGAGAATGTCCACACAAAACTAACTTGTCCCCTATCCACAGAATAGGGGACAAGTAAGAGATTGTGGGGATCCGACCTCTGTACCCCCCAGTGATCTATTTGTTATAAATACAGCCGCAGGTACGGCGAGTGACCCATGGTTCTATTCAGTCCTATGGAGCTGTCAAAAAAAAACAAAAAAAATGCTGTACTCATCTCTCTCTGGCATCTCCATAGAGAATACATTGAGCCGCAGGTCACGCAGGTCACCTAAACAAACCGCTAACAATGGGAGGGAGGGAAGGAGCAGCATATCAGGAAGAGGCAAGCTTGCAAAATACATGTGTTTGCAAAAATATTTACCTTAAAGTGTACCTGTCGTTATAAAAAACTTTTGACATGTCAGAGACACGTCAAAAGTTTTGATCGGTCAGAGTGTGAGTGCTCAGACCCATACCGATCGGGAGAAGAGTGAGGAGAAGATGTGCTGCAGCTCGTCCACTCTCCCCTCTGAATTAAAAAGAAAAAAAAATTAAACTCTCTTTTCTAACTCGCGCTGCAGCTGCAGTCCTCCCGATCAGTACAGGTGTGAGCACTCCGACCCAGACCGATCAAAACTATTCACATGTCAAAAGTTTTTTTATAACGACAGGTACACTTTAACAAGCCCTACGAGTATATGTATTAGGGATGGTCCAAACAGAGTTCGGATCGGGTTTGTACGAACCCGAACCCTCGGTAATGATTCCCGCTGTCTGGCCGCTCCGTGCAGCGGGCGGATCCAGCGGGAGGACCGCCTGGAAAAATGGGATACAGCCATAGCCATAGGCTGTATCCTATTTTTTCCAGGCGGTCCTCCCGCTAGATCCGCCCGCTGCACGGAGCGGCCAGACAGCGGGAATCCGATGCCGAGCGTTCGGGTTCATCCCTAATATGTATGTTAGGTGAGATTACGCAATCTATAGTAAACCTACTAAAAAAAAAACAAAAAAAAAACACGATGATCAGCAGACTTATTTTGCGGTCGTATCCTCCATTTTGAATTATGCTCACCTGCCTTTTAATCTGATTCTTTCCAACAAGAATATTGTATAGAAGATAAATCAAGTACAACTAAGAAGCAACTGGTATTGGTATCTAATTCCTTGGACAAGAAGAGACTTAAACACTAAGGGGGACATTTATCAAGACGCGTACGAATACGGCAGTCTTAAATAAAGGACCTTTACCTAGGACGGTTTTATGAAAAGACATACGGGAGATACTAATAGGTGTACCGCCTGCCCCGGTACCCACTGCAGTACTATTTTGTACACTTCATAAAGCCATGTCCGGACCCCGGGTCAGCCTTTCTCCTAGGGCTGGTATTTTGGAAAAAAATTTTTTTACGGTAGTGAAACAGGGAATCAATGAGGGAGGGCCTAGAGCATCTGTGCCTAAGGCCTACCGCACCTGCAGCACTGCACGCCTAGGGCATTTATGTTCTAGACCCCGCCTTATGGACTTGCTGCCAGAATAAAACTTGTTTTTCTGCCAACACCCGGTGCCAAGAGAAAGGCTGTCCCCAGGACCGAATATAGCGCTATGAAGCGTACAAATTCATGCAAGGATGTCCAGGTCACAGTGAAGCAATTTTGTCCTCACTTCCTAAAAACCATAACAATTTTCATTTTCCACCTACAGGGCTGGTTAGTGGCTCCTTTTTTGCGCTACCATCTATAGTTATAATCGGCATCATATTGGTGTTCATGGAAAAAAAATCCAATACATAATTGAAAAAATAAAAAATAAATCAGCAATCCTCTTTTTGTTTAGGAAACTTCTTTTTATGATATTCACTGTGTGGGAGCAAAATTCTTATATTTTAAGAGATCAAAAAAAATCACACGACAACACTAAAAAACCCTTTTTTTACATCTTTATTACTTGTATAATGGGGAAATATGGTAATTTTAACTTGGCGAGGGGTTTTTAATATTTTTCACTTTTTTTTAAGAAACTTTTAAGTCCCCATTAGGGGACTTACAAATACAACCATTAGACTGCATCTATTGATCAATGTTATGCTATCACATTGATCAGTATCACTATTGGCGCTCTTTTCATACTGGCGTCTGAGGCAGACTCCATGAGAAGATCGCCGATTCTGCAGGATAGAGGTAAGTATTTTTCTTCAGCCTGTCATGGAAAGTGATAGCAGGGGTCTCGATCAGTCAATGACAGGTACTTCTCCTGTCACCGTCTCCCTTAAATGCTTCAATCGCTATAGATCGGTGTTGATAGGGTTAATGACAGGTAGCTGTGTGACTGCCTGTCATTATCCCTGGCTCCTGGCACATGAATGTATGAAGGGCTGATCACACTGAAGCAGCCCCACACACATACTAAAAGCCCTTCATGCCAAGGATGTTTATACACGTTCCTACTGCACAGGGCATTGGCAGTAGAAATTGGTAGGTATTGCTACCCCTTGCTTCATGAAAGGGTTAAAAGATCCCCAGAACGAAATGCGGTAAAGTAACTTCCATATTCCAGCTTCCTAGACCTGTGTGTGATACAGAGAGTAAGGCGCTGGCAATCACTTACAGTCACACCTGAATCTTCAAGTCTAGGTTTTGTAGTAATATAAACTAATAAGTTTATTCTGCAGGGACCATATGATAATTTTATAAATTTCCTGATGATATGCTCAACTAGATTTAAATCCCATTGAAATTCAGCTATGATAATTTATGGTAATATCAGATTTAGACTAGGGAGCATTTTAAGTGGATTCATAGTCACAATTTGCTAGAACAGTGAAACAGGAATTAGAAGAAAAAGAAAACAATAAGAAGCAGCTTTACAACATTACAGCGCGCTATGACGGATGTCACACTGATGCCGCAAATCTCCCGTTCCACTGGATGAAGACTTAAAGGTGGTTTATTGGATTTAGATCTGACTATGGAAGTAGATTTCACTCAGGTCTAATAACATGGTGCATTATGTTGCTGAATAGACTGTGACCAAAATAAGATGCACATGGTCAGCAACAATGCTCAGGACACGTACAAATAAATAGCATGCTGTATATATTACGGATAATGTAGTAGATGTTACCTGCTGCAGTCCTATGTAACACCACAATGCAGGGTACAGATAATGACTGGGGGGTGACTACTGGTATCCCCACAGATCACATAGAGGGTCCCTAACTGTAATGGAGCTGCAGTCATGCGTGTAAACTGCCGCTCTATTCACTGGCCGAGATGGCCAAGTGCTGTACTTTGTACGTGACGGCCATTTCACTCAAACTGGGGGACTTTTGACCCCTATGGTCAGTGGTATACCAGTGGTCAGACCCCCAGTGATCATACATTAATCACATATACCCTGTGAATAGGTGCTAGATGTTGTTCATTTCACAATTCCACAATCCCATTACTATATATTGAGATGAATATTATTAATAAGAATACTTTTTATTTAGATCAGATTGGGGGGGGGATAATGTGGATTAATTTTTTTTTTTTTTTTTTTTAATAAATTGCCCTTAAAAGAAAAAAAAAATCTGTCACTAGGTGTATGGTGCCTTAAATAAGTATAAACTAGTGACAGACATGCTGAACAGATTGGTGTATTACTTCATTATGTTCAGCTGTTCTCCTAATATGCAGGAGAATAGTATTCTTGCCACACCCCTCCCCGCCCTCCAGCTGCTGATTGACAGTTGACTGCCTATATACAGCATGGATTGATAACTGCCAATCAGCAGCTGGTGGGCGGAGTGTGCTGGTGCTCAAGAATATCCAGGACTACTGGGTTCCCAGACATAATGGAGAGGACTACTTCTTGTCTATTCAGGTGGATGCCCAGAGCAATGTAAATGATCCATCATTCTGTTCAGCGTCTCTGTGACTAGTTTATGCTACCTTTAGATTGGACAGCATAATTCTACTGACAGAGTATCTTCAAGCTGAATAAAAAAACAAGGCCTGAGGCAGCAAAGCGTATCGACACCGTCACAGAGCCGATTATGTGATGACTGCCAAAATCTACTGATGTCTTCTTAAAACTTTTTATGACTGAAGAAGTTTAACATTGAAAATGGGCGCTGACCCAAAAGCAATAACTGACTCTAATAATCCTAGGCTGTGTACATGCCATCAAAGCATTCTTCTGGATCCCATGGCATCCTATTATCATGACGACTTGTACGAGTCTATAATTTACGTGAACATTCTCCAGGAATACTGTCCTTTTATGTGGTTCTACCATCAAGCCGAACAAGTCGGCATTGAGGAGCAATGACCCATATGATAAAGTAATTAACTAAATGAGATTAAAGCAGCCGGCTCCTACCATATACCTATTGTGTAAATCCCAATAAAGTTCTGCCATGTGATCAAGGTTTTCTTTAGAATAAGAGTATCGCCCTTGTACAATTAGTCACCGTTCCACCAAGCGTATTATATGAAGAGATTTCCAGCTTGTCTGACTTCGAGAGGGATATGGATGTTACTATTATTTAATAAAGAAGCAAGCAATACATGCAAACAATATGAATAAGCAAGCATTCAGCTCTATGGCAAGTGATGATTAATGGGATTCATTATCTCGCTCAATTCTATCATTGTGAGAACTCCGATGCAGCAATTAGGGTTATGTAACCAGAGGGTGAGAGGTCGCCGCTGAAAATGAGATCTCATCCGAGAGGAAGAGCAAGAATGAAGAATGGTCCGGCTTCAAGGAGCGATTCCCTGAGCAGAATTAATAGGACGTTTCCTTTGGTAAAGAGAATTAATTTACATCAAAGGAGTTTACCAAATAATTTACATCATAGGCGTTTGTTCAACACTTTAAAGTGTCACTGCCGTTTAAATTTTTTTTTTTTTTTTTTTTTGCAGAAATCAATAGTACAGTATTTTAAGAAACTTTGCAATTGGATTTATTAGCCGAAAAATTCATTTTTATCATGAAAAAGAAGTCTGAAGCTCTCCCCCCTTCCTTTTTCTACGGAGAGGGGAGGGGTGGAGAGAGATGAGGCACCAAAACAGGACAACAAAGAGTTAATTTACAGCCACATCTCCTCTGAAGCCAGCACTGACCTCTCTGACCTCTGAATAGCTGCTTTCACACAGCTCCCACTGCGTAATCCTTTGTTCTCTGCTCTCTACTGCTGACTAAACTCCCTCCTCCCCTTTCCATAGGTTACACAGAGCTCGACTAATGTAAAAGAGTCGTGATTTCCTGATAACAAGCAGTGAATGAGAGGGGGGGGGGGGGCTGGGGAAAGTCTTCTTGAATGCAGATAATGGCATACTTGCCTAATAAACCCAATTTTATTTCTTAAAATCGCCTGCACTATTGACTTCTGCAAAAAAAAAAAAAAAAAAAACGTTGCAGATATCAACTGAGAATGACTAGACTGCACCCCATTGAGTATTTCCAGTTTCCAGTGGCCTGTACTATAGATTTTTTTATTACTATTATTATTTTTATGAGGGGCTGCCATCTTGCCTGTTTAACAGCATTTAGAGATAGTCCAATGGACACAGGCACAATAGACTGGCCCTGACCCTATTCGATTGAATAGGAGAGGTTTCTGGGCATGCTTTGTTACCTATGTGAAGATCATTCAACAGAAAAGGGAAGGACATCACCTGAACTATGGACATAACCTTTTGTGAATAGACTTTTTCTATACACTAGTTTCACATTTTACTGTAAAGCCATGTTCACACACCATCAAAATGACGTCTGTTATTTGCCGTTACATAACTCTCGTCCAATAAAAACAGCCGTCCTTTTAACGGTGTGAACATAGCCTAATCTTGTATGTTATGATAGGAAGACGACTGTTGGAACATGATCGCTAAACATTAGAAAGTGTCGGCTTATTATTCAGTTTAGTGGTCGCAATAAAGATTGACAAATTTCAGGATTATTTTATAATATAGATAGAAAATTAGGGGGAAAAACTTGATCTAAATAAATTCCCTTTAAGCTGCCTATGAAGACTGGTGCTGCAGAGGTTCCTGGCCCTGTATATAATATACTGTGTATTATGATGTATAATGCTCACAAGTAACTAGGAGAAAATGCATTGCACTATACGGAATTTCCCAGGATTAATATTCAGATCTTTGCACGGCTCATTAAGTCAGCGCTCTCATCCACGCCATTTTTAAATTAGATTAATTAATTAATCTGTGGTTAACTATTATGTAGCCTTATCACACAATCATTAAGAGTAATACATGGCCGTTCTTTACATGCTTCACGGGGCTTGCCGAGACGGGGAACCAAATGCATCTATATATTAATATAACACCAAACCATGCTTAATAAAGAACACGCTGTATTGTGGTCTCGCTTCTAAATAATGATCAGCGTGTAAATCACTGTTCTGTTCACAATTCAGCCGACACAACACATGCACAAACAGCAAATAAAACACATCAATTGTTCCATAAGTATTATGCAGAGGAGCTAGAATTTTAGTTCTACTAGTCGTACAATAGCTACTATGGGACGAGACCACCATAGAAGTGGAATTGTATCAAGGGGATACTGGAGACCTGTAGGACGACACATGGGTGCAGCACAGAGAGGTAAGTATAGCTTTTTTTTATTGTTTTTTACATACTTGCAACCATATACAGTAGCTATTGTTTTGCGATACAGTCAGATAACATCTTTAAAGGGCATGTTCACACAGGGTGGATATGCTCCAGTTTTTTTTGCTACAGATATCCATGCAGAAAAACCTCAGTGTATTATAGTGGCAGCAAAATAAGCAAAGAAAAAAGTAATTGGGGTAATAGACTGAATGTTATGGCTATAATAAGTATGTGTGACCCGGCAGGGTTTTAATCCATATGGTATAGTGTGTCACAAACGTTATCATTAAGACTGTGGTCCCAGCTCTCGTCAGGTCCTTTGCTCTATTAAAGTCACAGGGCCTACTGCGTGCACCCTGAGGATTTATATTATGCTTTTACATTTATATTAAACTTCAAAATGAATATATATTAGTGCAGGCCGTCCTATATTACCTGTACGGTGCTGCAATATAAGACACACCACACACATTTATAGGGGTATTCTCCCCTGGCAGATTTGTTGCATCTATTTCTACCACTGGAGATCAGTTTGATCAGTCATATTAAAGTTAATGTTAAAAACACATGAAAAGCAGCTAATTCTGAGCTATAAAAAACAGAAGGGAAAAAAAACTGAAGAAAAAAGCTGCAGTTTTTCAACCGCTTACATCTCCAGTCTATGGTTCCCACTACAGGAACATGATAATGATTAGCGGCCTGTTATGAATAGATGCCTTTTCCCTATTATAGGATAGCCTCCCTTAACCTGAGCTGAAAAGTTGCAGAAATTTCTGCAACAAAACAATTTAAAGGGGTACTCCAGCAAAAAAACAAACAGACAAAAAATTTTCTTTCGTATCAACTGGTTTCAGAAAGTTATATAGGTTTGCAGTTTACTTCTTTTCAAAAATTTTCAGTCTTCCAGTACTTATAAGCTGCTGTATGTCCTGCAGGAAGTGGTGTATTCTCTCCAGTCTGACACAGTGCTCTCTGCTGCCACCTCTGTCCATGTCAGGAACTGTCCAGAGCAGTAGCAAATCCTCATAGAAAACCTATCCTGCTCTGGACAGTTCCTGACATGGACAGAGGTGGCAGCAGAGAGCACTGTGTCAGACTGGAGAGAATACACCACTTCCTGCAGGACATACAACAGCTGATAAGTAAGTAATGGAAGACTGGACATTTTTAAATAGAAGGAAATTTCAAATATAACTCTCTATAACTTTCTGACACCAGTTTGGAGTTCCCCTTTGCAGTTAGGAAGGACAAAATTTAATTTATTGAAAGCAGCTACTCTTACATGCACAAGTAACATCTGACGGTAGGGGACAACGGGGTTAGTGGCAGGTGACAGTCCTCTAGATGCCTTGCCTGCACATTTATAAGTGATACATCGGGTTGGCGGCAGGCGAGAGTCTTCATGTCCTGCATGCAGCTGCTCTGCAACGGACGGTGAAGGTAGGGGCCAACGGTGGCAAACTAAAGAGAATCCCAGCTGCATGTCCTGGTGTTCTGTTTGGCGGCCAGGCTTCCAAACAAAAACTTTGCTAGGTCTTACTCTCGGGGGAGGCCTTATATTTAGCAATTGAGCAAACATGTAATACTAATTTATACAAAAACAAGTATAACAATAGATATACAAAAACAAGTATAACAATAGATATACAAAAACAAGTATAACAATAGATATACAATAACAAGTATAACAATAGATATACAAAAACAAGTATAACAATAGATATACAATAACAAGTATAACAATAGATATACAAAAACAAGTATAACAATAGATATACAAAAACAAGTATAACAATAGATATACAATAACAAGTATAACAATAGATATACAAAAACAAGTATAACAATAGATATACTTCAAAAGTATCAACTGAAAACATAATAAATAAAGCTGAGGCGGGAAAGCAATAGCAGCAGCCACAACCACCATTGTTTAGGCTGTCCTAAATATGAAGGCCGAACTGCAACCTACAGCCGGGTCCTGGAGTGTAATGTGACAACAGAGGACATGTGACGTGGGTCTCACATCAGATGGTTTACAGCATACTGATGGATGTAGGTTACGCCCTTCAAATGTCAAACAGTTTTTGTTAGCAAAAAGATAGCTCTAGCAATAGGACTAATAAAAAAAACAAAAAAACGACAAAAACTGAAAATGAGAGACAAGACGTTTTGCCAACTCAACTTTGCTTATTTATTCATTGGCTCTTGCTCCTCCGCAATTCTACTTCCAGCATTACTCGACGGAAAAGAATATTAGGTTTTACAGTTTAGTGCCGGCGACAAACCTTTAGGGCATATTTAACGGATCTCTGCGTGGTGCCGACGCTCAGCAGTACTTTGCCAATAAAATGTGCCCAGCAAATGTAAAAAATGGATTTGTATATGTAACAGCCCTGGCCTGCCTACATCCATTCTCAGTTAATGTACTTACAGAAAGCTGCAGAATTTATAGGAGTGTGACCGCTACAAAGTCAGAAAAAAAAAGTCTATAAAAGTGCCTGCTGCCAGTGGATAATAAGTAGAAAAAAAAATACAGGAAAAAAAAAAAAAAAAAAAAAAGAGAGTGAAAGGCTGCATCGGGACAGAACTACTTGGTGCATATGGTAATATAGTATTTTTTGTTCAAATTTACATTTCGGATATAACACCTACCAGTAGGGGGCGTGTAACCAATGTTGTTGTCTAAGGTGCAAAAGCTTTATCTGCTAAAAGGAAACGCCCCAGAACCTCGGGGCTTATAAATTATAAAACTTACTGTGTGGCGGTATTATACATTGGGGAAAAGAAGTATTTGATACACTGCTAATTTTGCAAGTTTTCCCACCTACAAAGAATGGAGAGGGTGTCATTTTTTATCATAGGTACACTTCACATTTGAGAGACAGTCTACAAAAAATAAATTCCAGAGAAACACATTTTATAACTTTCAAAAAATTAATTAGCATTTTGTTGCAGTATTTGGCTACTGACCACCCAGCAAGACTTCTCGCTCTCACAGACCTGTTACTTCTCTTTAAGAAGTTCCTCATACGCTGCACTCATTACCTGTAATATTTGGACCTTTTTGAACTCAATGGGGAAGATTTATCAAAGGGTGTAAAATTTAGACTGGTGCAAACTGCCCACAGCAACTAATCACAGCTCAGTTTTAGGCAGTGCTGAAAGGAAAGCTGAGCTGTGATTGGTGCAAACTGCCCACAGCAACCAATCTTAATTTTACACCCTTTGATAAATCTCCCCCATTGCGTATAACCAACCATCACACTCCAACCTCTCCACCATGGCCAAGACTAAAGAGCTGTCTAAAGACTCCAGGGACAAAATTGTAGACCTGCACAAGGCTGGGATAAGCTACAGGTCAATAGGCAAGCAGCTTGGTCAGAAGGTAACAAGTGATGGCGCAATTATTAGAAAATGGAAAAAACACAAGATGAATGTCAGTCTCCCTCGGTCTGGGGCTCCTTGCAAGGTGTCGCTGCATCGGGTAAGGAGGATTCTAAAAAAAAGGTCAGGAATCAGACTAGAACTACACTGGAGGATCTGATTAACCTTTATAAAAGGAGAGGCCCACTTAACAGCCAAGGTGGGACCCCACTACCGTCGCTGACTGGCTGAACGGACCTCTCACGTCATGACCCGGTTCCGCGCTCAGAGCATGAAGCAGCTGGGGACCTGATCGGCGGTATGCGGCCACCAGCACTGGAGAAGGGGAAGTATGAGCATGTTATTTATTTTATACGCCCCCCTCCCCAAAAAAAAAAAAAAAATTGTTATATCGTTCGAATTTAAACAATCACTTAGTGTAAATGCAGACAACGATCAAATGACCAACAAGAAATCTTTCACGTGTCATTGATCGTTTACTTTGTGCCGACACCAAAATCATAGTTAGTCATTTGCTAATTGTTCAGAGTAATTCCACGTTGTTCGCTCTTTTTCTGGGATCAGATGGAGTAAACGATCGTCTTAACGACAATCGTTGTGTAATATGGTGAATGATTTCAAGTAGCTCATGTTTGTGACCGTTAATCGTTAATAATTGCTCCGTCTCATAGGACCCTTAGTAAGTGCCTTGTAATTGTCTGCATCCCAACGTCCCATGTTAGAAAAAGCAGCACAAAAATTTGGGACAAGGATGTAGCGAACATTGCCATGGATTCAATGGTGAAATAGGATTGTGCGGTTCTCACATTTTCATTAGTTCTTGCAGCGGTGATGGATGTGGACTGAATTACAATGAACTAAGGACTGATCGCTCCTCTCTATAAACAATGCATGCAGACTGGGAGGATGTCATTTCGATACAACACAACTCATTGGTAATTGCCAGCTTTATCTTTGCATTAAACACTGGGGCACGACAAAAAAAAAAAAAAAAAAATAATCATCTGCGGAGATTTACTGCTTCACTCAAGAAATACAAATAAGTAAATACAGATTCGAATGAGCGGCGGCCTGGCGGAAATCAGGCCGGAGAGTAGGTTTAATATACTCCACGCCAAGTGTACTGCTCTTTCTGAAAAGGCTAGAAGAACCTGACTATGGAAATTGTAATTTATAGAACTTGAATCTTAATGGAACTTGAAATTATGTTTCATATTCTGATCTTCTTTTCAGGTAATGAGTTGAACTTGCAGAATTTTTTTAAAAGGTTCTGTTTAATAAGAAGAATTACAAATTATTACCTGTCTACTGCTATTAAAAGGAGAAGTTTGGCAAAATTTTTAATTAAAAGTATTGTATTGTCCCTCAAAAGTTATACAAATTACACTTATTACAGGAAATGCTTATAAAGTGCTTTTTTTCCCTGCACTTACTACTGCATCAAGGGTTCACTTCCTGGATAACAGGGTGATGTCACGTCCTGGATAACATGGTGATGTCACTTCCTGGATAACATGGTGATGTCACTTCCTGGATAACATGGTGATGTCACTTCCTGGATAACATGGTGATGTCACTTCCTGGATAACATGGTGATGTCACAACTCCCAGAGCTGTGCGGGCTTTGGCTGCAGGAGAGGATGATGGCAGAGGGATGCTCAGTGTCCTTCAAGTGCCCTGTGTCCCTCAGTGTCCCTCTGCCATCATCCTCTCCAGCAGCCACAGCCCACACAGCTCTGGGAGTCGTGACATCACCATGTTATCAAGGAAGTGACATCACCATTTTATCCAGGAAGTGACATCACCATGTTATCCAGGAAGGGAAGTCTTGATGCAGTAGTAAGTGCAGGGGAAAAAAGCACTTTATGTGCATTTCCCATAATAAGTGTATATTTGTATAACATTTGGGGAGCAATACAATATTTTAATTTTTTTTTCCAGATCTCTCCTTTAAGGGGAAAGGAACCCAACTGGCTCCAGTGGTGGCTGGTGGGCACTCGTCTACTGTCTGAAAACAAAAACTGCAAAAATGATTTGTAGTCAGCTGCTGATTATAGTGATGAAACTCTGATTCCTTTAAAAAGGGAAAGAAGCACAGCAGTATGGAGACTAAGAACTAATGCAGACAACTATGGTATAAAGGATACATTTACTTAAAGGGGTACTCCACTTAAGGATTTAACCCCATTCAATCCCCACCCATAATCTAAGCTTGTGTGTAATAGGTCTCCATTACATGAATTGGTCTGTTTGTCTGCAGTACATTCTGACTCACACACTAAAGCTGCTGAAAATACTTATTTCCTGGTCTACTCTATCTCCACTCTTTTGCCACCACCCCTCCCTTCTGAGACAGAGGTCATGTGATCTTGGTCTCTTCTGTTGCCAGGTAAGCTGTTAACACCTCATCTGTAACCCACCACTGACATCACACTAACCAGGGAGTATCTGGCCAAGGGATTGGAAAACAACAGAACAATGACAGCCTCCTGAGCGGTATAGGGGAAAGGAAACACAGTTGTTTGAGCTCTCTCTCTTTCTCATCGATCAATGTAGATGGATAGATATTTTGTTTAAAGAGTAAAGCAGAAGCGGCCAGCGATCAGCAAATACTATAAGAAGAGACGGATACTTGGCAGTTGGTTCTGAGGTGCAATGCATGCTGGGAAATGCAGTTTCCTAGTGAGTGCCATTTTGGATATATACCAGCTTTTAGAAAAACCTTTAACTCGGGAACAGCGTCAGCTAGAAAGATGGGAGAACACGAAAAATACTCGGGGGAACTTGATGAATAAGACCAGCTAGGTTTGGGAGCTTTTAATTTTTAAGCTCTTGGGTTTAATATCCCTTTAAATAGTATTATTTAGGCTATGTTCACATATAGCATTTAATTAATGTTAATTAGTTGTTTAAAAAAAGTGCTATTTTTGCCGCAATGTTTACAGAATTGTCGCTAAAATAGTGCTAAAAAAGCGCAATTTGTGGCAAAATATTCGTGTTCATTAGCGCTGTGTGTGAATATAGCCTTATGTTATGTCAATCAAGCCCTTTAAAAAACAACAACAAAAAAAAAACTTTATGAGCTGGAACACTAACAGTATCCTAGTGACTGCGTTGAGTGGATGTTCAGTTCTTATCCAGTGAAAAAATAAGATAAGATAAGATACCAGCCCTCCAGGGAAACCAAAGGCTTACTCGTCAGATAGCTTCAGAAAGATGGGGTTACAGTATAGGAGATTATTTACGCTGTGCTATCACACTGCAAAATAATTTCACGCTTACCTTAGGCAGTACCTCATGGATTTTTTTTTTATAATTGCTACATTATACAGTAATAGCCTTAAAGTCCATAAGGGCATTAATATATGTTTGCATGATGTCTCCACTGACGTGTAATACAGTGGTCTGCTCAATGTTCAGGTCAATTAAAAAAAAAAAAAAAAATATGGTTGTCCAACCATTTTATGTTTAACAAAGCTAATGCTGGACTAAAACAAATTCCTCTTTTATGCAGAGAAATGTCATGTGTGCAGGCCAGCGAGTGGCAGGGGTCTTCACACAGAATAGACAAAATGTGCCAATAGATCTTAGCAGCAGTAGCTAGGGGACAGTGAGCAATGTTAATGGTGAGTACATACAGCAGCTGATAAGTACTGTAAGACTAGAGATTTTTAACACAAGTAAATTACAAATCTCTGGCACTTTTTGGCATCAGTTGATCTAAAAAAAAAAAAAATTGGGGGTGAACAACCCCTTCTACAGCATTAGTGTCGAACATTCTTGAAAGAATGCAAATTTCCATCAAATGTGTTCATGTTAATCTGCCAAGAGTAGTTATTAGTATCATTAAGGATTTGCCAGATGTTTAGACGGATTGATATTTCACACATTTACATAAGGCTCCATCCCTAATTACATTCAGGAGATTAAAATGTGCATAAAAATGAACAGAAAAATCAAACACATTAAAACACAAGGTATTTCTTACACTAGAAAACAAGACTATAGTCTTCATCTCATTAGTGACACATTAAAGCTGAACTGCAAGTGTCAGGACTCCCTGCATACACCCCCTCCGTCGTATGTACAGGGACAGTGTCGGACTGGGGCACCGGAGGTGTTTTCAATATGGTCGAGTATGCCAACACACATCACAAGTACCCACACAGCCCCTAGTGTACCTGGATGGCCACAGGCTGCAGAAGTACAACTCCCATCACAACCTGTTAGCAGGACATGGTGGGAGTTTTAGTACTCGGATTGGGGGGGGGTCGATGTTCTCTCTCACCTGTCGGCGGTTGGGTGATCGGCTGGCGGGCAGTTGATGTCCTATTTTTTCCGGAACGGACACCCTTCCGGAAAAAATCCGGAAGGGTGTCCGTGACTAATTAAAGTGTATGGGTCCGGAAATTTGAGGAAATCTGGACGGTTCTTCTGGGCGTTTGAAGGGGGCCTAAGGTGGGAGAGCAGAGGAAGCAGGAGACAATGTGAATTGGCACAGAGGCCATTATTTTTTTTTCACTTCCTGGATTTCTATCAGCTATCGGTGTGGCAGAACCGCTCAGATACGGTAATACATTGTATAGACACATCTATATAACTGTTAATGTACTTTTAATAGAAAACAAGTTTTTCTTATCCGGAGTTCCCCTTTAAATGACGGCCATCCCACAATTTTAACAGTGAGTGAACATAGCCTTTCTGTGCTTTCAACCCACTCCTGGTTTTGGTTGAAAAAAGACTGACCAAAATACTGTAAGACAATGAAGGGCTATAGACTGTAACGGTTCTGAGTATTGCAGTCGATTTTACTGCTAAACGTGCAGTGTGGTATCCACAGCAAACTCAGTACTCTTAGGGTGTGTTCACACGTACAGGATCCGCAGCAGATCTGATGCTGTGTTCAGTTATTTAGATGAAATCTGCTGCGGATCCGGTGCGTGAGAACGTACCCTTAGGCTATGTTCCCACCGCAGGGTAAGGCAACTGTCTTGTTATAATAACAGCCGTAAATAACAATCATGATCTTTATTAGCGGCCGTCTATGTAATGATACGGCTGCCATGCCAGGCTATGTACCTGAATTGGGAATACAACATTACAATGCAGCAACAGGTATTGTTTTGCTCCGGGCATGAAGGGGTTAAAATATCACATTATAAGGCTATGTTCACACAACTTATCTTTTAGGAAAAAAAATGGCCGTTGTTTGCAATTAAAAAATAGCAGTTCTTTTCATACCGAAATGTGTTGCATTGAAGTTAATGCAAACAGTGGCCGTTGTTCACACAATGTATTGAACAGACAACGTTGCTTGCTACGGCCATGTCATGTAAATGACATTTCAACGATTTCCGGCCATTCTGCATTGATTTCAATGCAACAATGGCCGTTGTATGTACCCTGCGTGAACATAGCCTTAATGTGAAGCTAACGTTTTTTCCGATCATTGAACAATCCATAAAATCTGTAAACACTAGATTTGTATGAAAGTTTGGTAACCCTTGTAGACATGTCCATCTTCCTTCCCCAAACACGCCTCATCCCTTGTTTGTCCCCGTCTATCCTGTCCTATCTTCTCTTATCCACTTAGTCTAAGGGCCCTACTACATGAGACGTTTATCGTGCAAAAAAATACGTTATATCGTTCGGATTTAAACGATAATTGTTCTGTGTAATTGCAGGCAACGATCGGAAAATCTTTCATGTGTCGTTGATTGTTGATTTAGATCTGAACCTAAAATTATCGTTAATTGTTCGCTGTAGTTCCACTTTTTTCACTAATCGTTCAGTGTAATTGCACATTTTTCATTGTTTTGCTGGGATCAGAAGGAATAAACGATTATAGTAACGATCGCAATAACGAATATCGTTCTGTGTAATGTGGTGAACGATTTCAGGTTAACGATAATCAACCTTGTTTGCGATCGTTTATCGTTAGTCGTTATTCGTTAAAAATCTTTCCATGTAATAGGACCCAAAGGCTATTGTTCCCACACTGTATTATTACTTAGTATTTTGCAACCAAAACCAGGAGTGGATAGAAAAGACAGAAAGGCTCTGTTCACACACTGTTGAAATTGAGTGGATGGCCGCCATTTAATGGCAAATAATTACTGTTATTTGGGGAAAAAAGGCTCTTTTGAAATGCCGGCTGTTATTTGTCATTAAATGGCGGCCATCCACTCAATTTCAACAGTGTGTGAACAGAGCCTTTCTGTCTTTTCTATCCACTCCTGGTTTTGGTTGCAAAATACTGTGTGTGAACATAGCCTTAGGGTGTTATTCCACGGGCCGATGGGGGCCCGATAATAACTGTAAACAAGCGCCGATCTGCTAGATTGGCACTCGTTTACTGGGCCTATTCCACGACCCGATTATTGTTTAACAAGGGCTGCAGGTACATTGTTACCGATGTCCTTGCAGCCCTTGTTTAAACTCTATACATTACCTGTCCAGGCTGCAGGGCTCCTCTTGAAGTCTTCTCCCCGGGTCCCGCGCGCTCCAGCTTCAGAGTGGCCTGTCTCAGTTGACAGGCCAATCAGCCAATCACTGGTCGGGACCGCCACGGCCAGTAATTGGCTGAGCAGCCTGTCAGCTCAGACAGGCCGCTCTAAAGCTGGAGCGCGCGGGACCCAGGGAGAAGACCGCAAGAGGAGCCCTGCAGCCTGGATAGCGATGCGCGGTCAGCGCCTGATAATTATAGGTTCAGACCTATATCAATGATCAGCTGATGATCGTTGTCATCAGCTGATTATTGTATTTATTCCATGGAGCAATAATTGGCCGAATCGGGACGATTCGGCTGATTATTGATCCATGGAATAGGCCCCTTAGGCTATGTTCGCACACATTATTTTTGCTCGCTATTTTGCAACCAAAACCAGGAGTGGATGAAATTTTATCTGCAAAGAAATAATCTGTAGTGCATTCGTAGTTTTCTCCATATATTGTGCTCCGTATTTTGCGAATCCACAAATTAAAAGGTGTAATTCTAAAAAACAAAAAACAAAAAACAGGGAAGGAATAAATGATTCAGTGACGTCACACAAATGAGGATCTGTGATTGCGGATTGCGCTGTGTCCTCCACACTCCGCATGGACTTCTAGTAGAGTGTCCATATCACAATTGTGGACCGCATTACAACCTATCCAGGTTTTTGTGTCGCAGATTGCGGACCCGCAAACTTACCGGACGTATAAATAGCGTTATAGAAATGAACGGGCTGCAATCAGCAAATACTGATGGAAAATACAGAGGTCTGAATGAGGCCTAAACGCTGTGCAATCTGTGTGACCCTAGGACGCTCACCCTGCTGGCACCATCTACATCTCTATATGAAATCACCAAGATGATTTTTTGAACCAGAGGAATTCCAGCAGTAAATATATCGGATAACGTCCACCTCTTTTCTTGCTATTAAACGCCGGCCCCTGTGGAGAGGATTGAGTGCGGCTCAGGAATATATATGCAGATGCTATAACGCAGGGCTGAACTTCTCGTATACGCAGCTTATAATGGAGCCCAGCACACAATGCTTCACATTCACTTGTGAGGTCCGGACTAAATGATTCCGATGTGAAATGTTGATGGAAATCTGGTCCTAATTCTTGGCGGTATTATGTAATTCTAACAATCATTTTGCACGGGGCTTTGAATTAAGCGGCTTTTACAATGCGCTAATAACAGTAATCACGGCTCCTGTCTTGTTTTTCTGGCTCGCATTTGTAAGATGTTATCACACTGCGTGTCATGTCACCAATGCTGTCTGCTGTATATGAATTATCCAAAGCAGCTTAATCCTTTGTGAGCCGAACGTGAATGCAAGCTTGTCAATTGGCTACACTCAACCGCAATGATTTACAATTGCAGATACCGCGCAGTCTACTTTCCCCATCAAAGTAAAACTTTAATTAAAATTCTTTGGACAAAAGAAGCAAAAGATATATGTTTGTATTCGGCTGGGTTATAGACAATGCTTATCTTGTGTTCTTAGTAATGACTACATATTGTGGCTTATAGCCAAGGAAGAAGCTATTTCCAGTCTATTTAATGAGAGAAACAAGATAAGACTTGTTATAGGAATACGTGTACACGGCTAAGAACTGGAGGACAATGGTTTGGGGAGCTAATAGTTTCGTAACAATTGTTAAAAAAAATGGGGTCCAAAGTCTGCAAATAAATCAACAACTAAAGGCCCAATGCCTAGTGAGCGCTGATCTGCTAGGTTGGCGCTCGCTTACTAAGCCTATTACACTGCCCGGTAATCGTGCAGCAAGGGCTATGTATCTATAGTTCATGATGTCCGTGCAACCCTTGCCTTTTTTCATTATGGCTGGAGAGACTGTGGTTGAAACAAATAACGCCCACTTACCTCCCTGGTTGCAGCATTGGGTCCCACCTCTGCCACTGAATGGGTGAGCAGGCTTGAAACATCGTAAACTTACATTTTGCTGCGGGTGTTCAGAGAGGGGTCGCACGGTGATCTTGGCTGCTATTAGCCTGGGACCGCAGCTATTAGTGGGCACAGTCCTATCGCCATGCCTGCTAATTAGACATTTAAATGCAGCTGTCAAAACTGACAGCTGCATTTAAATGCCTTGTTCGCAGCTATCCCTGGTGTCTAGTGGGGGAATCTCCTCCCCACGATGCGATCACGGAGGGGAGATCTCTTCTGCTTACTAGGCTTGGGCTCAGCACCACACTGACACTGATCCCGGCTTGCCAACCTGTAGATCTGGTCTGCTGTAGACCAGAGTAATACAGCACTAATGAATCAGTGTTGTATTATATACATAGCATTGATCTCTACGATATATCAGTGCTGTGTATATAGAAGTCCCCTAGGGGGACTAAAAGTTATAGTATAAAAAACTAAAAAAAGTTCTCATTAATAAAAAAAAATCCCCTCCTCTAATAAAAGTTTAAATCCCCTCCGTTTTCCCCATTTTATAAATAAAAATAAACACACATTTTTGGTATCACCGCCTGCGTAATCTCCCGATCTATTAAATTATCCCATTTCTGATCACGCACAGTAAATGATGTAAGTGCAAAAAAATGCCCAAGTGCAAAAGTGCAGATTTCTTGTCACATCAAATCTAGAAAAATTGTAATAAAAAGTGATCAGAAACCCGTGGCTATTATGTGGTTGCCCTGGGTGACCTTCATGGATACACCGGAATATAAATCGTAATTCAGTAACATACCCCATCTTTTCTCCCCCGGTGACCGTGCTGGCCCCTTCTCTTCTGCTCTCTCTACACTTTCTCTTTTCTTCTCCGCTCCCTCTTTGGTTTATTTCTCATGAGTGACTTTCGCGAGTCACCTGTTTTGTTTTCCAAGTTTATAAAGGTTTGGTTTATTACATGTTGTTTGGTGTAAATTCACTGATATAGGTGTTATCACTCCACCATGGTTTACTAGTATGTACCTTGTCAGACTGTATACACTGTATTTCACTGTGGAGATCTCCAATAAAAGCTTTGATTAAGAAAAAAAAAAAAAAAAAAAAAAAGTGATCAGAAAGTCACATATATGGAAGAAAAGTACCAATAGAAAGTACAGCAAGTATGTGTCAGCACCAATGAGCTAACCCATGTTGTGAAGAACCTGTTATGGCGCTGAGAAAAACTAATAAAATTGTCTCATAACAACGCGTTTCAGGGTCTATGCCCCTTTAGAAGAGAGTTAGAAGAGACATGAATAAAAACATGCAACATGGGATCGTTATATAAGCAACAGCCTGCTGTTTTGCATGTTTTTATTCATGTCTCTTCTAACTTGATAAAGGGGCATAGACCCTGAAACGCGTTATGAGACAATTAAAACTCAGTTCATTTTATTAGTTGTTTTTCATGCCGTTTAGCGCCATAACACGTCCTTCACAACATGGGTTAGCTTCTTGGTGCAGACACATACTTGCATATTAGAAGTCCCTGATCTCGTGGCTTAAGATCTCGGATCCTCTGGACCGGCTGCTGCGGCTCTTATGCCTTTCTTCACTGATGGCATTTTGAGATGTTGTACTCTGCGTACAACTTACCAAGGTGAGCATAACAATTTGTGCTTCCTTGGTTCTTTTATAATTTTGGTATCCCACTATGGCGCCTATTTGGTCTTTTTAGCCGCGTTATCCAATGGAAAACACAGATCATAGCAAAAAAAATTAAAAATGACACCTCACACAGCCCCATAGACCTAAGGACAAAAGCGCTATAAGGATGGTAATATAGTGATTTTAACCAATTGTAGGGTTTTTTCATAGTTTAAAGGTTTTAAATTTTTTAGTAACCTCTGCTATAGTGCCTACAAGAGATCTTGGTGAAGGGGGAACATACCTAGTTTACAGCCCCTTTTAGAATACTTTTATGTAAAAAGGACTATTTTTCTGATTTATTTTAATTATTTTTTTTTAATTATTTTCATTTTTTTTTTTTTCACATTGTTAATTTTACAGTTCACCCATGAAATAAATTGCTATTCTTTATTTTCAGAATATGATCTGGTGCCAAATGCGTCTTTAATATAAATAATGGGAATATGGATTATTATGTAGGTTAAACTTATTTGCTGCATGCAGGTTACTCTCTGACTGACAGAAAAGACCTGATCCGCATACCAGTTCATGCTATATTGTTACAGAGAAAATGGATGAGATTTGACACGGCCCCAGTGGAAAAACAGTGAAAAATTAGCTGTTCAATATAACAAATTGCTTTGCGTTCTGCTATGGGCTGTAATGACATTTCAAGGTGCACGCTGAAATAGAAATAAGAGTCAAAGAAGAACAGTAGCCCGAAACTTTTTTCTTATTTAGCCGGATTATTTTAGTTAAATACATATTGTTGATACATGAAGGTGCAGAACAAAGGTGACGCACAAGATTCTAATCGTTTCCTAAAGGTACTATTACACTAAGAGATTTTTCGATGATCAACGATAAACAATCTCAAATGACCGCTATGGCGAACGACCTGAAATCGTTCACTCAATTACATGGAAAGATGGACTTATGATTATTCTTGTGGTCGTCTTGTCGTCTCTATTGCGTTTGTTGCTATTGCAAACAACCGAACGACGTCTTATTGCAATTTGCAAACGATCAACGAAAAAAAAATAGGTCCAAATTCTATCAAACGACCAACGATTCGGTCAATTAATCATTGTCTGCTATTACACTAAACGATTATCGTTCAAATCCAAACGATCTAACGATTTTTCAACTGATAATCATCACGTGTAAAAGGGCCTTAAATCTCAGGTTATGTTTACACACACAGTAAAATGAAAGAAAAATAAAAAATAAAAAAAAACACACACAGAATTTTGCAACCAAAACCAGGAGTGGATTAGTAACACAGAAAGGCTATGTTCACACACTGTTGGATGGATGGCCGCCATTTAATGGCAAATAACGGCCGCTATTTCAATATAACAGCGGTTGTTTTAAAACAACAACTAATTGATTACAACCATTTATTACCTGCTAATACGGCCTTTTTTGTTTCCATCTGTTCGCAAATTGTTTTATTTTAACTTGAAATTACAATCATATTTAGTTTTTATCTGTGTGAAGATTGCCTAAAGGTGCTTATGGTTGGATATGCTTTAGATTGAGGCTATGTTCACACAACGTTGAAATGATGACGAAAATGGCCATGTTTTTGTAGCCCTGAAAACCACAACCAATCACAGCTGAGGTGTGAGCTGGTCCTGAGACTGGAGGGCAAAGGAGACTAAGGCCCCATTCACACGTCCGTGTCAGTTTTTACTGTCAGGAAATCCTGATCAGGAGACCTCAAATGTCATCAGGATAGTATCAGGATTTCCTGACAGTAATCCGTTTTTACCATCAGGAAACCATCAGGAAACCATCAGGAAAAACCTTCAGGATTTCCTGATGAGATGGTCTAGTATGCCAACATAAATCACAGGTACCCACACAGCCCCTAGTGTACCTGGATGGCCACAGGCTGCAGAACTACAACTCCCATCATGGCCTGCCAGCAGAGCCATGATGGGAGTTGTACTTCTGCAACCTGGATGGCCACAGGCTGCAGAACTACAACTCCCATCATGGCCTGCCAGCAGAGCCATGATGGGAGTTGTACTTCTGCAACCTGGATGGCCACAGGCTGCAGAACTGCAACTCCCATCATGGCCTGTCAGCAGAGCCATGATGGGAGTTGTACTTCTGCAACCTGGATGGCCACAGGCTGCAGAACTACAACTCCCATCATGGCCTGTCAGCAGAGCCATGATGGTAGTTGTACTTCTGCAACCTGGATGGCCACAGGCTGCAGAACTACAACTCCCATCATGGCCTGTCAGCAGAGCCATGATGGGAGTTGTACTTCTGCAACCTGGATGGCCACAGGCTGCAGAACTACAACTCCCATCATGACCTGACAGTAGGGCATGATGGGAGATGTAGTTCTGCAAACTGGATGGTCACAGCTTGCATAACTACAACTCCCATCATGCCCTGCTGACAGGTCATGATGGGAGTTGTACTTCTGCAACCTGGATGATCACAGGCTGCAGAACTACAACTCCCATCATGACCTGACAGTAGGGCATGATAGGAGTTGTACTTCTGCAACCTGGATGACCACAGGCTGCAGAAGTACAACTCCCATCTGTAGGACATGGTGGGAGCCTTAGGACGGGGGTGATCTCACCTGCCTGGACTTGGGGTCGGCGCTGCAGGTCTTGGGGGCCGGATTCATTGATCGCCGCTGCTGCTCCGGATGCTGCTGCTGCCGCTGAAGGTCCGGACCCGGGGGGGCTGGGGGCATCCGCTGAAGGTCCGGGCACGGGGAGGGGGGGGGGGGGTGCGGGGGTGCCGCTGAAGGTCTAGACCCGGGGGGGGGGGGGGCATCCGCTGAAGGTCCGGGCCCGGGGTGGGCGGGTGCCGCTGAAGGTCCTGGCCTGGGGGGGTTGGGGTGCCGCTGAAGGTCCAGGTGGGGGATGTGCCCCGCTGAAGGTCTGGGTACGGGGGGGGGCGCGATTATCGGGCGGCGTGCCGGCAGCAGGGCAGAGAGCTGTGCTGAGAGGCTCTCACTTATCCGGAATCGCGGGCAGTTTCCTTATGTACATCAGGAAAGTGCCCGTGATTCCGGCGCTCCCATAGACTTCTATGGGGGCGTCCGGGCCGGAATTCCGGACAAAAATAGGACATGTCCTATTTTTTACGGATCAATTTTCCGGAACGGACACCCTTCCGGAAAAATCCGGAAGGGTGTCCGTGACCAATTAAAGTCTATGGGTCCGGAAATCCGTCCGGATTTCCTGATAGGAAATCCGGATGGTTTTTCCGGACGTGTGAAGGGGGCCTAAGTCCTCCGAATGAACAAAGCTGCAAAGTTCATGCACAACTAGCAATGGGGTTTGCAAAAATTGCCAAGCTTTTAAACATGGGCAGTTAAAGATGATCCACGAAAGCAAGGGTCCATACAGATAAATCACTTATCATTTGTCAAGCGAATGACAAGCATTTTTTTCTTTTAGGGTGCGTTCACACGTACAGAATCCGCAGCAGATTTGATGGCCCAGATTTGAAGCTGCAGTTTTGCTTTGATTCTGTACGTGTGAACGCACCCTTAAATGATATTTTGACAAGAAGATAAATCACTAAGAAAAGTCGTTAATTCAATCGCAAGGGTCCTCTTAGACAAAGCTATTTTTAACGATTAATGATAAATTATCACAAACAAGATTGTTTATCGTTAACCTGAAAAGAAGAGAAATCTTAATCTTTCCTTTATGACCTGTTCCCTGTTTATAGTCTGTTCCTGGCTTTGGCTTCAAAGATCTGACAGATAAATCTTTCTGTGTAAACGCAGCATAACTATCTGATCCCAGCAAATGAAAGAACGATGTGGAATTACACTGAACGATTAGTGAACAATTAATGATTTTGGGGACAGCACCGAAAGAGCGATGAACGATTTCTCGTTGGTCGTTTATTTTATGTTGCCTATACATGGCACAACCAACTGAGCAGCTGTCCTTACAAACGATTCTTATATCATCCGTGGGGCCCTGGAAACTGACAGCACAGATATGTTTAAATTGGATTCTGGGGTGTGTATATATCCGTGCTGTCAGTTTCCAGATCACAAGCAGTGTATACTTACCATCCACACTGCTTGTGATCTGCCATCTAGATCTCCAGCATTCCAGCCATCGGCTGTATCTTCAGGCCTGCCTCCTCTAGCTGTCAATCAATCTGGAGGAGGTGGCGGCCTAAAGACAAAGCAGTGGCTAAGGACAGGAGAGCCGGATCACAAGCAGCGCATTAGGGTAAGTATAGACTGCTTGTGATCTGAAAACCAACAGCACAGCTATATACATATCCCAAGACCCAATATATATATATACATATGTGTGCTGTCAGTTTCCCTTTATCATTCCCTTATCATTTATTGTTTACACAGGAGGATATGCGGCCAATAACGATAAATTTTGAAGCAGGCTCAGAAGGCATGATCGGCCAAGGATCAGGAGTTTGCCGGTTCTCAGCTGATCGATGTCAACTTTTATACAGGCCAAGGATGAAGGTAAGAGACATACATACTAACCTGCTGAAAGTTCCCCTTTAAAATATATAGAGGTAAGCAGGTTTGTATAAATGTGTATATATGTTTCATCTTTCTTTCATCTATCTGGCCACTGGCAAACCCTCCTTAGTTTTCTTTAGACTGGACTATAAATTTTGAAGATTTCTGAAGATGAAAATTGTTTTTCTGTCAAAAGCGGCTGCCAAGTTTGGCACAGCTCAAGCATTTGCCGAACGTCTCCCTTTTGATCAGAGCTCGGCTGTCCCGTGCCAAGACGCTGCGCCTGTTCCAGCTGCTCATCTTATGTGAGAAATCAGTCCATCTGCTCGGACTCGGCTGTTTATTTATGTAATCAGTGTACATTTCATACTCTGGATCAATAGTCAGACCTACGCCGACTCCAAAGCAATTCTTCAAGCCTATAAATATGGATAGATATGCAGTAAAAGGTAGCTACACAAGTTATAATACAAGATGACATGAAGAAGTAAAACACGGCAAAACTTTATTTCCCTAAGATTGCTGATATTTCTGTATGCTTAGCACCGAAACATCCCTATGCTTCTACGTAATTGATAGAACAGTTTGTGTTCTTTTATTGCTAAGCCAAAAAAGTAGTAAGCAATGTAAGAATTAGTTTGTAGCCCTGATACTGAGGTATGACATTTGCTATAAGGAGCTGCCAAGAACTGTAGTGGTCAATCTTCCATGAGACGGGATGCAGCCCTGGGGTCCTATGCTTGACACAAAAATGGTATGGAACCAGCTCCGGCAAACGCGTTAAAAAACTATAATTTTTCACAAACATCGGTTAAAAAATACATGGATATCCAAGAAACCGCCTACATGTTTCAGAGCCCAAGCTCCTTAGTCATGGGCATGCCATGACTAAGGAGCTTGGGTTCTGAAACATGTAGGCATTTTATTAAATAAAAATTTTATGAAATAAAAATTCTACTTTAACGCACTTGCTGGAGCTGGTTCCATACCATTTTTACGTCAAGCACAGTATCTGGACGGGAAAAGAGTTGATTGAACCTCAGAAAATCCTAGGTTCAATCGAACTTGAACATACTCGAACCTTCCGTATTAGATTGCGGATGTCTTCACGGTCCGGGTGGAAGAAGGAGCGTGCCTGGGGACCTGGGCTGAATCCTGGAATTCCAGGCGGTCCCCGGCACTCTCCTCCTTCCACATGGACTGGGAAGGCACCAGCAATCTAATGCGGAAGGTTTGGGTATGTTCAAGTTCAATCGAACTTAGGATTTACGAGTGTCGTCCCGCTTTTACCTTGCTCCACCGAAGGCATGTGGTCTTGCTGCACACAAGAATGAGCTGACAATTTTTTTGTATTTTTTGCAGCCCTGGTGTCCACCTAAAGGGGAACCATACATTTTATATTCTCATGTTTCAGTTTAGTGGAGAGGTGGCTGCACATGCAGATCGGCTTTAGTATTTAGTATTTACAGGAGAGCAAGCTTAATGGTTTACCTATAATAGAGAATGAGTGCACACGTGTGTCAATTGTACATCAACAAGAGGTGAGATCAACTGGAGTATGTTCCAGTCTGATCGTTCAGCATTCACATACCGGTGACTGAACAAGTTGGATGTAGCCCTAGGGAGTCTGGGAAAACATGGATGCAACCTATGGCTGTATCCATGTTTATCAAGCAGCCTTAAAGAGGTTGTCTGGGCAAAATCAAGTTTTCCCCTATCCACAGGCGATGATGTATTCTAAAGTTTCACCACTAGTTTCTTATTTTAGTACTTATTCCTACGCACAGCTGCAGGAAGTTATGGGTTAATGTTTTAGTTGTACCATGTGTTTGTTGCTGATCAATAGGAGGTGCTTTCTCACTCCCTTTAGGAGGAGTTAGCTAGCTCCGTGTGGGAGGAAGTCAGTTCAGGCAGTCTAGTCTAAACACCCCAATGTACAGAAGCAGTTGGAGACAACCAGTTCTTTTACGACTACTATTTTATCTATTATACAGTGCTAAGCACTAAAAAAGGGAGAGGTCACCACGCCTAGAACTCGTCTACAAAGAGCAGGGCAGTATCCTGAAACAAGAGGACCTAGCATTGATAGGACAAAGCAGCCAGTTTTGAAGGCCTACGTATCCTATTGCGCAGTGCAGGTAACAGACATCCTGGACACTTAGCTACACCCAGAAAACCAGAACTGGGGCTTGTATTACCCTACTGGGATGGGTTTGACGATACCAGGGGGCAGAAGGTGGTCAGACTAAAGTCTATACACAAATAGAAGTAAAGTTCTCACTACAAAGATATCTTTAGGTTCCGGCAGAGTACATTGCTACATTGGGTTGGGACTCCTCTCACCAACTCCTCTCCTCTACCCTACAAGCAACGCTACAACTACCTCTCTTACTTCTTTTCAAGCACAAAAGGTCAAGCACTAAAGTCTGTGTAAACAGTTAACTATTTTGTGAAACGTGTACTGTTATCCTGAGAAGCCTTACCATAAAGCGGTTTTATTGTTTTACTATCGAAACTCTGTCATCTTCTATGCGCACCAGCACCTATACACATACAGCACTGTACATCTTGAGTCATTTTTCCCCTTTCTGTGGGTACAGACAGTCCGGGTGGGTCAGTTGCCACTCAGGACTGCCGTGACAAGAGCACAAGGGACCCACTACAACCCGACGAGTCTATACGATTCTCAATAAGAAACAAGTCTAAACAATTGGCAATACGATACCAGTCTACGCGATTGGCAATACGATACCAGTCTACGCGATTGGCAATACGATACCAGTCTACGCGATTGGCAATACGATACCAGTCTACGCGATTGGCAATACGATACCAGTCTACGCGATTGGCAATACGATACCAGTCTTTACTATTGGCAAACCATTGTGTTTACATTTAGCTTCATTTTACACAGCGCCCCAACGTATCTGGCACTGGGGTTGTATAGATGCACAGGCCATAATAAGAATAAGTATAGACTGGCATCCAAACGTAATTTATTATAATATTAGAATATGTTCTGATAAGATGGAGCAATGTTCACTTTGGCACATTAACATTCATCCTCTCGTCTCGCTGGGCCTGCATCTGTTGTTTGGTTTCCCTATGTTTTCTTCGGCTGTTTTGCTAATAAGAAAAAAATATTACTTGAATTTGGCATTTTTTTCCAATCATTTTCTGAAATACCATCTGTGAATCCCTGGGTTCATTTTTTTTTCTTACATCGGTAAAGGATATAAGTTCAAAGGAAGCCAACAATATTGTTACTTGCATTTCTCCATATGGTTTGTGAATGCACCAATGGAATTTTGGAACTAAGACATAAAGCCTGCGGACTTCGATATGGTCACTTATTCATGACTAAAGAAGCCGTGTTAATCATTGAAAGATTTATTATAGATACAAATACAATAGAGCATGCAAGTGTGCATTGTGTGTATGGGCCTCCACAGTGCCTCTTTAGTCCTTAACCCTTTGAGGACCAGGCCCAAAATGACCCAGTGGACCGCGCAAATTTTGATCTTAGTGTTTCCGTTTTTCCCTCCTCCCCTTCTAAGAGCTCCAGCACTTTCAGTTTTTTATCTACAGGCCATGTAAGGGCTTATTTGTTACAGGAATAGTTGTACTTTGTAATGGCGTCATTCATTTTACCATAACATGTATGACGGAATCCCAAATATATTATTTATGAAGATATAAATTGGTGAAATCGCAAAAAAGAATGCAATATGGTAACGTTTGGGGGGTTCCTGTGTCTACGTAATGCACTATATGGTAAAAGCGACATGATACCATTACTCTATAGGTCAGTACGAACACAACCATATGCAGGTTTACGCAGATTTTCTAATGTTATATATTTTTTTTAAATGAAATCCTTTTTTTTGGCAATTAATTATAAATAAAATGGGACTATTGTGACGCTTATAACGGTTTTATTTTTTCACCTACGGGGCTGTATGGGGTGTCATTTTTTCCGCCATGATCTCTAGTTTTTATTAATACCATATTTGTGAAGATCGGACGTTTTGATCACTTTTTATTAATTTTTTTATATATATAATGTAACATAAAATCGGTAATCCGCGCACTTTTTTCCCTCTTTTCGTGTACGCCGTTTACCGTTCGCAATGACGCTTGTTATATTTTAATAGATCGGACAATTACGCACGCTACGGTATATTATATGTTTATCTATTTATTTATTTTTATATGTTTTATTTATATAATGGGAAAGGGGGGTGATTTAGACTTTTATTGGGGGAGGGGTTTTGGGGTAGTGTGTTAGTGTTTTTAACTTTTTTTTTTTTACACATTTGAAGTCCCTTTGGGGGACTTTTACATTCACAACTTGGATTTTTACACTGATGAATGCTATGCCATAGGCGTTTAAGGAGTTAATGACACGCGGCAGCGCGATCGCTGCAGCGTGTCATTACCGGTGAGGTCCCGGCTGCTGATTGCAGCTGGCCCCCACCTGCTATGAAGCGCGCTCCGCTCCGGAGCACGCTTCATAGCGTGAGAAACACCCAGGGCGTACAGTTACGCCCTAGGTCGTCTGGGGACAGACTTCCATGGCGTAACTATACGCCCTGGGTCGTCTAAGGGTTAAAGGATCACTGAGTTTTTAAAAATATTTTGACAAGTCCTTAGAACATTTTAAAAGGTTTTGATCGGTCCGAGTCTGCGTGTTCAGACCCCGACTGATTGCAAGAAAAAGTCAGTGCACAGTGCTTTCTCTCCCATCCCTGTACGTAAGTCTATGGGACCAGCTCGAGTTGCATGCACAGAAAGCAAACAGAAGCAACACTCAGCTCAATGTGACGATGAGAAGGCATAGTGTAAACACAGGGGTGTCAAACTCAAATACACAGTGCGCCAAAATTTTTAAATTGGACAAAGTCGCGGGCCAACCTTGATAATTATTGAAGCACGAATGCAGTGTTCCTGGCACTGTCAGTGGTGTACGTCTCCCAGCAGGGCCCGGACTGGCCATAGGGCACTTCTGGCAAATGCCAGAAGGGCCGGTGGCCTCAGGGGGCCGGCCCCTTGCTCCTCCTGACCCGCCGACTCCTTTCTCCAATCGTAGGGAAAACCAGTCACTGGGCCAGGAGGAGCACGGGATCGGCCCACAGCGCTCCGTCCGGTCCCCATCTAATACGCGGCTGCCGGGGGTGGCACGTCCTATTTCCGGCAGTGCGCGTACCATAGAGTTCTCTGTGGGCGTGTGCTGTGGCCGCGACTTCCGGCACAGAGACGTTCACTGTGCCGGAAGTCGCGGCCACCGGCACACAGAGAGCTGTATGATATGCGCGCTGCTGGGGATAGAACGTGACACCCCCGGCAGCCGCACATCAGACGGAGGCTGCAGGAAAACAAAGTCTCAACGGGGGAGCGCGTTGTTAGGAGAGTTTGTTTTTTTGTTTTTTTAAACCTGCTTTGCAATTGGGGTAGGGGGGAGAAAAGGCCATCCATAAGGGGGGGGGGGGATAGAAGGGGCAATCTATAAGAGAGGGGGAGGGGAGAAAAGGCCATCTATAAGGAAGGGGGGAGAAGGGGCCATCTATAAGGGGGGGGGAGAAGGGGCCATCTATAAGGGAAGGGGGGAGAGGGGTCATCTATAAGGAGGGGCTACAGAGAGAAGGGCCATATACTAAAATGGGATCACATAGAGTCAGCCTACCCACTAAATGAGAGTGTAGAGGGCCCAATACAGATGTTCAGTTTGTAGAGAGATGAGGATGGTGACAGTGTAAGGAGCCTAATAGGTCTGTCTGGCAGATTCTGTGGATTCGTGGCTCGGAGAAGTTCTAACTGCCCAGGACAGATGGAGAAGTAGAAAATGAAAAGGGAAGAACTCCGATCAGAAAAGACGTCACCTGTGAGTCACCTAATATAACTGCAGTGTAATGTATATGGAGTACAGAACCTGTGTAGAGCTGTGTCCACCTCTATATGACTGGTTGAGGTGATAGTGATCTGTGTACAGTGGATGTTATTCAGTAGCAGCGGTGGGGTTAGTCAGTATGCTGTGGTATTAGTCAGTATCTAGTGGTATTAGTGTGTGGTGGTATTAGTCAGGATGTTGTGACATTAGTCAGGATGTGGTGACATTAACACCACATACTGACTAATGTGGTGACATTAGTCAATATGCGGTGACATTAGTCAGTATGTGGTGACATTAGTCAATATGCGGTGACATTAGTCAATATGCGGTGACATTAGTCAATATGTGGTGACATTAGTCAGTATGTGGTGGTATTAGTCAGTATGTGGTGGTATTAGTCAGTATGTGGTGGTATTCGTCAGTGTGCGGTGGTATTAGTCAGTATGCGGTGGTATTAGTCAGTATGCGGTGGTATTAGTCAGTATGTGGTGGTGGTGGTGTTAAACTCAGCACGGTGACCGGGGCCGGAAGCAGTCTGTCTCTGTACACTGTGTAGTGGTGACGACCTGTAACTGCAGCTCAGTTACACAGTACAGAGAAAGAAGCTTCTGACCCCATTTACTGTGTTATTATCTGCGATTCCAGCCATGGCCGTGATGATACAACATGTGGCCGTGCTGCACTCACAACATCCTCTTATAACTTATCACCGCGCGGCGAGTGGGCCTGTGTGCTCTGAAATGCCAGGGCTGATTTTCAGTCCCAGTCCGGCCCTGTCTCCCAGCGATGTGCACTATGATAAATGACATGTTAAATTGCTATTATATAAATAAACCCCACTCCATGTAATAGCCAACCCCCCAAAATTGCCCCAAGCAGTATCCAGCCCAACCAAAATTGCCCCACATATTAGCCAGCCGTCCCAATAGTGCCCAAATAGTAGCCAGACCCCCAAGTGTCTCATATAGTAGCCAGCCCTCCCCAAAAGTCTCTTTTATAGTAGCCAGCCCTCCCCAATAGTCTCTTATAGTAGCCAGCCCTCCCCAATAGTCTCTTATAGTAGCCAGCCCTCCCCAATAGTCTCTTATAGTAGTCAGCGCTCCCCCATAGTCTCTTATAGTAGTCAGCGCTCCCCCATAGTCTCTTATATAGTAGCCAGTCCTCTCCCATAGTGTCATATAGTAGCCAGCCTTCCCCCATAGTCACATATAGTAGCCAGCCCTCCCCAATAGTCTCATATAGTAGCCAGCCCTCCCCCATAGTCTCATATAGTAGCCAGCCCTCCCCAATAGTCTCATATAGTAGCCAGCCCTCCCCAATAGTCTCTTATAGTAGTCAGCGCTCCCCCATAGTCTCTTATATAGTAGCCAGTCCTCTCCCATAGTGTCATATAGTAGCCAGCCCTCCCCCATAGTCTCATATAGTAGCCAGCCCTCCCCCGTAGTCTCTCATATAGTAGCCAGCCCTCCCCCATAGTCTCTCATATAGTAGCCAGCCCTCCCCCATAGTCACATATAGTAGCTAGCCCTCCCCCATAGTCTCTCATATAGTAGCCATCCCTCCCCCATAGTCTCTCATATAGTAGCCAGCCCTCCCCCATAGTCACATATAGTAGCCAGCCCTCCCCCATAGTCTCTCATATAGTAGCCAGCCCTCCCCCATAGGTCTCTCATATAGTAGCCATCCCTCCCCCATAGTCTCTCATATAGTAGCCATCCCTCCCCCATAGTCTCATATAGTAGCCAGCCCTCCCCCATGGTGGGCCAGATGTAATTCAAACTCTGAATTGCCTGGTGGGCCAAAAATAATGGTACCACGGGCCAAAGTTTGACATTACTGGTCTAACAGAATAACTCTCTGTGGTACACTAAGTATTCTACAGCATTAAAGGGGTTGTCCAGCGAAAAACTTTTTCATTCAAATCAACTGGTGTCAGAAAGTTACATAGATTTCTAATTTACGTCTATTAAAAATTCTCAAGTCTTCACATACTTTTCAGCTGCTGTATGTCCTGCAGGAAATGTTGTTATATTTTCAGTCTGACACAGTGCTCTCTGCTGCCACCTCTGTCCATGTCAGGAACTGTCCAGAGCAGGAAAGGTTTTGTATGGGGATTCATAGAAAACAGAGACAGAGTTCCTGTCTCGGCCAGAGATGTCAGCAGAGAGCACTGTGTCAGACTGAAAATAAAATATTTCCTGCAGGACATACAGCAGTTAATAAGTACTGGAAGACTTGAGATTTTTTAATAGAAATAAAATTACAAATCTATACAACTTTCTGACACCAGTTGATTTGAAAGAAAAAGTTTTTCGCTGGACAACCCCTTTAGGGTAGCTTCACACGTACCGTATCGCTGCGTTTTTAACGGTGCGTTTTTTACATGCGCGTTTTGATTTTCACATGATTTTCATGTGAAAATCAAAACTCTCATGTGAAAATTGCACCAAAAACGCAGCGTTAAAAACGCAGCGATACGGTACGTGTGAAGGCACCCTTAAAGTGACTCTGGATCAGCACATCCCCCAAACAGCTGGTACTGCGTCGTAGAGGTCCTCACACCGCATCCAGTTCAGGGGCTGGTCTTTCTTCTGATGCCAGTATCCTGAAGAAAAACTATTTTTATTGCTGCGGCAGGGTGTGGTGTCAAGGCCACGCCAGATTGGCTCCCCACCCTGCAGCAACAAACGTAGTTTTTCTTCAAAATCCCACCACCAGGAAAGATTCCGACCCCCGAAACGTGAAGATCTCTACAAAATGGCAACAGCTGTTTGGGAGCAACTACATGCTGGTACAGAGTCACTTTAAATAAGTGATCAACACTGCTAGGGATACTTCTCCCAGTTTCCCAGGATTGATTCTGGCTTTTCGCTCATCCCTAGTGGTCACACCCACATATATAAAACTTCTGGGTTAAAATGGTTGAACTAGTTAAAACCATAGCATCCACCCAACTAACTAGTGACCCTATTGCTCCCTGGAACGACTGGATCTCACAAAAAGTCAATGGTACGTTCTCATTTTAGCAGCGCTTACAGTAATTCGCAGACGATAAAAAAGTGCTGAGACTCCCACCACCACAGAACTGCGTGAACGGCCGTTGTTTGTACTGCGTGTGAACATAGACTTAACAGAAAAAGCAACTAATATTTCCAAACGTCATCGGTTCATGTTGCAAGTTTTTTTTATTTGCAAATAAAGTCAAACTTAACCCCTTCTGAGTAACATGAAAGAAAACAGGTCCGTGATTTAATGGCTTATAAACGGACGGTTTTGGAGTGATTACTGGTTCGTAAACTGAAGAGCAGATTTGGGAATATTGCCCACCAATGCTTGAGAATACAAGCTGGCCAGCCTCTAATTACTAGATTAATGACTTTATCATGAAACCAACCAGTGCCGTATTACTAAACACTCTATATCATCACTATCACATATATTATTATGATCTGCAGAGAATATTAGAGAGCCATTAGTCCAATATGTTAGAGTCCTCCTTTAACACCATTGTTTTCTTACTGCATTGTAAAAAATATTGTGTTACAAAAATCAGGCTCTGGCTCCGGTCCAGTATTGGTTGCCAAGCGGTGGGATTGTTCGGTTGTATAATCAATACTGAATACTAGAGCTGAGGGCAACCTCGTAACTCCACAGAAACTGGAAAGGATTATAATGAAATGACATTTCCAAACTTTATCCAGAAACAAAAAAAAACTTCACAGACTCACAAAGGAGAATTAAAAAACATTACACGTTTAGTCAAGGGCAAATTATATCGCCAGATTAAATAACTTGCAGATATTCAAAGTAGAATCAAAGTGAAGATGGAAGCTCCATATCATGCCCATTTCCATCATTAACCGGCACATCTAATGACGGCCATTATGCAAAAGACACAAGATGAATCTGTTACGTTCTTTCCAACAATTGGCGCTGTAGGCAAATGAATTAGAGCCGCAAATTGTAATAATTTAAAAAGAGAGAACGCGAGAAATGAGACTGGATGAAAATAATTAGACTGCTTCAGGTCAAGGGATGAAGAAATAAATAGCAAGAGGAAAGCAGAAGATGACGGCCCGATCGCTGCTAGAAAGTTTGTCTTTTTTTTTTCGTCTTTTTTTTAAACAAATCACAAATACTCACGGAAAACGCTTTTTTTTAGGTTTGTGAAATCTAATCAGCGGATTTTTTTTATCGATGGTCTGAGATGGAATACAATGCTATAAATTAAAACACCAAATTACCAATCTAATTAAGCAGTGCTCCACTTACAGGCCTATTATGCAGCTTGGTTATAGTGCGGCTGTATGTATATATTGTTAATGATCTTCATGCAGCCCTTGCTTTATATAGCAAATAATAAAGTTTTATACTTACCTCTTCACGCTCCCTGGTGTCCTTCAGCCAATTTCCCGCTGATTGAGCTGCCACACCAGGTTGGAGCTTCTACGCTAGTCTCTGAAGTGACAGGCAGCTCAGCCAATCAGTGACCTAGATGGTTTAGCGACATGGCTGTCTGTCACTTCAGACGGGTGTAGAATCTTCCATTGCGGCTACAGTCAGCGGGGAACTGGCAGGAGGATGCCGGGGGACTGGGGCACAGGCAGGAGGATACCAGGGGGACATTGAGAGGTAAGTATATTAATTTCTATACACTTAAAGGGGTACTCCGGTGCTGATAAAAAAAAACAACAATCAATCATAGTTTTTACATTTACAATCCCTCCGGAGTCTGTCTCCGTTTGAATTTCCCTCTGTTTGCAGGTCCCTGAAGCTCCAGTTGGTGGTTTCATTTTTTCTTTACTTCCTGGTTTGGGCTTTCCCATGATGCACTTTGTCTCCTGTGATGTCTGACTCTGTAAAACTGTTAGATAGCTTACAGGTTACTCAGCCAATCAGAGCTGACCAACCTGAGTCATCTGACAAAGAGAGGCTGGCTTAACAGGGCTTAGTCCCGCCTCCCTGTTGAAGAGGTCATTGTCACAAAATGGCTGCCACAGAGCAGCCTGGGGTCAACAGTCATTAGGTAAGAATGAGTTTACTTCACTTCCTGGTGGGGGATTGAGGGAAGAAAAGATAGGAAAGGGGGGCAGATAGGTGATTGAAGCATATTACAAAGTTACATACCTTTGTAATGTCAATAGTGGTAAACGGAAGAGGTTGGTGGGGTTTGTCTGGCGCAACCACCCCTATTGGAACACCGGCCACGTTCCCCTGGCAAGATGCCTGATGAAGAGGGGATTGCACGCTCGAAACGCGTTGCATCAAATAAAAGCCTGAATTTGACTTCACACCAGTGCCAGGAGTTCTCTTTATTCAGAGAAGTTACAGGGGAACGTGGCCGGTGTTCCAATAGGGGTGGTTGCGCCAGACAAATCCCACCAACCTCTTCCGTTTACCACTATTGTGATTGACACCGAGGATCCACTTTGGAGAATCGGAAGGTGGAAGGCAGCATCCCCCGTTGATCCAGAGCGCTTATTAGAGTCGTGCCTAATTGTGTACGACCCACTCAGGTGAGCGTGCATTTGCACACATATGCATGTTTCTCCAAAGTGTGTTTTGACCTGCACATGCAGCGCCGTTTGTGTGTTTTTTTCTTTGCATGTACATACCTTTGTAATGTGTTTTAGTTACTGGGAAAAAGCTTTTTGCTGGAGTACCCCTTTAAAATCATCCACCAGCTTTACAGCTCCCATTATACCAGGCGATGTGCGATTGGCAGCCAATGATTTTATATCATGCTGTAGGACAACAACCAGCCGATGATCGGCTCAATTGCTGATTATTATGAGTTCACATTGCATTTTTGCAGTTTGTTTAACGCTATCAGTTTTTTAAAGGTTGCTCTTAACGTACACAAAAACATGGTCAAACACGCTCTTGTCTATTCTATAAAAAAAATAAGAAAAAAAAAAAAGGAAAAAAAATGCATCCGCTTTGATAAATTTTTTTTTGACATAATGGAAGTTAATGGAAGAACGGTTTCAGGCTGGGTTCACACTACGTATATTTAAGTCAGTATTGTGGTCCTCATATTGCAACCAAAACCAGGAGTGGATTAACCCCTTAGCGACCCATGACGTATCTGATACGTCATGGTGCCGCGGGGGGTGTTCAGAGGGGGGTCGCGCCGGGACCCCGCTCTGAACGGCACTGATCCCGGCTGACACGTGCAGCCGGGCAGTGCCTCTGTTAGCCAGCGCGGGTCCCGTTGCCGCACCGGCTAATTAAGCACTTCAATGCAGCTGTCAAACCTGACAGCTGCATTGAAGTGCTTTATACACACTATCCCTGGTGTCTAGTGGGTCGGATCTCCCCCCCCGCGATCGCATCCGTTCTTCTGCCCGTGCCGGGCCTCAGCGTCGGAATGACGCTGATCCCGGCTCGGCAATAGATTGCTATGGCCTGCAGCAGGCCATAGTAATCTATGACCGATCTGATGGATCTTTGCTGTGTATATACACAGCATTGATCTCTATGAGAGATCAGTGCTATGTATATACAAGCCCCCCCGGGGGGCTTCTAGTCCATGTAAAAAAAAAGTAAAAAAGTGTTTTTATTAATAAAAAATCCCCTCCCCTAATAAAAGTCCAAATCACCCCCCTTTTCCCATTTTATAAATATAAATTAATAAATAAAATAAACATATTTAGTATCACCGCACACGTAATCGCCCGAACTATTAATTAATCACATTCCTGATCTCGCACGGTAAACGGCGTCAGCGCAAAAAAATTCCAAAGTGCAAATTTGCGCATTTTTGGTCGCATCAAATCCAGAAAAAATGTAATAAAAAGTGATCAAAAAGTCGCATATGCGCAATCAAGGTACCGATAGAAAGAACGCATCATGGCGCAAAAAATTATACCTGACACAGCCCCATAGACCAAAGGATAAAAGCGCTATAAGCCTGGGAATGGAGCGATTTTAAGGAACGTATATTTGTTAACAACGGTTTGAATTTTTTACAGGTCATCCGATACAATATAAGTTATACATGTTATATATCATAGTAATCGTAACGACTTGAGGAACATGCATAACAAGTCAGTTTTACCATGGGACGAACGGCGTAAATGCAAAACTCCCCGAAATCTAAACAAATTCGTTTTTTTTTTCAATTTGACAGCGCAAATTATTTTTTTCCGGTTTCGCAGCATATGTTATGGAAAAATAATGCCTGTCATTGCAAAGTACAATTGGTTTCGCAAAAAATAAGCGCTCATATACGTCTCTAGGTGAAAAAATGCAAGCGCTATGGACTTTTAAACTTAAAATGGAATAAGCAAAAGCGCAAAAACGAAAATTGGCTTTGACCTTAAGGGGTTAAAAACACAGAAAGGATCTGTTCAAATTGTGTGGATGGCCGCCATTTTATGGCAAATATTTGCTGTTATTTTAAAACAAGGGCTGTTATATACTGAAATAATGGCCGTTATTTACCGTTATATGGCGGCCATCCACTCAATTTCACCATTGTGTGGACAGAGCCTTTCTGTGTTTTTAATCCACTCCTGGTTTTGGTTCCACAATACTGACTGAAATATACGTAGTGTGAACCCAGCCTCAAGCGGATTGCACACATTGCATCCATTTTTTAATAAAACATATACATTAAACGGAATGTAAAAATGCAGTATGAACCCAGCCCAACACAGAATGCTATCTGCCCAATTCTGTCTGAATCAGGCAGGGTACTATTAGACAAAGCGATTTTTACGATCGCAAACGAGATTGTTTATCGTTAACCTGAAATCGTTCACCATATTACACAGAACGATGGTCGTTAGTTATGGTCGTTACTATGATCGCTGACTCCACCTGATCTTAGCAAAAGGATGAACAATTAGTGCAATTACACTGAACGTTTAGCGAACGAATGTGGAACTACAACAAACGAATGTGGAATTACAGTGAACGATCAACAATGTTTTTAGGGTCAGTTCTAAATCAACGACTAAGACATAAGAACAATTTTTAGATAGTTTCCTGCAATTACATGGAACGATCATCACTTAAATTTGACCGATATAACAATTTTCCGCACGTTAATCGTCCCATTTAATAGGGCCCCTACTCTAGGATCCATTGGGGGGGGGGGGGGGGGGGAGATTTCTTTTTTTAAATTTTTTAGCAGGGAACAAAAACAATGTGACAGTTTCCATTCTCAGAAGATCTCTAAACTTGGTCGGCATCTGTCAGGCTACTTCATATCTCGAATAGGCACCAATTGTCAGTGGGAAATGGCAGTAATATCCAGTCTGAGAAAGCCATTGGCATGTCTTCTGATTATTTTTCGGGGTAAACCATACTGAGCGCGTACCCTGTGTGACATCTCTCTGGTTATAAGTCTAACCACTATTTCTTTCATGCTTGATGGCAACGTGAAAACTCTCATCATCTTTTGACGCCTCAGACATTTAATATCGTGTAATGTTGAACTTCAATCACCGAGACGTGTCAGACAATACACGACAAAGAAAGCAATATAAGAGCCCACACCTTTTGTGTAAGTGAAAAACTATATAAATTAAATTCATAGTAGCTATTAAACTTTTATGATATCATATCTCACCGTAACTCGAGAAGGTGAACTTGACAGTTCTTTCAGGTCTGCACATTTACACGTTTCCTTCCAGCACACGGAGGCGAATATGCTGATATCAGCTCAATAACAGAGGGAAATACACCGAAACACTGCTTAAAGGCACACTGCCATCAGAGGGGTTTCATACAATATTCATGGATTTTTTTTTTATGCACAAGCCAAAAAGACAGAAATGGCTGCACATCGCACCCATGGCTGACACGAAAGCTTGTTCAGCTACATTTAAAACCAACATCAGAAGTTAGTATATAATTTGGCCAAACCATATTGCCTCATGTACCACGTGCAGGTCTTCTGATACACATGAGTCCCTAACCAAACCTCATCACTGTGCCGGTCAGCGACCACAATCCCCGCAAAACGTGCGCAAGCAGAGAAGAGGGGCCACGGAATGGCCCTGCAACCCCATTGTCACAGGACCAGACCCAAAAGGGCCCCCCCAGACCCCGCAGGCGCCACCGGCGGAAAAAGTGGACGCCAAGCAACACAAGTGTGAACAAGCTCTTACCTCTCTCCATTCCTCTGCAGGTAGAATGGGAGAATACTAGGAGATCCTCCCTTTATGTACACAGGTGCTTCCTGCTAATTTGGATCACATGGGTCTTACACAGCACGAGTGCTAGCCACAATGAATTCATGGATTTTTTTTAGCAGTACTATGGCAATTAAGTTAATAGAAAATACCGTCCTTCTCTAAGAGTCAACACAAATGGTTAACTCTCCTTATGTCAGTTTTAGAAGTTGCTGCAAAGGAAAGAGGTTCTCTTCAAGTTAAAGGGGTCGTTCCCCCAATTTTTTTATTTTTTTGTGTCTCTACAAATGTCACTTCTTTAGGTGGATAGCGGAATACGCCGGCCCACAGAATGGTGTCTATGGAGCCGGCGGAAAGGCGCGCAGACAGCAGAATTTCGTGCAATTATCTGCGAGAATGTCTCAGTATGAACCCACCCTACACTGTATCCATGTTTTCCAGGACTCTCTAAAAGGTGGAGTCTATCTTCTCCAGCCACTGGGAATCAAATGCTAAAGGTTCAGGCTCGAAGAATGTTTCTGAACCCAAACAGTTCAGCAAGTCCGCACAACACTGGTGACATTAACCCCTTCATTGCATATGCAAAAGACAGGCCACGGAGCCTCATTTAAGAGTCTCGAAACACAGGACTAGCCAGATATCCCTCCGGGAAGGGCCCGGCCAAGGGGTGGCTCCTGTAGGCAAACCACCATATTAAGTCAATTTAATAATTAACCCATTCAGTGTCCTAGATGACCCGGGCAGGAGGAGCAGAGCAGATTGGTAATTCATTCAGTAAATGTTCCAGGAAAGTCTATGTTTTATTCAATCGTTCAGAAACAAGATCCATACTTTGTTTCTACTAGTGCAAATTGTTATGCATGAGAATAAAGGATTGTAATGTATTCTGTAAAACCGATGTTTCCTTTAGTCTATCAGGAAGACCTGCAGCAAAATTGTGACTTTGTTTTACTGTTTCATGACCCATGCACGTTCATACATTTAAGAGGTATTCCAGGGAAAAAAAAACAACAACAATTTTTCCCCTATCCGCTGGATGGGGGAAAAGTAGGAGATTGCGGGAGGCCCGACCCCTGTACCTTCCTCTGATCTCCATATCAGGCACCCGGCTTCTGAGTAATGAATAGAGACGCTGGTACGGCATGTGACCCCGGCTCTATTCCTATTGAGCGACAGAAAGAGCAGAGTACCCCAGAAGAGTGCTGTACTTGCCTCTTACCGTTGGCTCCATAGGAATGAATGGAGCTGCGGGTCATATACCGTACTCGCAGTTCTATTCATAGTACAGAAGCCGGGGCCTGATACGGAGATCAGTGGGGAGTACAGAGGTAAGACAACCCCCCCCCCCCGCCCCCATGATCTCCTACTTTTCCTCTATCCAGTGGACAAGGGAAAAGTTGATGTTTCCTGGAATAACCCTTTAAGGTCCTCAAACTGCCTATTTAGCAAAGTGTTAACATGGTAATTTATCCTAAAACCAACACGTCTAAAATAAAAAAAAAAAAAGTAAATTCTGCATGAAACAATTGGTTTTATCCTCCAAGACAAATGAGTAATGGTTTGCTCTGACCCCTCACGCTCACAATGTTCGAGTTGATTAAGAGGAGAGTAGCGTAGCTGGAACTTATTTTTAATGGAATAATAGAAAACAAATTCACTTTATATAAATTATGGAATTAAAGGAGTTTTCCAGTTTTATGTAAATACAGATTAATCATTCATTCAATTTTAAGAACATTTCTGCAACTTTCTAATCTACTTTCTGAGGCCTTGCCCTTTTCATGCTGGATTTTAATGAACCAGAACATTCTCCTTTATATCTGTAATGAAGATTAAAGGGAACCCATCATGAGTTTCTGACCCCTAAACTGACAACATGACAAATTTTTGCTTTTTGTGTCACATGTGTTGGGTGGGGGGGGGGGGCTACTTCCTGTTGGCTCGCACTCCACCCATCTCCTGTTGGTGTTTTAAACAGATTAGTTTGATCCTTGATGCCCAGGTTGTAGGCTTAATGTGAGCCAAGAGAGGCTATTGCTAAAGTAGGACCATCCCTATTGGGTTCACCTTGGCGTGGTGAGATAGCACATTCTGTTTGATCACATGGTTTGCCAAGAACCGAATTGAAAAAAATAAAAAAATAAATAAATCTTTACAAAAGGTTTTTATTGTGTGTACGCTAGAGGGGATGTATGCGGTAAGTCCTGGCACTTGCAGGTTGCTCTTGGACTTTCCTGTTTTTGTGTTGTTTTTTTGTTTTTTTATGTCATAGAGACTTGTCAAAAGTTTTTGATTGGTACAGGTCTGAACTCCTGACCAATCATGAGAACAAGCAGGGAGAGGACTGCACCGCACAGTCGCCCGGAGCGGACAATGCTGAAGTTCGGTCCTCTGCCCGCTTGTCAACGAAAAGAGTTGTACTACATAGAGTTACATTAGAAGCCCGACTCATCATGTGACACAGAGTAGGGAGAGGACTGTGGCTCGTTCTCATGATCAAAACTTTTAACATGTCAGAGACATCATGGAGACTTGTCAAGATCACCGGTACACTTTTATAACATAGTATGTTCTATGTAACATACGGGAGAAGAATCATCGACCCACCCCGGCTTACTGAAGCCCCATAGGCCTTAAAATGTTATTACAAGCAAACAGTATTCGGGATGTCAATCAAACCAGTAAGGACAGGACTCCATGCATCTAGACAACTCTTCACTGGTAATACCATACAGCAGGAGTTATAAACTTGGCTTTAAGGGGGTTATGTAGTATGAGAATATTGTCTTTAAATAAAACTATCACCCCAAGAAAAATAACTTTCTAATTAGTGTTTTCATTAATAGCACGGGCTTGGCCATTGCTTTAGAGGTCAAACTTAGTACAGTGGTACCTCGGTTCTCGAACGTAATCGGTTCTTCAAGGCTGTTCCAGAATCAAGCAGTTCGATAACCGAGCTGTAAGTTCCCATAGGGAACAATGTAAATCTAATTAATTGGTTCTTACACTCCGTGGGTCAGGTGCAAAGCACCCGGCCCACAGAGTGTAGAAACACTCCATATCCCCCGCTACAGTGAGAGGCAGGAGCGGGCGGCTATTTAAACTTGTCGCCATGCTCCTGCTCCGCTCAGCTGCGGGGTACACCCTGTAAAGAAGCGGGGATTCCCCTCATTATGATGGGATTCCCCACTTTTTTACAGGGTGTCCCCCGCAGGTGAAAGGAGCAGGGCGGCAAGTTTAAATAGCCGCACGCTCCTGCCTCTCACTGCGGGGACGCCCTGAAGACGGCCGCACTGCTCCCCCCGCTGACCTGACACTCTATGTCCCCCCCGCCGGCCCGGGGCACCTCTTGTACGCTTCCCCCGCAGCCGCACGCTGCACGCATCTGCTGTTCTGCCGGCGGCCCCGCTCACAAACTCCTTGCTGCTTCCCGTTGCCTCTGCACAATCTCCTTCACATTGCAGATGCAGCGGGGAGCAGCAGGAGGAAGCAGCAAGGAATTTGTGAGCGGGTCCGCCGGCAGAACAGCAGATGCGAGCGGTTGCGGGAGAAGCGTACAAGAGGTGCTCCGAGCCGCAGCTGACAGTTATCCCCCTGATTTCGTTCGGAGTACCGTAATGTTCGAGTACCGAGCAAAACTTCAGGGGGAAATATAGTCCGAAAACCAATTTTTTCAAACACAGAGGTGTTCGGGAACCGAGGTTTTACTGTATTGTCTACAGCTCCCAGCTCAACCCTCTCTCTATAGATAAGGCATCATCCTCTGATATCATAGTAGGCGTGGCTGGATCTAGTCTCAGAGCTCTAACCCCACCCCCTGAGTCATGTTACCATCTCTGACCACTCCCTCCAGCCTACATCACCACCCCCTTGTCATTCATAGATAGATAGATAGACGGAGCTCTTTATTAGGTTTTATTGTTTTTGTTGCATATTCACAAATGAGATGCTGGAGGGCCGAAGGTTCCCCATCCCTGTGCTAAATGATGAGCAGGAAGCTGCAACCTCACTGGTGGGGAAATGAGATGTTTGGGGCGGGGAGGTGGCAGGAGTGCTGTGGGAGAGGAACAGGCAGGATGGGAGGACTGTGATAAACAGCTGAGGGAAATCAGTGCCTTCTGGGACTTTTAGTACTGAACAACAGCTCAATTAGGAAGTACAGCCACAAAATACAATACTAAGACCCCCAAAACAAAAGGATTTTTAGTAAGATCTAAGACAGACAGGTAAGCAATGCCATATTCCTCTGCAGCATGTTTATTTTTCTACTTGATGTCAGAGTACCCCTTTAATGGGGCATCTTTACAATGAAATGGCCATGTGGTATAATAACCTGGTGGAGGTTTAGAGGCCTGAAAGCTCATGACCAGTTTCTATTAGTATCAGTTCTATAGAATATTAAATTGCGGGAATGAACCAAGTACAATATTTGTATAGAGAGATGAGAAGCAGAAAGGATACTGTGTTGTAGTCATCTTGCCTTGGCTTGAGCGCTTGGTGCTGCTAGACGTGCCAGCTGGAGAACGGATTGTAAAACTCATACATAAATCTATTTACCTTCAGCACAGCCAGCTGTCACCCAGCCAGTTGTGTATACAAGAGTGCCCAAATGTTGCTGTATTGGCCAGATGTGAGAATAATCAGGCACAGCAACCTCAGCCATGTTAAACACTTGTAAGACTGGCCAGACTCAATCACAAATTCAGATAGAGACAAAGTTCTTTCATGTCTCACGCTGTGCCACGAGCCCCGGCCTTCAAGGGGCAGCACAAGAGATGGAGAGGACGTTCACCAGACTCATATGCGGTCTTAACTCTTGTTTTTCACAGCCTGAGATCATTTTAGGCATAGATGTCCTCAATAACATATACAGTGGTGCCTTGGATTACGAGAATAATTCGTTCCGGGACCGCGCTTGTAATCCACATCCACTCGTAAACCAAAGCAAAATTTTTCATAAGAAAATGACTGAAATTTAGACAATTGGTTCCACACGCCAAAAATTATTTTTTTATTCTGAATAATATGTAAAACAAATGAAACAAACAATTAGATACAGTAGAATGTGATATAAGTTACTGTACAGTATAGCAATCAGCATGTGGTGTATAATGTATAGTAACTGTATAACCCTGATAACACAGCAGCTGGATATGTGATATATAAGTTACTGTACAGTATAGCAGCATGTGGTGTATAATGTATAGTAACTGTATAACCCTGATAACACTGCAGCTGGATATGTGATATATAAGTTACTGTACAGTATAGCAGCATGTGGTGTATAATGTATAGTAACTGTATAACCCTGATAACACAGCAGCTGGATATGTGATATATAAGTTACTGTACAGTATAGCAGTATGTGGTATATAATGTATAGTAACTGTATAACCCTGATAACACAGCAGCAGCTGGATATGTGATATATAAGTTACTGTACAGTATAGCAGCATGTGGTGTATAATGTATAGTAACTGTATAACCCTGATAACACAGCAGCTGGATATGTGATATATAAGTTACTGTACAGTATAGCAGCATGTGGTATATAATGTATAGTAACTGTATAACCCTGATAACACAGCAGCTGCATATGTGATATATAAATTACTGTACAGTATAGCAGCATGTGGTATATAATGTATAGTAACTGTATAACCCTGATAACACAGCAGCAGCTGGATATGTGATATATAAGTTACTGTACAGTATATCAGCATGTGGTGTACAATGTATAGTAACTGTATAACCCTGATAACACAGCAGCTGGATATGTGATATATAAGTTACTGTACAGTATAGCAATCAGCATGTGGTATATAATGTATAGTAACTGCATAAACTTGAAGAAACAGCAGCAGCAGTTAAAGATACAGTTACAGATACAGGATTAAACTGCAGATTCCCATAATGCAGTAGGGTAGTAAAACAGGCTAGAATAGAGAAGCAGGGCTGCTGTCAGAGGTCTGTGTGGTCACATGACCGCAATGGAGAAGGGGTGTGTATTCAGCCTGGACCAATTGGGAAGTGAGAATCAAAGAGCTGCGCTGGAGGACAGTGACATAAACTTCTCTATACAGCAGTGTGTATAGCTGAGTGTGAGGGCAGGCACATTATAGCAGGAATGGAGAGGATGGGAAACACAAGGGCTGAATGCAGGGAGAATGAAGGAATTAGCAGGGCATATGTGGGCACATACATGCAGCGCTCTGTCTGGGCAGAGAGGAGTTACCTCCACAGTCCAGAGCAGAGAGAGAGAGATTACCTCCACAGTCTGGTCCCCTGATGGAAGCCCCAGCCTGAAGTGGATCTGATTAGAGAGGAGTGAACCTAGAACATGCTGGAGTCCATCCGAACCCGAACTTTCGGCATTTGATTAGCAGTGGCTGCTGAAGTTGGATAAAGCCCTAAGGCTATGTGGAAAACATGGATATAGTTATTGGCTGTATCCATGTTTTCCAGACAACCTTAGAGCTTTATCAAAGTTCAGCAGCCCCCGCTAATCAAATGACAAAAGTTCGGATGGACTCAAACCCGAACTTGGTTCGCTCATCTCTAGATCTGATATGATTTGGAAGGTTAGGAAGACTTTCTGGGTCAGAGTACAGTGCTGTAGACCCCACTATGTGACCATGCCCCTCCCCCGCGTTCCCCTCCTACCCAGTACAGGGCGCTCTTAAACCAAAGCAATGCTTTTTCACCAAGAAACAATTTTTGTATATATAATAATTTTACTAGGCATTGCTCCCACCTAACCAGAATCCTGCTCCACACTGATGAGGGGCAACACCCCGAAAGAGCTGTCTGTGGATGGAACCTGGCCTCGTTTTTTTTCCTTATCATTACATGGACTTATAGGGCCACTTAATATGATGGTTTTGGTGGTTTCCCTACAGGAGCCGTCCCTTGGCTGGGTCCTTCCAAGACTTTTAAATGAGGCTCCACAGCCTCTTCTTTTGCATATTCCTGTTTATCAGGGGGCAATGCACCTAGGATTTCACTGCATTGAGCGCTTTAACCGGCAGCCGGCAGTGTTATCTTTGGCTGGTCTCCCTGAGTTCAGTGATATGTTTCTCTTATGATAAGGAAATGTCACCTTAAAGTGTAACGATCATTTAAAAAAATGTTTGACATGTCATAGCGACATGTAAGAAATATATTTATATATACAGTGGTGCCTTGGATTACGAGCATAATTGGTTCCGGGACGGCACTTGTAATCCAAATCCACTCTTAAACCAAACCAAATTTTCCCATAAGAAATCACTTATATCCAGACAATTGGTTCCACCCCCCAAATGAAATGATTTATTATTCTGAATAACATGTAAAACAGATGAAACAAACATTCAGAAACAGCAGAATCTGTGATATTATAAGTTACTGTACAGTAATGGAGAGGATGGGAAACACAAGGGCGACAGAGACTGCAGGGAGCATGAAGGACCGAGCAGGACAGATGTGGGCACATACATGCAGCACTCTCTGTCCGGGGAGAGAGGGGTTACAGCTATGGAGAGATTACCTCCACAGTCCTGTCCCTTGGTGTAAGTTACATCCTAATGTTAGTATACTAATAAGTCTTGGGCCTGCTGTTCTTTTTCTGTTTTTTTTTTTGTTTGTTTTTTATGGTAAAGAATATTATATCACATGAAAGCCTCATGTGTCTAATATGTGTTTTCAAAATTGTGTGTATGTAACTTATGGCAACAGTGATCTAGGTGCGCAGGAAAACAAAAAGGCGGAGTCTAAGGCGATATTCACAGCAAATGAGAGTGGAGGAGTGATAAAGTTTGTGTTTCTGCAAGGAAAGTCCGTGAAGGATATACATGGTGATATGTCACAGACATTGGGGGGGGGATCAACGCCCTTCATGTTCTACAGGTAAGAGCTGGGCTGCCAAGTGTAAAACAGGCCGCTTCAGCACCAATGATGAGGAACGTCCTGGACAACCGAGAGGGGTTGTTGTTCTAGAGATCGCTGATGGTGGGCACAATCTCATACTGGAGTATCAGCCAATTTCACCTGAAGGAATAATAGACATCATGAGGATTTCTCGTGGACGTATTTGTCATTATCCATGAACATTTGAACATGAAGCAGCTATCTGCATAGGGCGTCCCAAAATGTCTGACAACAGATCAGAAAAGCAGGAAAGTGAAAACCTCCTGGTCTATTTGTCAGTGTTTACGGACTGATAACATCCTGGATGGAGCGGTCACTATGGATGAGACCTGGATTTAGTTCTAGGACTCTGAAACCAAGGAGCAGTCAGAAGAGTGAAGGCACAGCGGTTCTCCTGTTCCAAAGAAGTTTGGGGTGCAAAAATCAGCCACTAAAAGTGACTGAGTCTGTGTACTGGGATAAGGGGGGTATGCTGCTGGTGGACCACCTTCAGAATGTTTCTACCATCAATACAAGGTATTACGTTAAACTTTTGGACCAATTGAAAGCAGCTCTGAAGGCCAAAAGGTGCGGCGAGCTGTCCAAAGGAATCTTAATCCTGCAATACACCTCCTCCACTCACACTGCACAAGCGACCACGGCAAACTGGTGGAGCCAGGCTCCAGATGGTTGAGCACCCACCTTATTCACCAGACCCAGCTCCCTCCGACCATCATCTGTTTCTAAACCTAAAGAAACACCTCAAGAGTACCTTATTTCCCACCATTTCTGATGCCAAGGCTGCTACCGATGACTGGTACACAACCAAAATCCTTCTTTTTGCAGGGCTTACAGAACTTGGAATACTTATGTAAGAAGTGTGTTGACATCAGTGGAAAGTATGTGACATAAATGTAAAGTTTCATCTTCCTATCCAGTTTCTTTCTGGGTAAAGCCAAAGACTTATCAGCAGCCCCTGGTACATAGTATAACTATATGTGCACGTCTGGTACTTCTGCTACCATCCCTGAAATATACTGCTGCTTTAACGTTTTCCGCTTTCTGCATCAGCCGATTGTTATGAAGAAAGATCATGTCTGCAATTGTTTGCCGGTTCAGAAGACTTTAGAGAAAATTATTAGTGCACAATTGACTTTTTAATGACCTCTACGCATGCAATCCACTCCCATATAATCAGCGCTTTACAACATTTCACCAGACAGCAGCATTCAACCAGAACAAAGTAAAATTACTGTATATGTTGTTACTGTCAGACCGGTCCGAGCAGATAGATCTACCAGAAATTATGCGCAAAAGATTGTGGCACAACCAAGTAAATATTACAACCTCAACTGCATAGATAAAGAGAACATACAACTATAATGTAACATCAATAAAATCCCTTGAAGGAAGAGATCGCTATAATAATGTGCAGTATTGGAACGTCACTACTCAGACTTAAAGGGGTTGTCTCATCACAACCAATCAATATAATCCCAGAGCACCTAGCAAACAGATGACCTTGGCAGGGGATGGGCCCGTTTCCACTGAGTAAAGAGGCAGAATTTACGAGTGGAGTCCATGTGGCAGATTCTTCTAATTGCTTCAATGGGATTTCTCTTGCACCTCTACTCTCCGCCTCTTTTATTCAGCGTGCAGGGGCCCGAAGAGTTAGCTGCCTATGCATTGCCCCCGCAGTGGCTGTAGTGTTACATGGAAACTAGTGTTATGCGAACCTGTAAAAAAAAAAAGTTTAAGTTCGGCAACTATATCTGAACCTGAACGCTGAGCGTTTGATTCATCGCATCTGCAGAAGTTAGATGCCATCCAAGGGAGTAGTACTCAACTCCTACCTTGGTGTAGTTTATTAGCCGAAACATATCTTTTTAACTGCTTAGAATTTATGATGGCCCTTGCACCTTGTCATGGGCCAAATTGTGATGGCCGACCAAAACAGATGGTCCCGTGGGGTGATTCTGGTATTCAGGAACCTGTATTACCTGCAGAAAGTGGTCCAGTGCTCTATATAGCAGGGGAAAAAAGTATTTGATACACTGCCGATCTTGCAAGTTTTCCCAAGAAAATGGAGGTGAGTAATTTTTATCATAGGTACACTTCAGTTGTGAGAGAATCTATTAAAAAATAAATAAAAATAAAAAAACATGCATTTTATTTCAAAACAACGGGCGTTGTTTGTGGAATAATGGCCACATTTGACTGCAAAATGACGATCATCCAAAAAACGTCCCTCTATGGACAAAAAAAAAAAAAAAAAACACATTGGGGGTCATTTATCAAGGGGTTTGCAACCTACTTTTTGGTGAATAATTGCATTTTTTTACCCATTTCTGGTCTAAGCTCTATTCATGAACCAGTATTCGACAGGTGAATATTTATAGATGCGACTTTTTTTTAATCTGCCTGTTTTAAGTATTCACCCAAAAGTTTGCATAATCCGGGATTAGCGCCCAATTTATCAATTGCAACTTTTTTAAAAGTCTCATAAACAGACGAAAGCTTACGTCTGGTCAGAACCAGGTGAATAAAACTGCGCAATTTTTTCATAGTTGCGCCTTTTTATTTAGATGCATTTACTATGGCAGTGCTACATTTTAATGAATCAGTCACAAGATATTAGAGCAAAATACGCACCAATCCCCATTAGAATAAGTGCACTTAATAGACTCCTTAGTAAATGTCCCTCATTGTGTGGTCGTGGACTATTGCATGAAATAAGTATTTGATACAGTAGAAAAAAACTGAATATTTGGTTCAGAAACCTTTGTTTCTGTCAGACATCTCCAGCAGTTCTTGACCAGGTTTGCAGACACCGCAGCAGGGATTGTGTCTCCCTCCTCCATACACATATTCTTCTCATCTTTCAGGTTTTGGGGCTGTCAATGGGTAACATTGAATTTCAGCTTCTTTCTAAATGTTTCTATTGGGTTTAGGTGTGGAGACAGCCGTCCTGGTTATGTGTTTTGGGTCATTGTCATGACTGATGTTAAATACACTTATTGTGATACATGGTCCCATTCATCCTCCCTTCAATAAGGTGCAATTGTCCTGTCCCCTTTGCAGAAAAGCCCCCACCCCCAAAGTATACCGTTTCCCCCAAAATGTTTCACGGTTGGGTCCGTGCATTTGTGGTTGTAATCATTCTTCTTCCTCCGAATACAGAGTGTGGTGTTGATACCAGCTCTTTTCAGGTTATTGAACAGGTCCTCCTGTGTAGTTCTGGACTGATTCCTGACCTTTCATAGAATCATCCTTATCCCACGAGGTGAGATCTTGCATGGAGTCCCAGGCTGAGGAAGATTGTCAGCCATCTTGTGTTTCTTACATTGTGCCAACAGCTGCCTTCTCACAAACCTGCTAGCCTATTGTCCTGTAGCTCATCCCAGCCGTGTGCAGGTCTACAATTTTGTCCCTGGTGTCCTTAGACAGCTCTTTAGTCTTGGCCATGGTGGAGAGGTTGGAGTGTGATGGATTGAGTGTGTGGAGTAGGAGGAACTTCTTATAGCAATACTGTAAACATTAACCCACCCCCACACCGCTGGTACAATCAGTTTGAGGAGTGTAAGTCCTTTTTCTTGTATCTTTTAAGACCAGTGCCTTTGTTAGGGTAAAAAAAAAAGTGATGTTTTAATTTCCAGCAGCCAAGTCAACAGTGTGCGGCCTAGAACAGTGCTTCTTAATCCAGTCCTCATAAATGTCTGAACCCTAGGCCTGCAACACCTCTCCTTACTTCCTTTGAGGGGAGACGGGAGGAAGCAGAGGCGTGTGCGCCCTCCCATAGAGGTACTGCAGGACACTGGACACGCAGCTCAACGCTGCGGAATTGCGCCGTTTTCACTGTCATTGCAACGGACGGTATCAGTACTTTGTGGGGATAGGTTAATGGATACAATTAGAGATGAGCGAAGCGAATCTGACAAATTCCGATTCACAGCAAATCAGGAGTTTAATTCGCCTCATTGCGATTTTGCCAGATTCGCTTTGCAAATTTGCTAAACATGTCGGCCGCAATAGCAACTACGCAGTTGCTAACATCACAAGATAAACGTTAGCTTGTTTGAAAATTATTGTTATAACCATTTCGATCATCGAACAAATTGTTCGTATTGGCAAACACAATTAGCAGCATTTTTGTATGAACATTTACAAACATGTTCGCTCGCCACTATTTTTAATGAAATTCGTTTGTATACAATTCGCCAATATTTGCAAATTCGTGAAAATATTTGCAAACTTCACGAAACGAATTTCCAAATGATTCGCTCTTCTCTAGATACAATATAGATTTAAAAGAGAAACAAACAGGTCTGTAAGAGCCAGAATACTTGCTCTTTTTTAGATGATCAAATACTTATTTCATGCAATAAAAAGCTAATTATTTTTTTTTTTTTTTAAATCATACAATGTGATTTTCTGGATTTTTTTAATGGATTGTCTCTCACAGCTGAAGCGTACCTACAGAAAAAAATTACGCCCTCTCCGTTCTTTGTAGGTGGGAAAACTTGCAAAGTCGACAGTGTATCAAATACTTCTTTTCCCGGCTGCAGGTGCCCTGGGCTCACTGATGCGCACAGGGGCTTTGTTATTTTAAGTGACTCACTATAAATTATGCCAAGCAGCTCAATATAAGAAGTCTGATAATAATCACATTCTTTGTTACTGCGATGGCCGTGAGCACTTTATTAATGTCTAACTCTACATACATAATGCCGAGCGGTTTTTCTTCTGCACTTTTGAAAGCAAATATGCAGCCAAACACAATGGCAAAAGATCACTCCAAAAAAACCTGCCACATTGAAATATATTAGTCTCATTGTGCAAGCAAATTACTAATGTATTTTGTAAAGCTTAGATTCAATGTTAAACACAGTCCCTGTACATGTGCTAATAAATCAAAAATGTGACATAACCACCCACTAGAATTTACCCCATATGAACCTTATGAAGAAGCGGGGATAAGTAGTAGTAACATGAGAAAGGTGTGTCATTAAATTATTAGATAGAAATGCACAAATATCTCGGTATAGGTATAATAGCCCATTCAAAAAGTGTTTTTGATATGACATGAATATTTTTAATAGGACATTAGGTATGGCGTTAAAGTGGAATTGTCATTTAGAATATTTTTTTTGCAGAAATCAATAGTACAAGCGATTTTAAGAAACTCTGTAATAGGTTTTATTAGGCAAAAAAAGCCTCTTTCTCTATTTAAAAATCTGTTTTCCTACCCCCTCCCCCTCCCTTTTTATCTGTGCATTATCAGGCAAAGCTGTCTTGATTACAGAGGAGCTAAGTGAAGGAGGGTTTGCTGAGTCTATTATAACCTATGGAGGGAGGAGGGGCCAAGGAGGAAGAGAGAGCAGAGAAGCTGCTTTACAGTTTGGAGAAAGGTCAAAGCTCATATGGGAGTTTTGTAAGAGAAGATTGCAGGATGTTGTGCTGTGCAGGGCTGCCTTTTCTCCTCTCTGTGCTCTTTCATTCCCCTCGGCCCCTCCCCTCTAAATAGAGCATAATGGACACAGAAATCCTGCTTCTTCTGAAGTGGGTGGTGTTTTCTAGGTTTAAAGTGTGACAGAGTTTCCGAAGACATTTAAATCACTTTTCAGAAATCAATAAATATCAATAGTAGAAGCGGTTTTCTGAAACAGTGTCGCACTTTAAACCTAGAAAACACATTTATTCGCTCACTTCTTCATTCACTGGGCCAATTATGCAATTCACTCAGCCAATGACCTAAACTATAGTCCTATCCTACCCTCTTCAATCACGTTGATTGTGTTAGAATAGAACCCATCAAGGGATAGAATGTACAGTATTAGGTAGATAGTGAACAGTCAGTTCTATAAAGTTGATGTGTTTGAAGCAGGAAAAATGTGCAAATATGAAGATCTACGAAATGTTGACAAGGGCCAAATTGTGATGGCTGGATGACCTTTTGTTTCACAGTTTCTTCATTCATTTTGATTACTTGTCTTTTTACCTGTTTGTTACTTCCACAGTTGTAAAGCGACATGAAATTCTTTATCGTTATATAAAGAAATGTATTAATCGTATACCAATCGTATTCCTGAACTCATGGCTTTCTCTGTGTGTTATAAACAAGGCTTGTGATATGAATTTATAGGAGTATTTTAGATTTCTATGATACCGAGGAGTTAATAATTATTCGGCACAAAGATAAAGCAATGAGGCACTCACCCAAGATGTACTATGAAAAAAACTTGATTCAGTAGCAATGTAGTGGGATGGAAGCCTGCCGCAATGTCACCCTTCGGCTGAGAGTTGGTGCGTGAAACGGCTGTTGCCTGCAGGTCTTCATCCCTAAACCGTGCTATGAATTAAATTTTTTTATAATACATCTTGGGTGAGTGCCCCATTTCTTTTTCTATGTGCTGGCTATGAATGGTATAATTCTATGGTAAGCATCACCAGATGCAATTAAATGCAGTAAGGAGGCTTCGACGTGCATAGAGGAGGACACACTCCAATGCTACAGACGGTCATTTATTAGTGCCGAGGTAGAGTATCTACCATCTTGAGTTGATATTGAATACCTAGCATGGAATGAAACTAAAAACTGCTGAAGCCAAAATGTAATGTCCAAACTACTAGGTGAAAACCCACAAGATACATAGAACATCGAAGGATGGGCAGCATCATGGCTCAGTGGATAGCACTAAGGTGAAATTAGATTGTGAGCAGCTATGGAATCAGGCAATGATTTGGGTGATGAGCTCTGTACAGCACTGCAGGATATGTTGGTGCTATATACATAAAAGGTATTATTAAAAGGATAATAGAGATGAGCTAACTTCAGGTACATTAGAGTTTGTCTGAACCCGAACTCTTTGAGTACTAGTGGCTGATGAAGTTGGCTGCAGCCCTAGGGGGTCCTGGAAATCATAGATAAGATACAGCATATGGCCTATGGCTGCATCCGTAAGGGAGCCTTAGGGCCCTATTACACGGGACGATTATCGTGAGAAAAATCGTTATATCGTTCAAATTTAAATGAAAATCGTTCTGTGTAATTGCAGTCAACGATCGAAAAATTGTTCGTTTGTCATTGATTTAGATCTGAACCTAAAATTAAAGGAGAAGTCCAGCCAAAATTATTTTTTTTATATGCTATTACTTATGGAAAGTTATACAAATTTCTAATGTACATTAATTATGGGAAATGCTCATATACTGCTATTTCCCTTAATTTAGTGCATCAGGAAGAGTTAGAATTCTCTCAGATCCAGTGACGTCACGACGAATGGTGTAATGCCTATGGAGTGTCTAGCAGGGGGCGCTCTCTATATAGAAGTCAATGAGTACCATTGACTTCTATGTATAGTGCGCCCCTGCTGGACACTCCATAGGAATTACAGTGTATGTAATGTAATGTTATGCACTGTACTTTTGTGACTTCATGAATACGCTTATGGAATACTTTGGGGAGCAAGTGTCCTTGCACCCCAAAGTATCCCATAAATGTATTCAATTAATAAATTTGCAGGGCACCGAGCAGGGAGGGAGAGAAGTGCCATCTACCTCCCCCCTCCCTCCCTGCTTGGTGCTGGGCACATATACAAAGTACTACTCCCCCATTATCTGCAGATAATGGGGGAGTAGTACCTGTGCTATCCCTATCACATCGCCTATCACATCCTATCACACAGGTGCTGCTTTTCATGCCCCCCAGATAGTGTGAGGAACGGGGCGTGCGGATGGAAGGGAGGGAGTTAGCGGCCGGCCTGATAGTGAGGAACGGCGCGGGCGTCGGGGAGTCAGCGGCGCGATAGTAAGTTTGAAGCCGGGGGGGGAGGGGGGGGGAGCGGCGGGGGGCATGAAAAGCAGTACCTGTGTGAGCGGCGGCAGCGGCGATGTGATAGGGATAGCACAGGTTTTACTCCCCCATTATCTGCAGATAATGGGGGAGTAGTACTCTGTATATGTGCCCAGCACCGAGCAGGGAGGGAGGTGGGAGGTAGATGGCACTTCTCTCCCTCCCTGCTTGGTGCCCTGCAAATGTATTCATTGAATACACTTATGGGATACTTTGGGGAGCAAGGACACTTGCTCCCCAAAGTATTCCATAAACGTATTCATGAAGTCACAAAAGTACAGTGCATAACATTACATTACATACACTGTAATTCCTATGGAGTGTCCAGCAGGGGCGCACTATATATAGAAGTCAATGGTACTCATTGACTTCTATATAGAGAGCGCCCCTTGCTAGACACTCCATAGAAATTACACCATTCGTCGTGACGTCACTGGATCTGAGAGAATTCTAACACTTCCTGATGCACTAAATGAAGGGAAATAGCAGTATATGAGCATTTTCCATAATTAATGTACATTAGAAAATTGTATAACTTTCCATAAGTAATAACATATAAAAAAAATTATTTGGCCGGACTTGTCCTTTAAGGTTAAGCGTTCGCTGTAATTCCACATTCGTTCGTTCAAGTTCCGCATGTGTTCACTAATTGTTCAGTGTAATTGCACATTGTTCATTGTTCATTCAAGGTATAAACCATCATGGTAATGATCGCAATAACGATTATCGTTCTGTGTAATATGGTGAACTATTTCAGGTTAACGATAAACAATCTTGTTTGAGATAGTCTATGGTTATTCGTTAATCGTTAAAAATCGATCCGTGTAATAGGACCCTTGGGGCTGCATCCAACTTCTTTAGCCATTGGTAATGAAAGTCTGAGAATGTACTCACTCATCTCTAAACGATAAGCCTCCATGCCAAAAGAATTCTAGTTTTTTGATTATATTTTATACACATATTACATAACATCCATGCAGATTTACCATGACTCACATGATATTCTGCAGGTAATTTCATACGATGCGACGTTTCTCCGAATATGCCAGGAAAGCATACTTTTGGAGCCTAAACAAATCTTAATGGCATTTTTATTGGTTGCTCCCTAGAGATTAAATGATCGACCATTCATAGCAGACCATTCTTCTCACATAACAATATAAGCAGGGTTTAATAATATAGGAAATTAAAGGGAACCAATCATCTAAAAAACACAGTAACGCTATTAATTGCTCCTAACACATTGGAAATGTATCTGTATAGCCTGGCTACCAGCCAAATGTACCTCAAATATAACTTATATCAAGCTTGTATGCAAACCAAGGGCAACTAGTCATCTGGGCTGCAACTAGTCGCTGTTCCAGGGCGTGGTTGGGCATGATTTACAGCTCTTTGTTATGCCACATCATCTAGAGGTCGTCCTTGTAGCACGTACCATCGCCAATGTATTAGCTCAGACATGCGCAGTACAAATACGCTGTATTCCTGCTGTACTGCGCATGTCTAAAAAAAGCCTTAGACTCTGCAGCGGCAAAAAGCCTTTATCAAGGGGTCAATCTTTATACCCTGAGCTACGTCCTATATGCACCTATAGGACAATAACTATTATAACAAACCACTGAACGTGGAAGGTTGCTTCAGAATGATGGGCTTAACTAGACAGACATTAGTTAATAATGGTTAATTGTAACTTTCCAGCTTCATGGCAGGATTAGTATCTATTAATTCAGAAAAAATTACCTATAACCCTGCAGAACCCGATATATTACGCTATGCTCTCCAGTTGTACAACCAACCCATGTGCAGCAGGCCGAGATTGCTAATGTATGAAGATTGACCGGTATTAAAGGTAATTTATAAAGATGATCGAAGAATCTACCTGCAACAGCAAACTAATAAGGGATTGAAATAAAATGGTTTTATACAAAACATATTTTTGAGTGGAGAAGGTTTTAAAAAATAAATAAATAAATAAATAAATGATCTCTCTCTCAACACCAACACAAAAACCTGAATCAACACTAGCAAGTTAAACGTAGATGGTCAAGCAATTGTTAATGTAGCCCTTCTGGTGATTATACTTTTGAATAACCATGTAGTATAAATACTAGAGATAAGCGCAACTGGAGCCTGGTCAAGTCTGATTGTTCAGCATTTGAATACAGGTGGCTTAGGAAGTTAGATGGCAAGCCAGAAAAACATGCCTACAGCCACAGGTTTCCCGGACTTCCTCGGGCCACGTCCAACTTCTTCAGCCACCGGTATTAAAATTTCTAACAATTGGACTTGAGCATATTACAGTTGCGCTCATCCCTAATGAATACCATTAAAGGGGTTCTCTGATAAAAATCTACTTGTCCTCTATCCACAGGATAGGGGACAAGAGGTTGCAGGGGGTCAGACCTTCGTACACCCCCAATGATCTCCAGAGCAACCCCCGACGCCTATGTTTTAAATACAGCCGCGGGTCAAAAGTTGCCGGAAAAGGGGCAAGTTCTGTACTCCGCTCTCTCCAGCGGCTCCATTGATTCTCTATGAAGCCGCCAGAAAGAGCAGAGTGCTGTTCTCTGTTCTCTCAGGCAGCTTCATAGAGAATGAATAGAGCCACAGGTCACGTGTTGTACCCACGGCTGCATTGAAAACAAATGAGCTGGGGGGTACAGAGGTCGGACCCCCCATAATCTATCCTGTAAATAGGGGACATGGTTTAATTGAAGAACACCTTTAATTTTTTTTTTGACTATCCTTCAGAAAGAATCACAATGACTGGAAGGCTAATTCTTATTATCTGCCTTCAGATAACCGGCATTTAATAAATTCTTACTAAACAGAAGCCTCATTCCCACAATTATTCTTTGGCACACTTAAATAAATACATTGATGAAAAGAGTCCCTGAGCTACTGTTCTAGAGTTTAAAGCAAATATGTATTTAACCATCACAACACGCACCTTTGTGACCGTCTGGATATTTCACCGGGTTTCACTACGTGTGATTTAATGTTCTTTTAAAGTTAGACTTGGCACTTACTTTGCTGAAATAATCAAGCGTCTGGAAACCAGGTGGAAGCTTGGAAGAGTCTGGGATTTCTCTCTTCAGGTACTGCTGTAATGTCGCTGCGAGGTGCCCCAGGCCTTGTTTCATGTCTTCATTAAGGTCTTTGAAATCTGGGTAGGGTTTAAGGGTGGTGGGAAGTTACAGGTGGGCCACTATGTGGGTGTATTATAAAACATACTGTCAAGGCACCTGAATATATTGGTGAAATAAATCATTATGACGCACACAATTGAAAAATCTTTCACAATACACAGGTGCTTGTATATAATCTTACTTCAAGATGAGATTCCAGAAGTAAAACAGATGTTAAAGTAGATTCTGTACGCCAAATAACTAGGTATATTACAACCTATAGTTTGCACTCATTGTGCTCAGATCACTTTTATTATTGATTTATAGATTAATACATTTTTATGGCTTGACTATTGTATATAACAAATATCCGCTGACCAAGTGTCACTGTTGTTATAACTCTGAAAATTTAAATCAACACTAGAGGTTATATAAAGAAAATTTGCAACATACATTCATTATTTTATTTTTTCCGTTATCATGAAAAACACGCAACTTCCTGTGTTCCGAGTCTAATCACAGGAAGTCCAGTGTTTCCCAGGTCATCTGCACTCACAGAGAAGGCAGCCATGTGATTGACTCTCTATACTGGCCGGGACTACATGTGTTTAGTCTCTTTTTTTCAACCAGCATCAGACTAAAAAGCTTAAGGTGACTGGACCTGGATACAGTAAGTATAGCTATTATTTAACGAAACCAAAGAAGAAAAAAAGCTAGCACTCACCGACTGCTGCAACATAGTACATTTATTCGGGATTAACTTCAGCATGTGTAGGGAAAGGGAGGTAGGCGCAGGTGCGTCATAGACAGTGTATTTTACATGCAATCAGCACATTTCATCAGGCCTAAGGTCCTTGGGCCTGATGAAACGTGCCGATTGCACGTGAAACAGCCTGTCGTCTAGGACGCACCTGCGCCTAACTCCCTTTCCCTACACATGCTGAAGTGAATCCCGAATAAATGGACTTTGTTGCAGCAGTCGGTGAGTGCTAGCTCTTTTTCTTCTTTGGTTCCAATATTATATTCCTGCATGTAGCTTTATGCACCTCCAACTGCCTTTTGTTTGCCTAATCACCCTCATAAGGGCTGTCCTAGCTCATGAAGATCTAATCTGTCACGCATATACTCTGGTGCTAGCTCATTTTCTCTATTGGACTTGCCGATAGCTATTATATAGCAGCCTTCAGGAGAAAGGACCTGTATACAGAAAGTATAGCTTTGTTTTACAGCATGATACAAAAAAATGAATGTATATTGCAAATTTGTTTATTTCTACTCTACTTTAAATTTTAAAAGTGACACTTTTTTAAAAAAACGACAGTGACACTTTAAGCACATTATATTCATGTTAAGCAATTTGAAACTGATTGCCTAGAAAATTGTGCCACTGCTCTTACACACACAAGTTTAAAAGTTGATTTTGGGCAATAGCTGCATCACCTGCCGAACGGACCCCAGGACAGACCTTGGATTAAAAGCAGCTATCCAAAGGTGCAAGTGGTTTGGGGTGGTTAGATTGTGGGTACAGAGTTGCTTTAAATGAGATCAGCATGAACTAGTGAGGTATATGCTGAATAGATAGGTGCATTACTTACATCATTCTGTTTAGCTGTTCTCCTAATATGCAAAAGAATAGGATTCTTGCCACCGCTCTCCCCCCAGCTGCTGATTGTCAGCTGACTGCCTATACACAGCATGGATAGATAACTGCCAATCGCAGCTGGTGGGCGGAGTTTTCTGCTTCTCATGAATATCCAGGACTATTGGGCTCATGCACATAATGTAGAGGACTACTTATTGTCCATGTTATTCAGGAGGAGATCTCTGGACCAGGTGTAGAGAACAATGTAAGTGATACATCATCCTGTTCAGCTTCTCTGTCACTAGTTTATGTTACCCTGAGACACTACTGACAGAGTCTCTTTAAATGGTTACACGAACAATACAGTGATAGTTTATGTGGGCGGGCTGCATGATGTATTGTGTCTTGTAAAGGCACAGCAAATGAGCGCAGATCTCACTGATCGGGCCCTGTCAAAAGACCCTAAGTGAGCTTAAAGACTAATTTGAAGAACCTTTTTTTCCCCCTTCTCTTAAATTGATAAAATACTGATAAACTCACGTGACTGGAGATCAGTTACTGGATACAGCTCTCCGGACGTACAGTCTGGTTGTTCGAGCTGCCAAATAAAGTAAAGGAGACATTTTGTTTATTTACAAGACTGATAGAAAAGCACAACATGTAAAAAAAAGTTAGCCATGAGGTGGGGGTCAACAATAGCAGGTTTGTTTCTATTATTATTCGTTAAAACAACAGCAATGAGGAGCTGGCACTACCAATACAAACCAGTGCTACCCTCCCGTGCATCAGCAACCCAACAGCAGCCTGTGCACAGTAAGGCATTTTACTTCCAGTAGCTGGAGAAGCTGGATGCAACCCTAAGGTTTCCTGGAAAACATGGATACAGCCACAGGCCATAGGCAGTATCCATGTTTTCTAGAACTTCCTAGTCTGCATCTAAAACTATAAACTAAATTAATAATCAGAAACCTATGAAGTCTTACTGAGGAAAAGTTCATGTCCCTATTAGTCAGAGCCTAGTCCTACAAGCAGAGTTAGAGTGAAACAATGATTTATATTTTTCTACGACAACTAACCTAGCAGTAAGCAGATATGTTGGAACATTTCACCACAAACATGTGAAGACCATACAGACGCCATCCATTAGTAAGCCCGGGAGCACATAAACATTCTGTAGATCTGGCATTAATCCTTGCTTTAGTTTATATATATATATATATATATATATATATATTCATTCATGTATATGCACAGTCAGTCAGTCTAAGGGTCACTATACAAAGCTCTTAACTCACCAGTTTAAAGATGATTCTAGCAACAAGCCTGACGGAATCGGTAGGAACATTTGGCGAGATGCTCTTCAGGCACAAACACTCTCTTCTGTGGTCTTTCCAGGCTGCCTTCTAAAAATAGATAAACACAAAAAGCAAAAATGACACAAAAAACATCCACAATTGTTCCTTATACTTACTGTAAAGTCCCTATAATGAATTCTATACACCTGTCTGCACAGACTCGCAAAGTGTACAGTGAGCAGAAGTAGGTGTGTGTGTGTGTGTTTAACTTGTCTTTTTCCAAAGGATCATAAAATCCCTTTAATGTTCACAATTTAAATTAAATTTACATTTGTTACACGATATGACCATGACCAGTGTTGTGCTGCCCTGTCATACGACTATAACTTATACAAGTAAACAGGTTTGTGCTGGGACTCACAAGCACCTGCAACCTTGCGGTCCCACAAAAAAAAAAATAAAAAAAAAAATTATAATAATCTATCCAGGATACTTGTACTTATACAACCTTCCATCAAGTGCATACTCCTTTTTGGCCACATAGGGACTCTCTAATTAGGGGCCATTCACATTGCAGACCACTGCTTTTAGTGCAGAGTGGTGGTCGGTAACCTAGACAATGAGCTGTCGACAATGGAAGGGAAAGAGCAGGATATCGGGAGAAGGCGACAAATTTGCTGAATGAATGTATTTGCAAAAAAGTAACTTGACGAGCCCTACAAGTTTATCTTAATATTAGTTGAGATGGGAATACCCCTTTAAGAATGGAGAGGAGGTCATAAAACAAACTAGTCATCTTTTACCATGTTGCAGAAGCAGCTTATTTATAAATGGTAGTTTAGAAACAACCACAGAACGTTCAGCATTTGACTACTGGTGGCTGAATGGACATAGGTTGTATCCATGTTTTCGTAGCAGCCCTAGAGCGGCATCCAACGACAGGGGTCAAACACGGGAGGTTTGAATTCAGACAAATGTTGCCGTACCCGAACTTTCAGCAAGTTCACTCATCACTACTGTTCAGTAATGTTTTAAAGAGAGACTGAATGCAATGTATACATGTACTGTCAGGCTGTAGTCTATCTTTTGGGCAATCTTATAGTTAAGGGGAAGCAAAACAACAGTCACATCACGCTGCAACATTTGGAAACATTAGATACATTATTTAGACAACTTGTCTAGTAAAGCTAAATCATTTTTCATATTACAGACACCATTTGGAATACCAGCCCTATTGCAGACTTTTGTGTCAACAGTAAACCGAGGAACCTTCTCCTATGTCACTTACAACCACATTGAAGGAACAGGACCCAGAACAGACCCTTGTGGCCACCACTTGTAACCAGTCTCTGCTCAGAATACACACCATTAACCACAACCCCTCATATGTATCCATGAGCCCACCACAAATCTACCGAACTAACATGGATTAAGAACAATTCTCACTAACTTCTCTGTCAGCTCTTCATGGGGAACGGTATCAAATCGGTGACTGAAACTAAATGCATAGATTTTTTTTAAAGGAAGAACACCACGAGGAACAGCCAGATGTTATAGAAGCAGCTCAAGCTATGTATGCCGAGTTCCCCATCTCAGTCTATTAAGAAGAATCCGAAATCCTGAAGCCAAATGAGCAAAGAAAAAGCGAATCCACCCCCATAACTTCCATATTAGGGAAGAATAGACTAGAATCTGACAGAATGGGTCAGACTGTTAGCCTTTTGACCTAGGGTTAAAAGGTAATCTGCTTTTCATAATGTTTTCAAAGAGAGGACTGTAAAGGATGTGATATTTAGTACAGTTAGTGAAGCCATTACCATATGGTGCGGACCTTCTAAACAAGTAGAGATGTTACTTATGTAAGCTTTAAGGAATGTAACGCAACTGCTACACAAGAAGCTGTTCTTGTACCTCAGCCAATTAAGTACTGACACGAACCTTAGTACAAGAACACAGAAGAAAGTTGATCCAGCATGTTCAGTAAAACATTTCTTTATTAGAAAGAGTAGTAAAAACTGGACAAATTTACACCATTGTGCAACACACCTGTTAGTCTCACCAGAGACTAACAAGTGTGTTGCATGATGGTGTGAATTGTCCTGTTTTTACTATGTACTAATAAAGCAAAGCAGAAGTTTTACTGAACATGCTGGATCAATTTTCTTCTTTCATGGATGTTCAAGCACATTACCGAAGGTAAATCCTAGCAAACAAGTAAAGCTGTGGGTTTGCTGACACTTATGAACTTTGTTATCTTCCTAGGGTTACACCTCACGGGAAAAATATAAGTTTCAATTTGATATTTACAACACTGCCAGTATGTGACCCAGCCTCTTTAACCCTTCACAACCCGAAGTATACATTACCTGCTTGGTGCCGCTGCTGCGTTAGGCTCCAGATTGCCCTCGCTCCCCATAGGCCAATCAGTGCACGGCAGCACTGATTGGCTGATGGGGACAGACGGGAGCCAGGAGCCTCACACCGCCGAAATGCCGAGCAGGTAATGTATGCTCCGGGTTGTGGGGGGGTTAAAAGGGGTCGGCTTACATATCCGCAGTGGAATGAAAATTCTTGCAAACTTGCAGCGTGAAATCCGCTGCAGATCAGGTACGTGTACCCATAAAATGCGTCTTATTGGCCCACATATCTATATGCCTTAGGTCTCATTCACACATCCAGTGATCTTTATGGACCGTGATTTTAATCCATTAGCTAGATCAAAGAAAAACCATCCTTGATTGCATCATTTTTTTGTCCATTGATGTGCATCACATCGCCCAGTGTATTCCACTATGTCCCCAAATGTGGCAGAGCTGAATGAGTCAGCCCCCACCCCCACCTGGCAGAGCATCCCTATAGATGAGCACCCCCCCCCCCCCCCATAGGTGAGCTAACCGTTAGTGAGAACCTAACCAAATCAGACTTTGGGCCCTATTACACAGGGCGATACTCAGCTGAATTAGGTTGATTTGGCCAATTACGCTCCGTGTGATAGAGACAATGATCATCAGCTGATAGTGTCTTTACTTCTGGACCTAAAATCATCATCTGCCAACCATGCATCGCTATGTGCAATAGCCAAGTGTAAGGGTATGTTCACACTGAGCAAATACAGTATGTTCACACTAAGGCAATGAGAGGGCGTGTGCGCCTGAGCTCAAAGGAGTGACATGTCACTTCTTTGAGCGAAGAGCGCGGCACACTGACAGTGCTGACAGCTCAGAGATCACTGTGAAGCTGCAGCGGCCGGGAAGCAAGCAGAGGGCTGCACGTACATCGCTAACTAATATACACACACACAGCCCTTGCTAAACAATCCCAAGCTGTGTAATTGGCTCAGTAAAAGAGTGCAGATCAGAGCTCGTTCACACTATTGATCAGGCCGTCTAAAACGACCCTTATAGCATAAGAATCCCTTGAAAAAGTCTCCTTCACCTTCCATCTACAGCCAGTCGTTGTCTACTTAATACTTTGCCTTCAGTTCTTCCCCATTTGTTTTCCATAACCAATATTAAATCCTTGTTCCGCTCACTGTATTTTCTATCATTTTCTTAATTGTAAATGGCTCTTAATTATGATAATGGCGATCAAGAGTAGAAAATTCTGATGAATTTACAAAGTGAATGAGAAGAAATAATTATAGCTGTGTGAATGGTTGCCATCCAGCCATGATAATTAGTTTACCTTTAAGTCAATTAGTTCAATGCAGGCAGGAGAGTGATAAACAAGGCTTTTGTTTTTCAGAGGCAAAGAACATCTTAGATAACTGACAGATCCATTCACACCGGATCTAAATGGAAGGATAAAACGGGGATGAAGACTGAAGGAGACGGCTTTAAAAGGGATTTTATTGCTTCCAATTAGAAGACAGAATTAAGGCTTCTGCACGTGTTACAACTGTCTAAGCATGTAACAAACTGTAATCCTACAAAAACCAAATGTTATATTTTTAAAGGGAGAGTTCCCGAAAAAAAAAAAATCTTTTAAATCAACTGGTGCCAAAAAGTGCCAGAGATTTTTAATTTACCTTTATTAAAAATTTCAAGTCTTCCTGTACATATCAGCGGCTGTATGTCCTGCAGGAAGTGGTGTATTATTTCCAGTCTAGAGAGCAGGAGAGGTTTTCTATGGGGATTTGTTGCTGGTGGCAGCAGAGAGCACTGTGTCAGACTGGAGAGAATACACCACTTCCTGCAGAACATACAGCAGCTGATAAAAAAAAATCTCAAGTCTTCCAGAAAAACATTTTTGGGTGAACAATCCCTTAGAGCAATACTATATATATATTATATATACATATACATACATATGGGGACACAGTGATATCTATAGCCAAGAGGCTCCTGCCACTGTATGGAATAGCAGAGTAAACAAACAAAATGGCTGATGTTTATCGGCCTAGTGACCCACCTAAGTGGGCATTTCCTGCTTTTTGAGATGGAGAAGAGAAAGAGCTGACAGTGGGAACCAACAGTGTAAGAGCAGCATGGTGGAGGATCGGGACTAGACATAAGTGAACTGAACCTCGATTCGTTTGGAACTTTGCAAGTTTGGTTTGCTACTGAACTGAACTTTCTGCAAAGTTTGGAATGGTTCGGGAAGATGGCGCCGCTCATGGGAAAAGAACACAAAAAATAAAAAATTTTAAAATGTAATTTATTCTCACTTGTCCCCCTGTGTATCCTGGTAACACTCTGGTCCTGTCCCAGCATTTTTTTCTGGTGAAGGCCAATCACAGATTGACTAGGACGGGGCAGCACTGCGACCTGTGGCTGGCTGAGCGGGCCTTCAGCATAAAAGACAATGGTAAAGAACCCCTAAGGAACATGGACGTGCAAGTTACGGAGCGGCCTTTAGGAACCACATTAAAACAGTTAAAAACCTGCACGCGTTTAGCTGTTTTAATGCAGGTCATTAAAGTTCGGTTCGGCACAAACTCCGACCGTTACATGAAAGTTTGGCAAACTTGTCGAACCAAACGTTTGAAAGATTTTTATCAAGTGTTCAGACACCAACTGATCACTAAAACAAGCTCTGCAGCACGCTTCTCTCTCTGTCTATGTAAGTGAGAAGGCCCCATAGACTTGCATTATGATACAGTCTTGGTCACTTGACTTGGCTTTGCCCGCACTTTGCCCAGCTTGTTCTAGTGATCAGTTGGGTTCTAAATAGTGTTGCGTGGACTTAACTGTTCGGGTTCCGCAACGTTCTCCTATGGCTTTATCCATGCTTTCCCAAGACTCCCTAGGGCGGCACCCAACTTCTCGAGCCACCAGCAGTCAAATGTCAAACGTTGGTGTTCGAAGAACATTGCCAAACCCAAACCCAAGTCTGCTTAACACTAGATCTGAACACTCAGATTCACACTCAGGCTGTGCTATGACTAAGGCACAAGAATAGGAAGCTGCATTTAAGGTCCAGACCTAAAATAAACTGTTCACACATTACATCTCCACGCTCCTGGTCTCTTCTGGACACTGCATACTGCAGCTTCTCCAAGCTGACAGGCCGCACAGCCAATCACTGATCACCACGACGAGTAATTGGGGGAGCGGCCTGTCAGCTCGGAGAAGCTGCAGTATGCGGTGTCCTTAAGAGAGCAGAAGGCAGGAGATCAGGAGTGTGGACAGGTAATGTAGTAAGGGCTGCATGGACATCATTAATGATGTCTGTGCAGTTCTTTTTAAACAATTATGAAGCCATGTAATAATCTAGCTCCTTAACATTATTGATCGGGCCATTGTAATAGGACCATAAGGCTGGGTTCAGTAGTTTTTTTTTTCCCCATCAGTTTTATGAAGTTTTTTAGCATACAAAAAAAAATGCATTTTAATGTTTGGGTGTATATATATATATATATATATATATATATATATATATATATATATATATATATATAATGGAAGTCAATGGAGAAATGGATAAAACTGGATGCACATAATTTCACCAGTTTTTTTGTGTATATAAAACGGATAAAAAACAAATTGCAAAGAACGCAGTATGAACCCAGCCTAATGGGAGTGTCATGGTGAATATATACAGAATATCAGTGTATTCTGCCCAAAATGTCCCCTTTATTGGTTTGTAGAACACCAGGATTTGCCATCTTATTCTCCATTCTTTGACATTGTTGTACTTTCTAATATATATTTTTTTCTTATTTCATTATTAAAGCAGAAAACAGATGGCATTCTGTGGCAGTCTGGAATAAAATGGCAAATAGCTTATAGAGCTTAAGTGATCCGTCCGTAACCCTGTGCAGATTTATAAGTGCATTAGAAGGGTTGGAGAAGAATTCCGGAATTTGACAACTTTTTTTATTCAGCTCCAGGATATTTATTAACTCTCGCACACGGCTTTGTAAGTGATTTCCCCATGTTCATATTGTACCCGGGAGGCCACTATACAGGACACTGTACGGAGTAATATACAGGGGCTCAATTTGTAATAACAGATTAAAAATACAAGTAATGGGGTTGAAATATGATCTTACGGCTTAGGTTAAAGTAAACCACAAGCTTTTACTATAATTCTTGTCAGATACATTTACTCCACGGCCATTACATGTAGGTGAAGAAAGCCTGAACTTTACATTTACATATGTGGTCTCATAAATAACCCAGCAGATACTCATACACCTTATATCTAATGTTACACAACCATAATAAAACATCACTATTGGTTTGTGAACTTAAAGGAGAAGTCCAGCAAAAAAATATGTTTTATAAAAGTATTGTATTGCCCCCCAAAAGTTATACAAATCACCTATATACACTTATTATGGGAATTGCTTATAAAGTGCTTTTTTCCCCTGCACTTACTATTGTATCAAGGCTTCACTTCCTGGATAATATGGTGATGTCACTTCCTGGATAACATGGTGATGTCACTTACTGGGTAACATGGTGATGTCACTTCCTGGGTAACATGGTGATGTCACTTCCTGGATAACATGGTGATGTCACTTCCTGGATAACATGGTGATGTCACTTTTAATACTTTAATAAAAATTTTCGCTGGACTTCTCCTTTAAAAGGGGGTATCCAAAACACTGCTATCTTCTTGCAAAAACAGCTTCACCCCTGTCCTCAGGTTGTGTGTGGTATTACAGTTCAGCTCCATTCATTTCAATGGAACTGAGCTGCAAAACTCAGAGGAGAGGTGCTGTATTTGGAAGAAAGCAAGCGGACATTTTTTTTTTTTTTTTTTTTTCAATAAGCCTGGATAACCCCTTTAAGGTGATATTGTCAACTCCCCACCTATACTCTATGTGCGATTCTCTGCACTGTCCACAAGCTTAGATGCTACACATGTGATATATACCTGTATAATACTTGCCTGTGTCTTCTATCTACTCTAATATTGCTTAATTTTATCGGTAGACAGTGTCACCTGGGCGTGACTTCACAGCAGCTGGGCCATCTCTCTCTTGGGAGATGGAGCCCAACTGTCATGAAGTCCCGCCTAGGCGACACTGTCCATATAGGAGATGGAGCCCAACTGTCATGAAGCCCCGCCTAGGTGACACTGTCCATATAGGAGATGGAGCCCAACTGTCATGAAGCCCCGCCTAGGTGACACTATCCATATAGGAGATGAAGCCCCCCCTAGGTGACACTGTCCATATAGGAGATGGAGCCCAACTGTCATGAAGCCCCACCTAGGTGACACTATCCATATAGGAGATGAAGCCCCGCCTAGGTGACACTGTCCACCAATAAAATCAATAAATTTTAGAGTAGAGAGAAGACACACAAGTGTTATACAGGTATATATCACATACACAGCACCTAATCTTTGCCTTTGACTATTTAGAAGACTTAACAAGTTCGGCTCCTCCTTTCACTGTCCGAATAATAAAATAGGAGTTTGGAGGAGATGTAGTATTGTTATTTTCTGCCAAATTTCTGCAACAGCGGTTTTGCAACTAGCAGATCACCAGGTTCTATTAGGAAAGCGATTATAGTTAACATGAAATCGTTCACCATTTTACACAGAACGATAGTCATTACTACGATCAGTTACTCCATCTGATCCCAGAAAAAGGAGGAATGATTTGGAATTACAGCAAACGATTAACTATGATTTTATGGTCAGATCTAAATGATCTGACATTTGATCGACACTAATGAGTTTTTGATTGGAACGATGATACTCTAAATTTGACTGATTTTCCGCACGATTTTCGTCCCATGTAATAGGGCCCTAAGAGCAGGTATATTGTAGATCAAATTCTGCATCCTCAAGACCATCTCCTTAGCACCTAATGTTTGCCGCTGAGTTTTTGAGTTTTTCCAGTTCCCACTGGGGGTCCCAGCAGCTTCTCTGCAAGTCAGAGTTTTCAGAAATTCCTAAATGACATGTGGTAGGTCCTATTCTAGGTCTCCATTAAAGTGGTAGTGCAGCGTTTAACATTTATTCACTAAATAACACACATTACAAAGCTATACAACTTTGTAATGTGTGTTATTTAAGTGAATTGCCCCCTTCTCCGTGTTCCTCCGACCCCGGAAGTGTGGTGCATTATACTCACCGACCCCAGCCGCCATCTTGGGTCGACGACGTCATCTTTGGGAGGCCGGCTGAACCGCTCCAGCCGTCCCTCATGCCGCCCCCCCCTCTGCTGCGTCATCAGCTGCTCAGCCGCGATTGGCTGAGCATAACTGTGCTCAGCCAATCGTGGCTAAGCAGGGGGGCCTTCATGAAGGACGGCTGGAGCGGTTTGGCCGGCCTCCCGTGCCGGGGTGACAGGCTCCCGACCCCCTGTTAGATCCCCCTATACTTACGTGATCCCACCGGGTCCCGCTTCCTGATGCGGTCGGGTCACGGAGATTTCAGCGCCCGAAGGCCGGCGCGTGCGCTGACAGCAGAGTCAGATGCCCGTAGAGAATGAATGGGGAGTCCGATGCTCCGTCATTCTCTATGGACATCGGACTCATCTCTCAGCGCGCGCGCCGGGCTTCGGGCGCTGGAATCTCCGTGAACCCGACCGACTCAGGAAGCGGGACCCGGTGGGATCGCGTAAGTATAGGGGGATCTAACAGGGGGTTGGGAGCCTGTCACCCCGACACGGGGGGTGACAGGTCCTCTTTAAGTATACCGCACCACACTTATGGGGGGGGGGGGGAGACAGGGAAGGGGGCCATTCATTTACATAACACACATTACATTAATGTGTGTTATTTAGTGAATAAATGTTAAACGCCGCACTACCCCTTTTACCTGTCATTACTGGTAACATGCTATATAAGAATACAGCAACTCAGTAATAAATGTGAGATTCATACTGTAATCATCATGTGTCACAAATAAATAAATTATATGTAAAGTTACTGTTACTTGTTCATTAGTTAGTTTTGCCTGGACAACAGATTTAAGGCTATGTTCACACTATGTATAAACAACAAAGTTCACCTCCCCTATTCCTGCAGTCACTTCTGTAAAAGTTGGAGAACATGACCACAGCACTCCCCCCAAAATGTTTTTTACTGAGGTTTTTTCTTTAATATATAAAAAGACGGGACAGCACTGCTTAAACAACATAGTCACTTACCTGGCAGACGGTATTGCAGTACCGGCCAAACTTGCACTGAGAGCATCGCCGAAGATTTTCCCTCCTAAAACCAAGAGAAAGTAAATTATTGTATAAGAGGTATACACACTCATGGTCACAGCGCATACAACCTAGCATCATTCTGCACCATTGCTGAATAGAGTAAAGAGAAGCTGACAGCACGGATATACGTATACAACACGAGCAGCGCATACTTACCTTCTGCGCTCCTCTGTGATCCGGCATGTTCAAGGAAAACTATCTTTAATCCAGGCTTGTAACGCTGTCAGCACCCGCCCCCTCTCTGGCTGCTGCTGTATCTATAGGCCCTTCCCCTCGGTCAATCATTCTAGAGAAGATGGCGGCCTGAAAATACAGCATTGGCCAGAGGTCGGGGCCGACAGAGGCTGTGCGGGAGGGCACTGACTGTCAAAGACAAAAAAAAAAAAAAAAAAATTATATATATAATTTTTTGCTATGCAATTTCTCTGTAGATCTGAAATGGAGCAGGGCAGCCATCATTTCTGTTGCCCTTAAATTTCATCACTGCCAGTTAAGTATCACCCGTTTACACAGGGTAATGTGTGGCCAATAACAATGGCTTCAAGACCAGAACAATAGACCAAAAGCAACGGAGAACAAGTTAGCTCTGGAGGCTTCATCCTCCAGATCTGTGCGACCTCCAAGAGAGTCATTGGTACCAACATCTATACAACAGAAGACTATGGATACTTTACAGCATATGGCTATGACCACACTAAGGACGCAGGATGCACCGAAATACAGATACTAATATCGATATTGTGGGCTTAGCGGGCCCGCCACCTCACATCTTAAGTACGGTCTCAAAACCAGGAAGCAACCAGACACAGGGGCGACCAGAGCGGCAGCAACACTGAGCTGAAGTGGCTCTGCATCTTTGCATCATTGAGATCACAGACAGCTCCAGGGACAATCCACCAGCCTTGGAGCCATCTGTGATCTGAGCGGGAGACACAGACGCTGGCTGAGTGCACTTACCAGCTGAAGAACACTCCCATAGGTCCTGGTCACCAAGTGGCACCAGCAGCCCGGCCACTGCCCAAAGAGTGGAGATTGATGGTTGGGGGGTTGGTAACCAGGGCCACAAGCAGCTATTTTTACATTGAAAGAAAAAAAAGTTTACACACACTATATGTGTGTGTGTGTAAATATATATAATATATTTATTAGTGGGAAAAAAAAAGTATTTAGTCAGTCACCAATAGTGCAAGTTCCACCACTTAAAAAGATGAGTGGCGTCTGTAATTGACACCATATGTAGACCTCAACTATGGGAGACAAAATGAGAAAACAAATCCAGAAAATCACATTGTCTGATATTGTAAGAATTTATTTGCAAATTATGGTGGAAAATAAGTATTTGGTCAGTAACAAAATGTAATCTCAATCCTTTGACCTCTGTCATTGCCAACAAAGGAGATAGAACAAACGTTTTCTGTAAGTCTTCACAAGGTTGGCACACACTGTTGTTGCTCTGTTGGCCCATTCCTCCATGCAGATCTCCTCTAGAGCAGTGATGTTTTGGGGCTGTCGCTTGGCAACACGGACTTTCAACTCCCTCCAAAGGTTTTCTATAGGGTTGAGATCTGGAGACTGGCTAGGCCACTCCAGGACCTTGAAATGCTTCTTACCAAGCCGCTCCTTCGTTGCCCTGGCGGTGTGCTTTGGATCATTGTCATGTTAAAAGACCCAGCAGCCACATTTCATCTTCAATGCCCTTGCTGATGGAAAGAAGTTTGCACTCAAAATCTCAAGATACATGTCCCCATTCATTCTTTCATGTACCCGGATCAGTCGTCCTGGCCCCTTTGCAGAAAAACGGCCCCAAAGCATGATCTTTCCACCCCCATGCTTTACGTATGGTGTTTGATGGATTAAACTCAGTATTCTTTTTCCTCCAAACATGACAAGTTGTGTTTCTACCAAACAGTTCCACTTTGGTTTCATCAGACCATAGGACATTCTCCCAATACTCTTCTGGATCCTCCAAATACTCTCTAGCAAACTACAGACGGGCCCGGACATGTACTGGCTTAAGCAGTGGGACCCGTCTGGCACTGCAGGATCTGAGTCCCTGGCACTGGCGTAGTGTCTTACTGATGGTAGGCTTTGTTACATTGGTCCCAGCTCTTTGCAGTTCATTCACTAGGTCCTCCCGCGTGGTTCTGGGATTTTTGCTCACCGTTCTTGTGATCCTTTTGACCCCACGGGATGAGATTTTGCGTGGAGCCCCAGATCGAGGGAGATTATCAGTGGTTTTTATGTCTTCCATTTTCTAATTATTGCTCCCACAGTTGATTTCTTCACTCCAAGCTGGTTGCCTATTGCAGATTCAGTCTTCCCAGCCTGGTGCAGGGCTACAATTTTGTTTCTGGTGTCCTTTGACAGCTCTTTGGTCTTCACCATAGTGGAGTTTGGAGTCTGACTGTTTGAGGGTGTGCACTGGTGTCTTTTTATACTGATAACAAGTTTAACCAGGTGCCATTACTACAGGTAATAAGTGAAGGAAATAGGAGACTCTTGAAGAAGTTACAGGTCTGTGAGAGCCAGAAATCTTGATTGTTTGTAGGTGACCAAATAGCTATTTTGCACCATAATTTGCAAATAAATTCTTTAAAAAAAATAATGAGACAATGTGATTTTCGGGATTTGTTTTCTCATTTGGTCTCTCATAGTTGAGGTCTACCTATGATGTAAATTACAGACGCCTCAATTTTTAAGTGGGAGAACTTGCACTATTGGTGACTAAATACGTTTTTTCCCCCACTGTATATCTGTATATATATATATATATATATATATATATATATATATATATATATATATATATATGTTCATATGTAGCAAATATGCAGAAGAAATGTTTGCGGCTTCCTCATTTATCTGTACATGATTTGAAACAATCCATGTACATATTGCAGAAACAACTATAACCGGGAAGGTTGGTGTCAGTTTACGGTTTGAAGGCTTCAGTTAACGGGGTACTGCAGGGAAAAGATTTTTGTTTCCAATCAACTGGTGTCAGAAAGTTATATAGGATTTGTAATTTACTTGTACTTAAAAATCTCCAGTCTTCCTATACTTATCAGTGGCTGTATGTCCTGCAGGAAGTAGTGTATTCTCTGCAGTCTGACGCAGTGCTTTCTGTGGCCACCTCTGTCCATGTTCACAGCAGTAGCAAATTCCCATAGAAAACCTCTTCTGTTTTGGACAGTTCCTGACATGGACAGAGGTGGCAGCAGAGAGCACTGTGTCAGACTGGAGAGAATACACCACTTCCTGCAAAACATACAGCAGCTGATTGTGGAAGACTGGAGATTTTTAAATAGAAGTAAAACATAAATCTATACTACTTTCTGACACCAGTTTATTTGAAAGAAAAGAAGGAAAAATATACCACTTCCTGCATGACATACACCAGATAAGTCACGGAAGATTTGAGATTTTTAAATAGAAGTAAATTACATCTATATATCTATATAACTTTCTAACACTAGCTGACGTGAAAAAAAAAAAAACAACGAAAACTTTCGCCAGAGTACCCCTTTAAATTGTTTGTTTTAATAAAGAAAATACATAATTGGATTTATTGAGCGATAATATCATTGGAAGAAACAGTTTTAGGAAATTCTCCTTCTTACATCCAGTTTTTTATTTTGGCATCTTTCCTTACCCAGTAGGGAAAAACAATACAGTTAGAGAGAGGCGTAATGTAAAGATGGTGCATTGCTCTAAAACCTGCAGAAAACATCTGCTTATTGCATATTCGGTAAAGATTTTAATTAAATATTAGCCTCCCGTCGTCTATCCCAACATCCACTTGGCAGTTTTACTTGAACATTTGGAGCAGAGTTATCTAGGTACTAAACAGCAGACGACAGACTTGTAAAGCCACAATAAAGCCTGAAATATGGAGAAGATAAATAATGCAATATCTTATATTCCTGCAGCATCACCTTCAAGTTACTTCACTATAATAAATAATAGAATCTCAGCCGCAGAATGCTCATCGCATGAAAAGCAGCTCCACAGCGGCCGGCAGCCAATACAGGATCTATGGAAAAGTTAAACTCCTACGTTTAGAAAGATGGAGAAAAAAAATCCTCAAACATTCATAGTTTAAAGGGGAACTATCAGCAAATTCTACGAATCTAACCTGCTGATATGTCCCTACTGCACAGGAGACGCTGAGGAGGAGGGTATTTGTCTTATAGTATGTCTCTTACCTTCATCCTCTGCGCAGTTCCCGTGCAGTTAGAAGTTTGCTCCGTGGTCCAGTGACACCATTAGGAGCCCTGCCCGCCATAGCACCAATCCGCCCTGGCTGGCCCACCCCATTCTAATGATAATGAATGGAGCGATCAGGTCGGATCTGCGCTATGGGGACCATGAAGCACACGACTAACTGCACCGGAACAGCTCCGAGGAGGAAGGTAAGACACATACGTCATATGTAAGACACAGCATATCCTGTGCAATAGGGACATGGGTCGGAACAAACACCGGCGCCATCTTGTGTATAGGGCCCATGCTCCAGAGTCTCAAACACTAGAGACCAAAGATAAGAGTCTACAAAAAGATGGCGCCCGCTATGTAAAATGATTAGATGGAGTGGACAATCGCAGACAACCTGAATTGTAACTCACAAGCCGCTGGCTTCAGGGCAAAGTTCATATTATAGAGTTATGGAGAAGTAGTTGTGGTCCGACACAGTGTTCCCCTGCACATGGTGTGTAATTACATTAGGATTGTTTCTGGGGGTCAGGTAGGAGGTTGAGCCCGGGCTGGGACGCCAGCTGGACCAAGGATGACATTTTAGTGTTTTTAATGTTGAGTGGCATTTAGGGCTTGTCTCCCTAGGTTACTGCTCCTGTTTTGTATATATTTTGTGCATATGCTTTTTCTTCATAGTCCTTTGGTATTTCTTATATGAATTGGTTTAGCACTCAGGTTATAGGGTGGTGCCCACTATACTCTCTGTGTTCCAATGCAGTTAAAGGAGAAGTCCAGTGAAAATTTTTATAAAAATATTGTATTGCACATAAAGTGCTTTTTTTCCCTGCACTTACTTACTGCATCAAGGCGTCACTTCCTGGATAACATGGTGATGTCACTTCCTGGATAACATGGTGATGTCACAACCCAACTCCCAGAGCTGTGCGAGCTGTGGCTGCTGGAGAGGATGATGGCAGGGGGATGCTCAGTGTCCCTCCAGTGTCCTGTGTCCCTCAGTGTTCCCCTGCCATCATCCTCTCCAGCAGCCACAGCCCGCACAGCTCTGGGAGTCGGGTCGTGACATCACCATGTTATCCAGGAAGTGACATCACCATGTTATTCAGGAAGTGACGCCTTGATGCAGCAGTAAGTGCAGGGAAAAAAGTGCATTTCCCGTAATAAGTATATATTGGTGATTTGTATAACTTTTAGGGGGCAATACAATACTTAAATAATTTTGCTGGACTTCTCCTTTAATCATTCACTCCACAGTCCGGTAAGACCATTAGGAGCACTGCCTGCCCCAATAGCGTCACCCCACCCCTTCCAATGATAATTAATGTAGTGCGCCAACTGGGGATTGGCTGAATTGTTGCTATGGGGGCGGGGTTGTTTCCCAAGGGTCTTACCGGACCAAGGAATAAACTACTGGAAAGGCGCAGAGGATGAGGGTAAGAGACATACTATAAGACACATACCTTCCTCCTCAGCGTCTCCTGCATAATAAGGGCATATCAGCTGGTTAGACTCGGCTAACCTGCTGATAGTTCCCCTTTAAGGCAAGGCTGTAGAATAAAAGTGTCTTCTCTTTTACATTGCAATTCAAGAACCACTGATGTTCCCTCCAGCTATCAAACAGAGCGTCCTTCTTCGGGACACAATTATGGCATGGAAGTCTAGCTTAAAGGATGCGGGGTTGCCATTCGCCATTGGTAGGCATATGCCCATATGGCATCATCCTGAGGCACAAGAGTTATCTACTAACAAGCTATATCACAAATGGAAAGACAAGGGTATCACTCAGGTCAAACACCTTCTTCACAAGTCGGAACACAGATATCTGACTTTGGAGGAGACTATCAAAATATGGGTTAACCTCGGATCTCTTTCTGATTTATTCACAGGTGGTGGCCTTTCTAAAATCTAAGCTCCGTAATCTCAAACCACTGCATCGGTCATCTTTTTTTGATGACGTCATTCAAACGGAAACTCATTCATTCACTGTCTTATTTGGCATGGGCATTGAGACGGCAAGCCTCGAGCCGATCGGACATGAGGGTTTTCAAACACTGGTAACTTTATTTCAGCAAGGAAGATCTTCCCAAACCAATTCTGGATGGCTATGCGTCTGTGCGGAAGGCCATTGTTAATGAAACTTGGTGGGAAACACAATTTAAAGTTAATCCATAATGCCACGTATGGCTTTACCCTGCCTAAAACCGTTGACAGGCCTGATCGGATTGAGGCTTGCCCGAATTGTAATGCCCGAGGCACGGACCTGGTACATGGCCTAGTCACTTGCCCTCTGACAAGACATTTCTGGGTACAACTGCAGAATCTTTTTATAGCTAAACTACATATTACTTTGTCGTAAGACCCACTGCAGCTTTTGTTTCATATTCCGCAATCAGAGGGTACGTTGACCCAACTTACCCATGTCTTTCTCCTAGTAGCAAAGAGATGTCTCTTAGCCAACTGGTTGGTAGCGCGTATGCCAACGATAGATGATGTGTTGCTCCAGGTAAAGCGATACCTTTACCATGATCAACTGGAGGTGCTTAGAGACAAGAAAAAATCCACTAATAGTTTTTTTTTAAGAAATGGAAAACCTTCATTTGTTGTTTTCTTTCCCATTCTGATATTAGACAGCTAATGTTGCCATTTTTGGATACCCTGTGGTACCTCAAAAAAGATGTTGCTGGAACTTTAAGAAAACTTAAAGGGGTTGTCCGGCGATAAAAAATTATTCACAGAATAACACACATTACAAAGTTATACAACTTTGTAATGTATGTTATGTCTGTGAATGGCCCCCTTCCCCGTGTCCCACCACCCCCACCCGTGTACCCGGAAGTGTGGTGCGCTATACATTACCTGTCGCGTGCCGACCACGGTCTCCGATCGTCAGCAGTGACGTCTTCTTCGGGAGCTTGGCGGATCTTCCCGAGTGCCGGCCGCCCTCTGCAGCGTCATCCGAAGCTCAGCCGCGATTGGCTGAGCATAACTGTGCTCAGCCAATCGCGGCTGAGCAGCTGATGACGTGGCCGCGTCATCAGCCGCGATTGGCTGAGCACAGTTATGCTCAGCCAATCGCGGCTGAGCTTCGGATGACGCTGCAGAGGGTGGCCGGCACTCAGGAAGATCCGCCAAGCTCCCGAAAAAGACGTCACTGCTGACGATCGGAGACCGTGGACGACACGATATGCGGTGAGTATAATGCACCACACTTCCGGGTCTAGCGTGGGTGGGGGGAAACACGGGGAAGGGGGCCATTCACAGACATAACATAAATTACAAAGTTGTATAACTTTGTAATGTGTGTTATTCTGTGAATAATTTTTTATCGCCGGACAACCCCTTTAAGGTGACATCTTGAGGTTATGGTTCATTAAGGCATTAGAACCAGATGTGTATACGTAGCCATGTGATTACTTCGAGACCGTGAGTGGGTGGGAGGGAAAGGGGGGGTTTGGGGAGAGAGTTTCTCTTATTACTTACTCGGTTTTATCTTGTTGTATCATTGTTTTTTCTTTACATATATGTGGTACCTATTGCATAGATCTCTTGGCAGGAGTGTTTTCCGCTATTGTGACAGATATTTGTAAAATATTTTTGGTTAAAAAAAAAAAAAAAATGATATGAAAAAAAAAAAAAAAAAAAAAGAACCACTGATGTGTTTCCTATTAATAGCCCTTCGTATTCTTCAGGAATGTTAATGACGGCAGAAGGTGACAAACCAATGTACTTTACCTGAAATGGCCAACATTGATCATATAATCAATACAGTACATGGGAGTAAAGTGGCTCTCGGGAGCGATCAGTTCCTTGATGGAGGGGCGTCACCTATATTACCAAGTAAGGAACATATTGTACGCTGCTTCCACTTAAAGACACAGCAAATGTTATCCATCAGCCTAAAACTAATGTCCGCCTCTCACTGTACAGTAATATAAGCAGTCACCCCTCTCTAGGAAATAAGACAAAGAGGTAATGCGTGAGGCTAAATAAACAGAGGAGGCCAGCACCTATGAAGAGGTTTTCTTATAGACATGCTATTTTGATGAAGATGATGAAAAGAACAACAATAATAATAATAATAATAATAATAATATATATTCTAACTTATAGTTAACAGAAAAATATGGTTGAACTGATGAAAATTGTGAAGAGAAAAAAAAAAAAAAAAAAAAAGGAAATTGAAAAACTCTCAGCTCTACAGTTCTTCCGTTTCCTCTTATAAATGAAGTCTGTCAGAGAAGAAATTCTCTGACAGATTTGTTATCAGCCCTTAAAGGGGTATGGTGAGTGATAAGACCATGTTCACACTTGTGTTGCTTGGTGGCAGCTTTCTCCGTCGGTGGTGCCTGCTGGGTTTGGGGGGGGCCCTTGGGGATTGGTCCTGTGACATTGGGGTTGCAGGGCCGTTCTGTGGCCCCCCTCTTCCCTGGTTGTGCACGCTTTGCGGGGTTTGGCGGTCACTGACTGACACAGTGGTGAGTTAGTGTAGGGACTCATGTGATCCAGGGGACCTGCACGCGGTACAGGGGGCAATATGGTTTGATCAAATTATATACCAACATCCTGGGGTAGGTTTTTAAATGTAGCCGAGAGGCATTAGTCTCAGCCATAGGTGTGAGGTGCAGCGCTCCTTTCTATCCTTGTCTGTATCGATCCTTTAACAAGACCTGGACCTATTTTTATCGTTGCTCGTTTGCAAATCGTTCACATTGAATAAGACGTTGCTCAGTCGTTCGCAGTAGTGACGAACGCAATGGCGATGACAAAACGACCACAAGAACGATTATAAGTAATGATTATCGTTACATGTAAATGGGTTAACGAATTCAAGTCTTTTGCAACAGCGATCGTTAATGATTATGCGAACGATAATCGTTCCGTGGAATAGGGACCTTACCGTTCCCATGCTCAATGGTGTTTTTTTTTTACGGAGCACTGAGGGCAGCCTGCCACCACCCAGTGTGGTGATATTCCCTCCCTACCAATGGAGCCGCATATCTCCTCACTGGGGGGCAGTGGGTCTGCCAGTGCTCTGGGGCCGGCTGGTGCTCGAGAAAAGACTGACGCAGAGTGTGGGAACTGGGCAGCATTTTAAAAAGAGAAAGGACTACACTACACCACAGCAACATAGCTCACGGTACATTCCTTTTAATACATCTGGCCCATTCTGACAGTCTACAAAATTAGACAACGTGACAAATCTGGGTCATAGTATAAACAATAAGCAGAACTCTACGTCCCAGAGGAGAACACACTACACGACATCTGATCCATAACTCTCCTCTGACCCCAGTTACCGTCATGAGAACATTTTCCGCCATGTCCACCGCTACACGTATGAAGTACAATAGCTTTAATTATTTTGTCGCCGACCTCTGACTCATCGCTAGCACAGCCCGCTTCCCTGTCGTTTTGATGGAAATTTAATGTAATCATCCTAGCGTATCCAATTTCCGAGAAATAAAAGGACACTATGCAAAACATTTTTAGATAATCTTTCCTTGTAGAGGTAATTCAGACAAGTCCTTTGCTTTTCTGCATTCTCTTTTATTAAGAACTTGAAAGGTTTCAAACCTCGGGTAAATTAAAATGCTCTTTCAAAGTGAAGTAGGTTTTCAAAATATGGACTTGACCGAGCGCCTAAGGACAGAATAATCAACATTGTTTTCATGAATTATTCGCCAATGTCTTCTTCAACATGAAGGTTCAAAGGCAAAAAGGCATCTGAATATCTGCACAAAGAAACGCCTGGGACCTTAACAAAGACCTGGTAACGATAGAAGACGTAGCATACAGATCATTGTAAAGGGGGTCGGATACTTTATCTGGTAAGAACAGAACACGGGGCAACGCAGAGCGATATCATAACTGCTCCGCCCAGTTCTCGCACATCACACAATAACATGGCGTTTTATAGGTTTATGTCGTTTATTAAATTTTTTTTTTACTCTTCAGAGAACACTCGCAGTCAGGGCTTATTCCCACATCCCATAAATTATGGGCGTTTTGGGCGGGCATCATGTTTCCCCGCCCGACATGATGTAGTGACCGCACAACTCTGTCACTACAGTACCATAAAAATTCAAAGAGTTTCCCTGCTTCGGCCATGATATTGACACATCGGGGAAACACTCCATTGCAGGGCTTCTCCGCCCGTAATGTACACAACGGCCAATTTTAATTTACACAACGACCATTCCTTTCATAATGAAATTTGCATTGAAGTCAATGCAAGCAACGGCCGTTGTTTGCTATGGTCTTTGAAATAAAAATCACGTCAATTATTTCCAACTGTTGTCCATAGACTTCAATGTAATTTGCATTTAAAACAACGGCCGTTGTTTTGAGTGCCAAATAATGTCCATTGTTTATATGTTGTGTGAACATAGCCTAAGGCTATGTTTACAAGCTGTTGAAGTTAAGTCCCTTTATATTGGACAGCCATAGTTTAACGACAAATAACGGCTGCATATATATTATAACATCTGCCTATATATATATATTTTTTTTTTTTAACGTAATTATAGTGCGTGACAAATTCCTATATTGTAATCTGTATTATTCTTCTTCCATATCTTCTTCCAGCCATTATTCTGCGATTAATACAGCCCGAACCGCTTTGCACACAGACTCTATTCAAACTGCATTTAAAAGCCCATGGCGGTGACAGGTGTGCTATCTATTTTTGGTTTCAATCTGATTTGTCGTTTAAGAAATTTACGTTTAAAGACCCCTAATTTCCCATAGAAAATAATGGACCATTGGAAATAATGGCCACACTGTAAACGCTAACAGCCAATCACAGCACATATGCAAATAGCTGAAATATAGCAGCCAATAGAAATTCTAAGGTCAGTCAATGCCTCACAACATCCACACAGTCACATGTCCACTATTGGCCAATAAAAGATGGAAGGTCCTTAACGATTTTGTCTCAATGACATGAGTAAGATTGTCATGGTAACCGAGCAATGATACTTAACATTATAAGTAGCAGAGTTCAGTCAGTAAAGTAGCAGAGCTGAGGCAGCCATGTAGCAGGGACGGTACCCAAGCCGCTCTTAAAGAGGACCTATCACCCCCCATGCCGGGTTGACAGGCTCCCGATCCCCAGTTAGATCCCCTTATACGTACCTCATCCAGCTGCCGGAGCCAATCCCGGGATGGAGATATACGTATAAGGGGATCTAACTGGGGGTCGGGAGCCTGTCACCCCGGCACGGGGAGTTTCCTTCTGGACTGAAAAAGCAATCTCCCAGCCTCCCCCCTCACATCAAATGAAGCAGGATTTCTCTGTCCATTATGTGGCTATGGAGAGGGGAGGGGCTGTTAGGAGTGACTGAGCACGGAGCAGTCCTGCACAGCACAACACCCTGCAATCTTCTCTCAGAAAGGTCAGTGCTTATCTATGAACTTACTGACACCTGAATCCTGCGGTTTAGGTGCCCAGAGAGTCTACAAACAGCTGACCTTAACATCACCTCTTCCTGCTCCCTCATCTCCCTCGGCCCCTCCCCCCTTCATAGGCTTACAATGGAGAGAGCAGAACCCGTCTTCACTGGCTTCTCTGTAGTGAAGAAGGTTTTGCCTGATAATGCACAGATAAGAAGTCAGGGGGGGAGGCTGGGAGATTGCTTCTTGAGGACAGAAGGAGGCTTTTTTGGCTGATGAAACCTATTACAGAGTTTCTTAAAATCGCTTATACTACTGATTTCTGCAATAAAAAAACATGACAGTTACGCTTTAAAGGACTGTACCAAAGTCGCTCTTAAAAGGGGAGGGTATCAAGGGTTAAAGTTTCTCTTAAAAGAGAAGTCACTGTTAAAGGGGCGCTCTTTTCAAGTACTATGAATTTCCCTGGAAATGCACATCTAGCTATAAAATAATAGCCATTATTTGCTGTTAAATGAAGGCCGTCCAATAAAAATGGTTGTCATTTCAAAGGTGTGTGAACATAGCCTAACCGAGTAAATATCCAAAGTTTAGCAGTATTTCTTCACCATTAGTGCGATTCTGTGGGTTACACAATTACATTTTTATTTTGGAGTCTCAGCCTACAGGAAGAGGCAACCAGCCGCAATTGTAAGAAACCCCTATGTCCTTTAAAGGGAATATGTCAGCAGTTTGCTATAGGGACATAAGAAGAATCTAACATGCTGATTCTCCTTTAACAACACAGCCAATTGCAGAAAAAAATCTATACGTTTGATAGGACGGTGCCAAGCTCCCCAATTACACTGCTCAGCAGCTGCCAAAGCTAAAGGGGAACGCCAATTACCATAATACACAATATATATGAGGATCCATCTCTGCTTACTCATATCCATAGACTTCTGCGGATTAATTCTATGTTCTCCATTATAAATGCCTTTGGTGTTCATTTGAAATTCTCTTATATTAGTTCAGTTTTATCAATAATTTATATTTAGACGCCTGCCATACAATATTAAATTCCAGTTTATTATATCTCATCAACTGAAATTAATACGCATTACCCCACAATCCACTACTACCACACAAACATATCTGCTGTATTATAAGAGACTGGTCAAAATTAATGAGATAGAAAAAATTCATGAATTGATGCCGTAAATGTCTTAAAGGGCTAGTTCATCAAAATGTTTTCTTCTTTCAAATCAACTGGTGACAGAGATTTGTAGTTTACTTCTATAAAAATAAAACTCAAGTCTTCCAGCACTTATCAGCTGCTGTATGTCCTGCAGGAAGTGGTGTATGCTCTCCAGTATGACACAGCGCTCTCTGCTGCCACCTCTGTCCATGTCAGGAACTGTCCAGAGCAGGAGAGGTTTTCTATGGGGAATTGCTGCTGCTCTGGACAGTTCCTGGACATGGACAGAGGTGGCAGCAGAGAGCACTGTGTCAGACTAGAGAGAATACACCACTTCCTGCAGGACATACAGCAGCTGATAAGTACTGGAAGACTGTAAATTACTAATCTCTGGAACTAGTTTTTTTTTTCTTAAACTACCCCTTATAGCAAAAATTTTCATCTTACAAATCTGAATAGCTATCAACAAGGGTAAAAAAAAAAAAAAAAAGCCCAAACGTGATGAATAGATTAGTAAATTATGGGAATAATGGTCATACCTTTACTGATTTAAAAATCTATTCCCAAATTCCTCTATTTTAAAATTGTGAAGAAAAGGGTTAATTAGAAAATAATCCATTGTTTAAATATAATTTGTGTCAAACATTTTTATAGAATTTTTGGTGTTTTATTTTATTTTCCATGTCTATACTGTGTCACTGCCTATACACTACGAGGGTATGTTCACACCTAGGAATAGGCGAGGAATTGAAGAGGAAAGTTTTCTGATTGAAATTTACTCTTCTTCAGCAGACTAGACAGGGACAGAACCATGACTAGTCACAGCCCCGCCCAGATGACTAGTTGCCGCCCCTCTCCTGGCCTCGGGCGGCATAATTAAACTTCTTTTTCCCCCCTTCATATAGCAACTGCTGCGGCTGGTATGTTCGGCAAGCTGCACAGTAAAGCTATACTTTGTTTCCCTTTAAAGGACATCTACACAAGTTACAGAGGTCGCAGAGCATTCTGATAAACCTGCCCCCCATACAAACAATACGGTCTGGATCTGTAAATTGTGTGTATGTCAATGTGGTTTGTTTGTGTGAAATGTGTCTCTTTACCTAACAGCTATTACAAGCTATTTGATTAGTTATTAATATTATTTAGTTAATATTATATAAGTTATTTGATCAGTTATTTCCAGCGCTACAAAAACATGGCCACTTTCTTCCAGATACAGCACCACTCTTGTCTCCAGTTCAGGTGTGGATTGCAATTAAAGGGGTACTTTTTTTTTTTTTCTTGATACATAAAATGATAGAATTTGTGACTACTGTGACTAGCTGGTCTGTACATCTCGATGTTCCTTTTACGTACTAGTTGAGAAAACTGTCTTTTGTAATAGACATTGTAAATAAAAAACTACATCAAGTAAAACAAGTCAATCAATAAAAAAAAAAAAAAAAAAAAAATCTAAAAAAGTATTAAACATCTGAAAAAGCCAAAGCTTTTATCGACCCCGTTTCCAGAGAGCTGTGTTGTGATACAATGTCGACGCGTTACTGAAATTGGGGAGCAATAAAATTTAATTACAACTCGCTCCATATTCCGCGGCGTCGCTTTTACTTGTCACAATTGCGCTTTCCAACGGAAAAGTCAACAATTCACACAAAAGGTTCTGAAAGGCTCCGGAGTTCAGCCGCCGCATTCATAATTTATCTTCATCTTCAGAAAAGAAGAGAAGCAAAGGCAATCGGAGGAGCGCAGAGATGAAAAGGTACGGGCTCAGGGGAGCGGAGGAGAGGGACGGGCTCAGTGGAGCGGAGAAGAGGGACGGGCTCAGGGGAGCAGAGAAGAGGGACGGGCTCAGGGGAGCGGAGGAGAGGGACGGGCTCAGGGGAGCGGAGGAGAGGGACGGGCTCAGGGGAGCGGAGGAGAGGGACGGGCTCAGGGGAGCGGAGGAGAGGGACGGGCTCAGGGGAGCGGAGGAGAGGGACGGGCTCAGGGGAGCGGAGGAGAGGGACGGGCTCAGGGGAGCGGAGGAGAGGGACGGGCTCAGGGGAGAGGAGGAGAGGGACGGGCTCAGGGGAGCGGAGGAGAGGGACGGGCTCAGGGGAGCGGAGAAGAGGGACGGGCTCAGGGGAGCGGAGAAGAGGGACGGGCTCAGGGGAGCGGAGAAGAGGGACGGGCTCAGGGGAGCGGAGGAGAGGGACGGGCTCAGGGGAGCGGAGGAGAGGGACGGGCTCAGGGGAGCGGAGGAGAGGGACGGGCTCAGGGGAGCGGAGGAGAGGGACGGGCTCAGGGGAGAGGAGGAGAGGGACGGGCTCAGGGGAGCGGAGAAGAGGGACGGGCTCAGGGGAGCGGAGAAGAGGGACGGGCTCAGGGGAGCGGAGAAGAGGGACGGGCTCAGGGGAGCGGAGAAGAGGGACGGGCTCAGGGGAGCGGAGAAGAGGGACGGGCTCAGGGGAGCGGAGGAGAGGGACGGGCTCAGGGGAGCGGAGGAGAGGGACGGGCTCAGGGGAGCGGAGGAGAGGGACGGGCTCAGGGGAGAGGAGGAGAGGGACGGGCTCAGGGGAGAGGAGGAGAGGGACGGGCTCAGGGGAGCGGAGAAGAGGGACGGGCTCAGGGGAGCGGAGAAGAGGGACGGGCTCAGGGGAGCGGAGAAGAGGGACGGGCTCAGGGGAGCGGAGAAGAGAGACGGGATTTCAGAGGAATTTGGAGTCAGGGGACGAGCACAATCTTTAAACACTATGGAAATCCAAGCAAAAATGCTGATAATTATTTAGTCTTTGTTATCGCAAAGGTTTTGGTTCATGTTCAGTACGACAACTCGGGAGGAGCAGATGACCCCCCTCTCCGTGGCCCAACAAAGAACTAAATTGAACACTCAGCGAGGGGTGGAGGGGACGGGATTTCTTGGATTACAGGATTATTTGGGAATATGGATCTCAAAAAGTAACACGTTAAAAACTGATGTAATAACAGAAAGGGTGAAAAAACTGTCTAAGTATAAAAGTATAGCTACAGCTACGTCTTTCTAAGATGGACAGAAGGGTCCTGATTAAGACAGTAGGTTTACCTAATCTATTGCAGTTGTTTGGAGCTACGCCTGTCTGGCTTGAGGCAAGATGGGTTTTAAAAAAAAAAAAAAAAAAAATTAAATAAAAAAAGAGCAATTTTTAATGGCCTGATATAGGTGTGTAAGGGTCCATTTACACAGAAAGATTATCTGACATTATCTGCCAAAGATTTGAAGCCAAAACCAGGAAAGGATTTGAGAAGAGGAGACATCTCAGGCTTTCCTTTATGACCTGATCTCTGTTTATAGTCTGTTCCTGGCTTTGGCTTCACATCTTTGGCAGATAATCTGTCAGATAATCTTTCTGTGTAAATGGACCCTAAGAGAGTAAGGGGCCCTTTACACGGAGCGATAATCGGCCAAGTCAGGCTGACTCAGTCGATTATCGCTCTGTGTAATAGAGACAACGATCAACGGCTGATCTAGTCTATAGGTCTGGACCTAAAATAAATTGTCTGCCGACGCTTTGACAAAGGCAAAAATTCCAAGCGGAATCTGCACGGAATCCCATCTACCTCACTGTCTCATTGTTAAGTATAGGGCGCCTCCGCTCATGTCAATTCTTTGAGCGGAGAGCAGAGGCGCCCAATACATAACATTAAGACAGTGAGGCAGGTGGGATTGCAAGCAAAGTCTGCGGGGGGGGGGGGGGGGGGGGGCGGGTGATCTGCTCAGAATTTCCGTAGTGTGAACGGGTCCTTACATATAACTATTCACAGCTGATGGCTAATGATTGAATACACTGTTATACATTACATGTCCATGCTCCTGGTCTTCTCCTGCCCTTTGCTCTCTCTGCTCAGACAGGCCACTCTAAAGCTACAGCCCCGGCACTGGGAAGCGAGCAGAGGGTCGGAGAAGACCAGGAGCGTGGCTAGGTAATATATAACAGTTTAGGCCAAGGGCTGCACAGACATTGCTAACTTTGTTCATGCAACCCTTGCTAAACGACCATCTAGTTGCATAACAGGCTCAACAAATGAGCATTAAAGGAGAAGTCTGGCGAAAATTTTTATTGAAGTATTATATTGCGCCCCAAAAGTTATACAAATCCCCAATATACACTTATAATAAGATATGCTTATAAAGTGTTTTTTTTCCCTGCACTTACTACTGCATCAAGGCTTTACTTCCTGGATAACACGGTGATGTCACTTCCTGGATAACATGGTGATGTCACTTCCTGGATAACATGGTGATGTCACTTCCTGGATAACATGGTGATGTCACTTCCTGGATAACATGGTGATGTCACTTCCTGGATAACACGGTGATGTCACGACCCGACTCCAAGAGCTGTGCGGGCTGTGGCTGCTGGGGAGGATGATGGCCAGTGCACTGTGTCCCTCAGTGTCCCCCTGCCATCATCCTTTCCAGCAGCCACAGCCCGCACAGCTCTTGGAGTCGGGTCGTGACATCACCGTGTTATCCAGGAAGTGACATCACCATGTTATCCAGGAAGTGACATCACAGTGTTATCCAGGAAGTGACATCACCATGTTATCCAGGAAGTGACATCACCATGTTATCCAGGAAGTGAAGCCTTGATGCAGTAGTAAGTGCAGGGAAAAAAGCACTCTATGAGCAGTTCCCGTAATAAGTGTATATTGGGGATTTGTATAACTTTTGGGAGAAATACAATATATTCATAAAAATTTTCACCGGACTTCTCCTTTAATCTAGCAGATCGGCACTTGCTTACATTATTGATCTGGCCGCCACCCTAAAGGCCCTATTACACGTAACGATTATCGGCCGTATTTGGACAATAATCGTCCTGTGTGATAGAAGGCAACGATCAGCCGATATGAACGCTGTTGGCTGATCGTTGCTGTCGTTTGCCTTTCAACATGTTGAAAGACTAACGACTATGATAGCAGTGATCTGCTGCCGTCTCCCCGTAGAATAGGAGCAGCAGACCGCCGCTATCCTCTACGGGCTGCCCAGTCGATCTAGCGATCACCCGGACAGCCCCCCCTGCACTTCGCAGGGAACGAGGAGCAAACGAGAGCTGACGGCATGAGGTGGTTAAATGGTGTGGTGGCTTTATATATAATCTGTACAACGTGTCAGTAAAGGGAATATAGACAATTATCTAGCACATTCTCTACTGAATTTTTTTCCTTACAGTGTTTCCCCGGAAATAAGACAGCGTCTTATCTTAATTTTTACTCCCAAATCTACGCTATATCTTATTTTCAGGGGATGTTTAATTTTTCCATAAAGAATTCAAGCTCATTGTTGAACAAAAAATATGAACTTTTATTATATACTGTACAATAGTTATCACAAACCAGCAAGACCAGTCATAACCCTAGTGGTCCGGAGGATACCTTAGTTTCAGGTGCACGCCTTATATCAGTGCTGTGTATATACAAGTCCCCCAGGGGGACTTCTAGTTACTGTAAAAAAAAAAAAATAAAAAAAAAGTAAAAATTTATTTTTTATTAATAAAAAATCCCCTCCCCTAATAAAAGTCCAAATCACCCCCTTTTCCTATTTTATAAATATAAATAAACATGTTTGGTATCGCCTCGTGCGTAATCGTCCAAACTATTAAACTGTCACATTCCTGATCTCGCACGGTAAATGGGGTAAGCGCCCCAAACAATTCCAAAGTGCAAAATTGCGCATTTTTGGTCGCATCAAATCCAGAAAAAATGTAATAAAAAGCTATCAAAAAGTCGTATATGCGCAATCAAAGTATCGATAGAAAAAACACATCATAGCGCAAAAAATGACACCTGACATAGCCCCATAGACCAAAGGATAAAAGCGCTATAAGCCTGGGAATAGAGCGATTTTAAGGAATATATTTTTGTTAACAATGGTTTGAAATTTTTAAAAGCCATCAGATACAATATAAGTTATACATGTTATATATCATAGTAATCGTAACGACTTGAGGAACATATATAAGAAGTCAGTTTTACCCCAGGGCGAACGGCACAAACACGAAACTCCCTGAAATAAAAACAAATTCCTTTTTTTTTTTCAATTTGACAGCGCAAATGATTTTTTTCTGGTTTCGCAGCATATTTTATGGGAAATAATGCCTGTCATTGCAAAGTACAATTGATGTCGCAAAAAATAAGCGCTCATATACGTCTCTAGGTGAAAAAAATGCAAGTGCTATGGACTTCTAAACATAAAGTGGAAAAAGCAAAAGCGCAAAAACAAAAATTGGCTTGGACCTTAAGGGGTTAATGGGTACCTGTCATTAGGTTTACTCACCCAATCAGCACGCAGTCGCTTCTGCAGCAGGACGTTTAGATAACTATGGATACGACCGTGCGAGGTGGGTTGCGTTTGCAAAGCCTATTCTGATTCAATAGGGCCGGATTGCCGCTATGGAGGCAGGGTAATGTTCCTAATGGTTTCACCGGACTGTGGAGCAAATGAAACGGCGCAGAGGAGGAAGGTAAGAGACGTACTATAGGATACATACCCTCCTCCTCGGCGTCTCCTGTGCAACAGGGACATAGCGGCAGGGTAGATTAGTCTAACCTGCTCATAGTTCCTATTAGACAAAGTGATTTTTTGTTTTCGCCACCTAACGATAAACACTGGCAAAGGAAAGCTTTTAGGAATGGTTCCCCAGATCATGACACCAGCCCTTGGGTTGAATTGAAGTAAAGGATTAGCTCAAAAAATAAAAATGCAAATGAACTGTTGCCAGAGATTTGCAACTTATTTCTATTAAAAAATCTCCAGGACCCAGTACTTATCAGCTGCTGTATGTCCTGCAGGAAGTAGTGTATTCTCTCCAGTCTGACACAGTGCTCTCTGCTGCCACCTCTGTCCATGTCAGGAACTGTCCAGAGCAGGAGAGGTTTTCTATGGGGATTTGCTGCTGCTCTGGAAAGTTCCTGACATGGACAGAGGTGGCAGCAGAGAGCACTGTGTCAGACTGGAGAGAATACACCACTTCATGCAGCACATACAGCAGCTGATAAGTACTGGAAGACGGGAAATCTTATAAGAGAAGTAAATTACAAATCTCTGGCACTTTCTGGCCACAGTTGATTCAAAAGCCATTTTCTTTTGATTAACGACCCCCTTGAAGCCTCCATACAATGAAGCCTCCATGCTAAAACACAAATATCATTGGATCCCAAACAGAATCTGGTTTCATGACTAAATATGTGATGGTTCCCGTCCATAGCCACCCGAGCATCTCGTTCACAACATCACTGCAAAGAAAGGCAGTCAAAGGCGAGACACATAATGGGAACTACTACACCAAGTATCTCTCTGCTAAGTGTCTGGGAACGGTCCAGGCAGAGACATGACTGTATAATAAAGGTGGATGGACGATCACCTGGAAGCATGTCTGGGGCTGTCATTGGCTTTACAGCTGTTGCAAAAATTACAATCCCCATCATACCTGCAGAGCCAAAGCAATATCAGGCATGATGGGAATTGTAGTTTTGCAACAGCTGGAGGGCCAAAGGTTCCCCATCCCTGGGTTAGACGCTCGTATTAGTACATGAATGGCCAATGCAAACAGAACAGGGAAGCAACACTGTTAGTCAGATACATGATGTGCTGCATGCCAGGTAATGGAGACTTAGATGTATCCAAACATATCATGTAAAAAAAAATAAAAAATCTAGACAGGTCCGTCATACAGACATCAAATGCTTTTTCCCCCACTGCCGCTGGCGTCCGTTGTATAATCAATGAGAAACTGAAACGCTTCATAAATCACCAGAAAAACACCATTTGCTTGAAAATGGTCTCTCAAGTTTGAGAACACTTTACACATATCAACGTCTGAGCCTGGAATGAGATGGCAGGAAAACACTGGGCCAACAAAGAGGAGGATGTGCTACAAGGTTATGTGCAACTCAATGGCAGCTATGGTACAAGAGTGACCTCTAGTGGAGGACTTTGGAATTGCTGCTTATTTCTTTTTAGGTATGTGCGGTTTGGGGCATTTGTTTTTACCTTCTAACACGTCACAGAGGCTTCCATGGAGAGGCGGAAGGTACAGCGGAGAATAAGGGAGGACTCACATGCATGAACTGATGGGGAGCGCTGCATTGTTTTCCATAGAAAAGTACTGATGGTGTCAAGAGGGCACAAATATATGTGTGGGGAGCTTTGTAATCACATTGCCACACGATTCACACCCCTGAACTTCATGTTCATATCCCCGTAACCTAGCATTCACACTTTATTTTGCAATAACGTTTCTACCCCTCAGATAGTGCTTGCCATAGGCAGCATAGCAAGTAAGACAACTGATAACGTTACAAAACTGCTGCGGACTTAAAGGGGTGAAGTTTTTTTCTTTCAAATGAACTGGCATCAGTAAGTTATATAGACAAATAATTTACTTCTATTAAAAAATCTCCAGTACTTATCAGCTGCCGTATGTTCTGCAGGAAGTGGTGTATTCTCTCCGGTCTGACACAGTGCTCTCTGCTGCCACCTCTGTCCATGTCAGGAGCTGCCACCTCTGTCCATGTCCAGAGCAGGAGAGGTTTTCTATGGGGATTTGCTATATAGATTACAAATCTATATAACTTTGACACCATTAATTTGAAAGAAAAACAAAAAACAAAAAAACACACACACACACACACACACCGTATACGCAGCGTATTTACTGCTGCGATACGCAGCAAATACGCAGCAGATTAGATCTAAATAACTGAACACAGCATTAAATCTGCTGCGTATCTGCTGAGTATACGGTGTGTGTGTTTGTACCCTTAGGGTGCCTTCACACATACCATATTCTTGCGTATTTATCGCTGCGAGTTTAAAGCATATAAATCCGCAGCCATACTGATTGCTATCAAGTCAATGTATGTGTATTCTCGCTGCGTGTTTAGTGCGATTTTTACATGCAAGTATTTTGATTTTCACATGCGAGTTCAACGCCACAAAAAACGCAGCTACTTTCATGCGAGTTCGGTGCAATAAATATCCACCGATACGGTATGTGTGAAGGCCCCTTTAAGCTATGTTCACACAACGTATCTTTTTGTAACGGTACGGCCGTTGTTGCCGTACTTTTTACAAAAAGATACATTGCCTTGTCTTCTATGGAGTCCCATCTGGAGCATATATACATAGTACACGCTCTGGCCGGGATCTTTCGCGGTGCCGTAGAAAACTGACGCGGCCGCAGAAAACTCTGTCAGTGCAAACTGTGGAGCGAGCAGCTGCGGCCACACGCTCCATAGTGTGCTGTAAGGGAGTTCTGATGCGGGAGCGCACGCGGATGTGCCAGCATCAGAACTCTGCGGCTGCAAAGATCAGCTGCCGATACTGCAGTACCAGCCGGGATGAACTTTTCAGTCTGTTCCATCACCCAGCCGCGTCACGGAACGGCCTGTTTCTTACGCATTCTGAACATAGCCTTAAGCTGTAAGGGAAATAGCGCCCCCTACATTACAGTGTATGCCGTTCATATAATAAATGTGATTCCATATTCCAAAGTGTAAACTATTCCCTGAATTCTCCATTGATCACTTCCTATAGATGCATAGATACATGGGATTCTGCAAACACACATGCTGTGCTGTAAATAGTCACGGGCTGTCAGTAATAGCTGTACATGGTGTCTTTAGGCAGACAATGGTGCAGGGCAGTGTATGCCTCAAACAACAACCAATCTGATTCTTTTCTATCCAGATAGGAAGTACACCGCTTACAGCAGCTCCGACTGATAAGAAGAGCATCACATGCAACTACAATGGATCCTAATGGAGTCACTGAGGCCTGATGGGCGCTAGTAGGATAGGTCACTGCAGTTATGGGGTAGGACACAGGTCACATTAAGCAATTGCTGCAAACCTGGAAACAGTTACTGACCTAAAACTGCAAAGATGAGAAAATGGATGGAAAATAATGGAAGATGACAGAACCCTCAGCAACCCTGTTTAGGATCAGTGATCACTGTCATGAACAAGATCCATGATGCACATGTCAGCACGGAAAAGATGGTGTGCAAAAAAGCAGATGGTGCGCATCTGAGACGGAAGATGTCACATGTAAACATCGCCTAAAGTTAGCTAACACATTCACATGGCAGGAATTATATAAGACGTGTAATATACATATGTCTACGAGGACGGGTCACACATCCGTCTGTTTTTAGGATTGGTTAATGTGTTCACTCACTTTACCAAATAATGGAAGTATAAGCAGCTCAGCATCTGTAGTAATATTACAGGTGTAATATCGCCACCCTGTGGACTCATGGTGTATTACACTGCACTGACCTTTAAAATACAGTTCTGCACAATAAAATGGTCGGGTTAGGCTACTGCAAATACTTTTTAAATTGGGTTCTTTTGGCTTTTTTTACACACATTTTTGGTTGCTTTTTTTTTTTTAACCAAAACCAGGAGTGGGTTGAAAACACAGACGCTGTGCATATGTTTCCATTATAATTTTGCCCTATCAGTTCCATTACTGGTTTTAATTGAAAAAAAGACTGATGGAAACACTGTGTGTGAACATGGCGTACAAACCAGAACACACCTTTGCAAATTGCAGTAAAAAACAAAACAAGACAAAAAAAAAACACCAAAAACTGGGTGGGGAAAAAAATAAAAGCTTCAGCTACATTTGAAAAAACTACCACAGGGTCAAGAAATGCACCTAAAAAAAAAAATCACTGTACACAAAACATGCAATATAGGTATAGTGGTATATATATTTCCATTGACTTCCAGCTCACATCTGTTTGTTTTCTATGTTTTAATTAATGTTATACATACGGCCAAACTGTGCTCCATGCTGCCATCGTGCTGATATTTGGTCTTCTCTCTGTTCACCACGCAGGTTGTGCATCACCTGAGGATAATTATAGCAGGATTCTTTGCTACTGAATGTGGATGTGCGGCAGCTGTACACATGCACAGGGAGGGGAGACCCCTAGTGGCCGTATGTATAAAGTGGATTTAGGGGGAAGAACTCAAACTCAAATACAAACTCAAATACACAGTGGACCAAAAATAAAAAAGTGGACAAAGTGGCGAGGCCAACCCTGATATTTATTGTAGCGTGCATGCGGCATCCTGGCACTGATATAGCAGCGTGCGGCAATCCCGGCACTGCCAGAGTGGTGTGCACTATGATAAATGATCTGATAAATTGCTGTGACGTGATTAAACCCCAACCCTCCGCTAGGGGCAGCCAGTCGTGTTGTGCTAGAGCAGTTGGTGTAGCTAGACGGAGGGCTCCACCACATCACTGCTGCATGTTCCACCAATGACACACGTACCACCATCCTATAGGGATGACTGGGCTGCGGCCTAGTATGCTGGCTCCCCTATGGCACCATGGGCGGTATGTACATCAGAGACATGGACACCTGTGGTGGATTAGCTGTGCCATGATGGGCATCGGGCCATTCACAGAACTTGCTCTCCCCCCCCATCCCACCATATCTATAGCTCACCTTAGACACCGTACCCACCTTTAGGGTATAAACCCACACACCGTATACGCAGCTTATTTACTGCTGCAATACGCAGCAAATACGCAGCAGATTAGATCTAAATAACTGAACACAGCATCAAATCTGCACCACCAAATCTGCTGCGTTTTTGCTGCGTATCTGCTGCGTATACGGTGTGTGTGTTTGTACCCTAAGGCTACAAACCCACTTGCTGGATCTGCAGAGAGTCTCCTGCAGATCCCGGCCCTATACTTTCATTAGCAGAGAAACTCGCAGCAGGGATGTACATCCCTGCTGCGATTTTGTCTGCAGCCCGCCCCATTAACCCCCCGGCCGCCGGACATTATACATTACCGGGTCCCCGTTCCTGCTTGCTTCGGGGCTCCCGGTGTCTTCACGGCCCGCCCGGCCAATCAGTGCGCTGCGGCCCACAGGATCGCCCCCCACAGCCCCCGGCTGAACGATCGCCCCCCCGCAGCCCCCATCGCCCCCGGCCGCATGATCGCCCCCCGCACCCCCCGGCCGCACGGGCTGCAGCCGGGGGGTGCGGGGGGCGATCCTGCGGCCGGGGGGTGCGGGGGGCCGTGAAGACACCGGGAGCCCCGAAGCAAGCAGGAACGGGGACCCGGTAATGTATAATGTCCGGCGGCTAGGGGGTTAATGGGGAGGGCTGCAGACAAAATCGCAGCAGGGATGTTTCTCTGCTAATGAAAGCATGGGGCTGGGATCTGCAGCGAGTCTCGCTGCAAAAACGCAGCAAGGAGACTCGCTGCAGATCAGGCAAGTGGGTTTCTAACCTTAAGGTACCCATACCTCCCAACTTTGGCTGAGAGGAAAGAGGGACATAGACACGCCCTTAACCCCACCCAAAGACACGCCCTATTCCCCAAGACACGCCCCTAACCCCAAGACACTCCCCCAATCCCCAAGACACGCCCCTACCCTCCCATATCACGTCTTCCACTGTAGTGCCACATTGGTTTTCTTGCAGAAATAAATGGTTTGACCAGGATGGTAAGTATAGCACTTTAACTTATATCTCTTTTACTTCTGAGCTAACTCTTGGCTTTGGCTCATTTCCTCTGCAAAAAAAATCTTTTTAATTTCTGAAGACTTTAGCTGGCAATAAGTGATAAAACTTAGAATATAACATATTGTGGATTACATCCCTACACTGAATGGAGAGATATATACACACTCATAGAGGAGGGGGATAATAAGTATATAATACACTGCTGTATACCTACACAGAATGGGGAGATATATACACTAATACAGGAGGATAATAAGTATATAATACACTGCTGTATACCTACACAGAATGGAGAAATATATACACACTCATACAGGAGGATAATAAGTATATAATACACTGCTGTATACCTACACAGAATGGGGAAATATATACACACTCATACAGGGGGATAATAAGTATATAATACACTGCTGTATACCTGCACAGAATGGGGAGATATATACACACTCATACAGGAGAATAATAAGTATATAATACACTGCTGCCTACATAGCATGGAGAGATATATACTCACTCATACAGGAGGATAATAAGTATATAATACACTGCTGTATACCTGCACAGAATGGGGAGATATATACACACTCATACAGGAGGATAATAAGTATATAATACACTGCTGCCTACATAGCATGGAGAGATATATACTCACTCAGGAGGAAGATAAGTATATAATACACTGCTGAACACCAGGGCTGTATTTACAGCTTGGGCTGCACTAGGTCTCAATACGCCCGTTGTGAAGGCCCATTTGAACACGCCAATTATCGCTATTAGCAAAAGATCTAAATATCACCAACATATATGACTAAATAATGCCACCATACAATAACTTAAAGTGACTGTACCACCAGGCCCAGGCTGAAGCATTGGAGGCGGGCCGACCCACCCTTAGGGTACTATTACACCAACAGATCTGACCACAGATTATCTGCCAAAGATTTGAAGCCAAAGCCAGGAGTGGATTTGAAAAGAGGAAAAATCCAGTCTTTCTTTTATGACCTAATCTCTGTTTATTGTCTGTTTCTGGCTTTGGCTTCAAATCTTTGGCAGATAATCTGTCATCAGATCTGTTGGTGTAATAGTACCCTAGTGGGAAGAAACTCCAGCCCCTCCATGACGTGACTGCATTAGAATCAATGGAACCCTATCATAGAGGGGCGGGGGTTTCCCCCCACTAAGGGTGGGTCGGCCTGCCTCCAGTGCTTCAGCCTGGGCCTGGTGGTACATTCACTTTAATGCCGCTACTGTAGACTAACTGCATAGCATGATAACTAAAGTACCTCTAGTAATTGCCAAGTTGCATTATATAAGCAAGAAAAAAAAATTCCTGTAGTGCTTCTCTAACTCCCCACTTTTGGCCATAAGTACCAAGGCCTATTTTTCAAATCTTTGTGAAACTTAAAGTGTACTGATGGTCTTTCTCTGGTGGCAGGATATCCTGTACATGCGCCCAGCGGAGATGGAATACTTCCGGCAGTGTCGTTGCATACAGTGCAATTGATGGTATTGTTGGACCTTCACAGGTACTGTAGCATGGTGGCAGCATTTTGACAGCGTATCCTGCCACCAGCGAAAGATGATGGTTACACTTTAAGGCTATGTTCATATTCTGTACAAACAACAACCGTTCAGCTTGAATGGCTGTTTAACACAACCTACGGCTGGAGTTATTGAACACGTTCATTACTTCTGACCATAGTTAGCGTTAAACAACAGTTGTTCACGTGGAACGGCCGTTGTTTGTACAGCGTATGGACATATATGTGGTCACCAGTAGCTGCGCAATCATGGCAACATTGTACATCTATTGGTGACCACATAGGGACATGGATTAAACTACATACATGGACCAGAATTGTGGGGAAACAGTATTAAAGGTGATATCCTCTCTTTTAGGAGTGATTCTCTATTATCAGGAGTGATTCTCTATTATCAGGAGTGATTCTCTATTATCAGGAGGGATTCTCTATTATCAGGAGGGATTCTCTATTATCAGGAGGGATTCTCTATTATCAGGAGGGATTCTCTATTATCAGGAGGGATTCTCTATTATCAGGAGGGATTCTCTATTATCAGGAGGGATTCTCTATGATCAGGAGGGATTCTCTATTATCAGGAGGGATTCTCTATTATCAGGAGGGATTCTCTATTATCAGGAGGGATTCTCTATTATCAGGAGTGATTCTCTATCATCTCTCTGTACCCTCTGGACTGCCAGGATGAGTTTTAGCTACTATGTAGAGTTAAGTTGTGGCTCTGCCTCCTCAGCCTAATGCAGCAGCCTGCTGGGAGTAGTAGTATTAGAAGTCATCTGATTACTCCCCCTAGAGAAGGGGCTTTCCTTATAGTGACTTTAGGGGACATCAGACAATACACAGATAATGAGCACTTCATCCACAGTCCCTCCAGGTCACTGTCTGCCGTCCAGGCTGGTCAGGCAGAGAAGCCTCATTCATCACACTTAACTCCTTCCCTCCTGGCAGTGCCTGGTAGCGTCAGCAGCTGGCTGACAGACATGATAGCAGACAGCTAACCTGCACAGCAGGGAAGGGGTTAAGTCACTTCCATCCTCCCCTCCCCCCTTCTCTGCTGAGTCTGTACAGTGCTCTGGGTGCTCAGCACGGAAGGTGGGGGATGTTCTGACTCCAAAGGTAACTTAACCCCTTCCTTGTAAACTGCCTCCTGCTCGGCCTCATTAACACCCCCCAATCCCCTTATACCGGGCCGTGCAGCAGCAATGCTCCTCTCCCAGCAGCTGCTCCTCTTCTCCCTCCTTCACAGTCTTCTGGTGGGCGGGAGCAGGGAGTAGTTCCCCTGTCTCATTGGTGCAGCCGGCTGATACACTCCTAAAGCCGGGAACAGACTCATCAGAGGGAGTTCGTATCTCCCGCACTCTTGTGGCCGGAGGCAGAATGCAGCTTCCGGTCACAGGAGCCAGCCAATCACCGCTCCGCATCTGCCAGCGCTCACCAGGAGCACTAGTAGTTAAAGGGCCAGCTGTGTTTTGGGAAGCGGGACACTTGGGGCCCGTTCCGGGACGGCGGGACATGACCCCGAAATCGGGACTGTCCCGCCGAAAACGGGACGGTTGGGAGGTATGGGTACCCAATATCATAGCCAGCCCTCCCACATAGCAGCCACAAATACTTCTGTGTTTTCCCAAAAAAATAACAGTGTCTTATAGTAATTTTAGCTCCCAAAGAGGCACTATGGGGGAGATTTATCAAACTGGTGTTAAGTAGAATTGGCTCAGTTGCCCCTAGCAACCAATCAGATTCCACCTCTCATTCCTCACAGACTCTTTGGAAAATGAAAGGTGGAATCTGATTGGTTGCTAGGGGCAACTGAGCCAGTGTCACTTTACACCATGTTTGATAAATCTCCCCCTATGTCTTATACTCGCCAATGTTCTCAGTGTAGGAGTGAGGCAGGAGCACAGCAGCAGTGGGACCAGGAGCCTGCGGCAGGATGCGCATCTGGTGACCTTTGACATGCGGCAGGACGTGGGGGCCATGGCCCAGAATGCCTGCAGCGGCAGCTGTGAGGGTCCTTGTGGTGATTAGGTGAGTTGCAGGGGGTCACGGCCCTACTTTCAGGGAGTGCCTTACTTTAGGCTAGTTGGGGTGTCCCATATAGTACCCAGTCCCCAATATAGTAGCTAGCCCCCGAGAATAGTGTCGTATATAGAGGCCAGCCCCCCAGAATAAAGTCGTATAAGAGGCCAGCCCCCCAGAATAGTGTCGTATATAGAGGCCAGCCCCCCAGAATAGTGTCGTATATAGAGGCCAGCACCCCAGAATAGTGTCGTATATAGAAGCCAGCCCCCCAGAATAGTGTCTAAGGGTGCCTTCACACCTACCGGATCCACAGCGGATCTCACTTCTGCGGATTCGAAGCGAGAACCCCTGCGGATCCGGTATCAATTCACCCCTATGATAGCACATATTCGCAGCGGGATTGACATCCCACTGTGAATATGTGCTTAACTTCTGGTGCCCACAGCCCCGCTGTCGCATCCCCCCCCCCCCCCATCAGCCCATCTCCGGCCCGCCGCCGCGAGCATACATTACCTGCTCGGCTGATCTGAGCGGGACCGGAGCCGGCAGCCTCACTTCAGCCGCGGGCTGGGGGGTGGGCTGATAGGGGGGATGCGGCCGGGATGCGTGCACCAGGGAGTTAAAGCACATATTCACAGCAGGAGGTCAATCCCGCTGCGAATATGTGCTATCATAGGGGTGAATTGATACTGGATCGCAGCGGTTCTCGCTTCGAATCCGCAGAAGTGAGATCCGCTGTGGATCCGGTAGGTGTGAAGGCACCCTTATATAAAGGCCATCCCCCCAGAATAGTGTCTTATATAGAAGCCATCCCCCCAGAATAGTGTCTTATATAGAAGCCAGCCCCCCAGAATAGTGTCTTATATAGAAGCCATCCCCCCAGAATAGTGACTTATATAGAGACCAGCCCCCCAGAATAGTGTCTTATATAGAGACCAGCCCCCCAGAAGTGTCTTATATAGAGGCCAGCCCCCCAGAGTAGTGTCTTATATAGAGGCCAGCCCCCCAGAATAGTGTCTTATATAGAAGCCAGCCCCCCAGAATAGTGTCTTATATAGAAGCCAGCCCCCCAGAATAGTGTCTTATATAGAAGCCAGCCCCCCAGAAGTGTCTTATATAGAGACCAGCCCCCCAGAATAGTGTCTTATATAGAGGCCAGCCCCCCAGAATAGTGTCTTATATAGAGACCAGCCCCCCAGAATAGTGTCTTATATAGAGGCCAGCCCCCCAGAATAGTGTCTTATATAGCGGCTAGCCCCCCATAAGTGTCTTATATAGCAGCCAACCCCCAGAATAGTGTCTTATATAGAGACCAGCCCCCCAGAATAGTGTCTTATATAGCAGCCAGCCCCCCAGAATAGTGTCTTATATAGAGGCCAGCCCCCCCAGAATAGTGTCTTATATAGAGGCCAGCCCCTAACTGTAGATGTTTATGACTGTCCCATTAGCTTGGACTCACCCCTCCTGCAGATCCAAGCAGCTGTCCGGACCACCCATATTATAATCTGCTGCCATGTTGGAGGGTCAGATTTAACACAGCAAAGGAAAAGAGCGGTGGGCCAAAAATAATGGCACAGCGGACCAGAGTTTGAGCTGCTGTCAGTATATACAGTGAGTACACAGGGAGCTGCTGTCAGTATATACAGTGAGTACACAGGGAGCTGCTGTCAGTATATACAGTGAGTACACAGGCAGCTGCTGTCAGTATATACAGTGAGTACACAGGGAGCTGCTGTCAGTATATACAGTGAGTACACAGGGAGCTGCTGTCAGTATATACAGTGAGTACACAGGGAGCTGCTGTCAGTATATACAGTGAGTACACAGGGAGCTGCTGTCAGTATATACAGTGAGTACACAGGGAGCTGCTGTCAGTATATACAGTGAGTACACAGGGAGCTGCTGTCAGTATATACAGTAAGTACACAGGGAGCCGCTGTCAGTATATACAGTGAGTACACAGGGAGCTGCTGTCAGTATATACAGTGAGTACAGGGAGCTGCTGTCAGTATATACAGTGAGTACACAGGGAGCTGCTGTCAGTGTGCTGCACATGGGGGGATCCGTGCCGTGATCCAGTGGGGGTTGCGGCACACATGGTGTGAACGGCTGCATTCACCTGAATGGTTCTTTGAATTGCCGCAGTCGCAGATTTGCAGGATGGGAATATGCAGCGTTACTCTTAGGCTGCGGTCACACGTCCTGTAAAATTGTTGGTGGTTGCGGATCCAGGACCATGGGCAATTTTAGGTTCCATTAAAGCGAATGCCGTCATTCACATGACTGATACATTTATAAGGGAGCACACGCATTTCTTATCAGTGCTGGAATGAAGGAAAAAACAGGGAATATAAAGTGACCATCAATAGATAAAATATATAATAATAATAATCAGCAGCAACAATATATCTGACCTGGGTCCTATGTTTATATACAAAGGGGAGGAGGACATAGAGAGAAAAGGCAGCAGATGCTATAGCAGGGGTAGGGGACAAGCTGGTCCACAACTACAACTCCCATCATGCCTGCCTTTTCTCATATGTCTGGGCATGATGGGAGTTGTAGTTTACCCGCTCTATACTCCATGAACAAGAGGCAAATCCGACAGTGTAAAAGGGGCGGGGTCAGATAGCGGTAGCTCCGCCCTGTGCTCTGATTGGCTGGCTGTGGCCGTCTATACTAGTGACAGTACCTGCGCAGGCAGTGGTCGCACACTGAAGCTCCGCGGCTCCTGCACGTGGTGTACACGAAGGGCTCCGCGCACGTCACCAGCTCGCCCACAGCAAACTCCCGGGTGGCCCGCAGACCATTACCCTTCCCGGGACTCGAGAACTTCTCAAAATTTCCCGCCATTGCGCAGAGTAGCTGTCAGGTTTAGTAGCGCGCGCTCCCGCCGCGGACTCGTACGTGCTCGCCTCGGCGCATGCGCATTCCGAGTCGTTTCTCAGAGGGGCGTGGCTGGAGCTTGTGACGTCACGTGGTTCTCTGCCGTCCTGTCTGTGCGGTGTGAATAGTGGTGTAAGTGACTGCTGCGGCTTCTGGCTCCCCTAATATTAATATCGCACTGCGGTTTTACAGTGAGGCGGTTTTTGGAACTTTTTATGATTGGAAACGTAAACCGCAGCTAGTAATTCTCAGGGAAGTCCAGGTTTATCACAATATATGTCACATAGAGGAGACTAGAACACGGGCAGGTGCACAGGAACAAAGTACAATGGTTACAGGTGAAAGGAGCCTCACTATACACCTGCTGTGCGGCTTCTGCATTATTTCAGAATGTTTTTTCTAAATATTATTGTCTAAGGCCTCATTCACACCTTCCATAATCTTTCAGGACCGTATAACATGTCCGCAATCCCTAATTTTTGCAGAATATTAAGAATTGGGAAGGTGATAATCTAGCAGCCCAGGGTGTTTTTTTTTTATCTAACATCACCATGTTATCCAGGAAGTGACATCACCGTGTTATCCAGGAAGTGACATCACCTGTTATCCAGGAAGTGACATCACCATGTTATCCAGGAAGTGACATCACCATGTTATCCAGGAAGTGACATCACCATGTTATCCAGGAAGTGACATCACCATGTTATCCAGGAAGTGACATTACCATGTTATCCAGGAAGTGACATTACCATGTTATCCAGGAAGTGACATCTGTTATCCAGGAAGTGACATCATCATGTTATCCAGGAAGTGACATTACCGTTTTATCCAGGAAGTGACATTACCATGTTATCCAGGAAGTGACATTACCATGTTATCCAGGAAGTGACATTACCATGTTATCCAGGAAGTGACATCTGTTATCCAGGAAGTGACATCATCATGTTATCCAGGAAGTGACATCATCATGTTATCCAGGAAGTGACATTACCGTTTTATCCAGGAAGTGACATTACCATGTTATCCAGGAAGTGACATTACCATGTTATCCAGGAAGTGACATTACCATGTTATCCAGGAAGTGACATCTGTTATCCAGGAAGTGACATCATCATGTTATCCAGGAAGTGACATTACCGTTTTATCCAGGAAGTGACATTACCGTGTTATCCAGGAAGTGACATTACCGTGTTATCCAGGAAGTGACATCACCGTGTTATCCAGGAAGTGACATTACCGTGTTATCCAGGAAGTGACATTACCGTGTTATCCAGGAAGTGACATCACCGTGTTATCCAGGAAGTGACATCATCATGTTATCCAGGAAGTGAAGCCTTGATGCAGTAGTAAGTGCAGGGAAAATAGCACTTTATAAGCATTTCCCGTAATAAGTGTATATTGGGGATTTGTATAATTTTTGGGAGCAATAAAACATTTGCAAGACTTCTCCTTTAACCCCTTAACAACACAGGGCGTATATTTATGCTCTGTGGCCGCCTAGGCGAGTTCAGAGAAGGCTATGCGATGACCCCGCTCTGAGTCACGGTCCCAGTTGCCGCATGTAGCTCGGGACCGCGGCTATTAGCGGGCACAGTCCGACTGCTGTGCCCACTAATAAAGTAATCTGATGCCATTGTCAAAGTTGACAGCTGCACCTGATTACTTATGCAGCCCGATCCCTGGTAGTCTAGTGGCAGAGATTCCTGTCTGCTGCCGACCGGGGTCTGCGCCGTTATGGCGCTGATCCCGTCTCGGCACTCAGTTGCTCCCGGCTGCAGCAGCCGAAAGCAATCGAGTGCCTATCTCATCGATCTATGCTGTATAACTATATACAGCCTAGATCAATTAGAGATCAGTGTGTATAGGGTCAATAACCCTAATGCTTCTAGTTTAAGTGTAGAAGTAAAATTAAAAATAAAATTAGTAAAAAGAAAAAAACCCTCCCTTAATAAAAGTTTGAATCACCCCCCTTTTCCCATGTTATAAATAAAAATAAACATGTTTGCTATCGCCGCGTGCGTAATCGCCCGAACTATTAATTAATCCCATTACTGATCTCGCACGGTAAATGGCGTAAGGGCAAAAAAATCCAAAAGTGCTAATTTGCTCATTTTTTGGTTGCATCAAATCCAGAAAAATTGTAATAAAAAGCGATCAAAAAGTCGTATATGCGCAATCAAGGTACCGATAGAAAGAACACATAATGGCGCAAAAAATGACACCTGACACAGCCCCATAGACCAAAGGATAAAAGCGCTATAAGCCTGGGAATGGAGCGATTTTAGGGAACTTATATTTGTTAACAATGGTTTGAGTTTTTTACAAGCCATCAGATAATATAAAAGTTATACATGTTATATATTGTTTTTATCGTAACGACTTGAGGAACATATATAACAGTCTTACCCCAGGGCGAACGGCGCAAAAACACATACCCCCCCAAATAAACAAAATGTTTTTTTTGTTTTTTTTTCTAATTTCACCACACATTGAATTTCTTTTCTGGTTTCGCAGTGTACTTTATGAAAAAATTCAGCCTGTCATTGCAAAGTACAATTAGTGACGCAAAAAATAAGGGGTCATGTGGGTTTCTAGGTGAAAAAATTTAAGTGCTATGGCCTTTTAAACACAAGGAGGAAAAAAATGGAAGTGCAAAAATGCAAGTTGGCTCCGTCCTTAAGGTGTTAAGGTTATCAGCACGTTTTGCAGATATTATGGATGTTAAGATGCAGATCCCATAGAGTTCTACAGGCTAATCTATTCCACGCTACACGTCATATAGATTTTTTTTTTTGCAAAACTGATTGCGGATCAGTAAAACTTCTGACAGTATGAATAGCCTTATAAAAAAAAAAAATCAATGGGCCCTACATTTGTCTGCAATTGTGGATCTGATTTACGGAACGCGTGGATAAGACCTTAAATTGTTGCACACTTCCTGGTACAAAACAAATATTTTTACAAAGCCCAACCCCCTTATACACACGTCGTGCAGGATTACAAATACTATAGAAGTCTATGGCCTGAAAGAAGTTTTACCTTTTGACTTACATCAAGTCACAGCATTGTTGTTTCATCTAAAAAAAAAAAAAGTGGTGCAACACCATTTTCCTTTCTTTTTTATTGTTTTGTGCATTTATATATTTTTTTTATTTTATTATTTGTATGTATACACACAGTCTAATTCTGGAGGCCAAAACACAGTGCTCTCTGCTGCCACCTCTGTCCATGTCAGGAACTGTCCAGAGCAGGAGAGGATTTCTATGGGGATTTGCTGCTGCTCTGGACAGTTCCTGACATGGACAGAGGTGGCAGCAGAGAGCACTGTGTCAGACTGGAAAGAATACACCACTTCCTGCAGGACATACAGTAGCTGATAAGTACGGGAGATTTTTAAATAGAAGTACTTTACAAATCTAAAGCAAAATTGCCAAGTTAGGTGATGCTGCAAGGGCATCCGTGTCAGAAATGGCAGCTCTAGTGGAACCTGTTCTCCCTAACAGCCGGGGGAACAGTCCAACTAGTAGTGGGCGGGATGGTATTGTAGGTAGGCCTAGACAGTTAGTGGTTGTAGGGGATTCTATAATCAGGAAGACGGATAGAATAATTTGTCGCCAAGACCGCCTCAACCGAATGGTTTGCTGTCTCCCTGGTGCCAGGGTTCGGCATGTGGTGGAAAGGGTGGATAAATTACTTGGGGGGGCTGGGGATGACCCAGCTGTCGTGGTCCATGTGGGAACCAATGACAGGATACAAGGTAGGTGGAGGTCTATTAAAAATAATTTTAGAGAACTAGGTGCTAAGTTGAAGGGAAGGACCTCCAAGGTGGTATTCTCTGGAATACTGCCTGTGCCATGCGCATCGCAGGAAAGACAGCCGGAGCTGCGGGAGGTAAATGCATGGCTCAAGTTATGGTGTAGAGGAGAAGGGTTTGGGTTTTTAGAGCACTGGGCTGACTTTTCATTGGGGTACAATCTGTTTTCCGCAGATAATTTGCACCTTAATGGAAGGGGGTCCGCTGTGCTGGGGGAGAGAATCCTAGAAGGGGTGGAGAGGTTTTTAAACTAGGGATGTGGAGGGAGGACAATGTAGTATGTAATGTAGTGGCAGATAGGTTAGAGAGGGGACAGAACAATGAGGAGGGAGGAGAAGGGTCCTGTGGGGGGAGGATAAGAGCAGTGGATAAGGAGAAGGGTCCTGTGGGGGGAGGATAAGAGCAGTGGATAGGGAGAAGGGTCCTGTGGGGGGAGGATAAGAGCAGTGGATAGGGAGAAGGGTCCTGTGGGGGGAGGATAAGAGCAGTGGATAAGGAGAAGGGTCCTGTGGGGGGAGGATAAGAGCAGTGGATAAGGAGAAGGGTCCTGTGGGGGGAGGATAAGAGCAGTGGATAAGGAGAAGGGTCCTGTGGGGGGAGGATAAGAGCAGTGGATAGGGAGAAGGGTCCTGTGGGGGGAGGATAAGAGCAGTGGATAAGGAGAAGGGTCCTGTGGGGGGAGGATAAGAGCAGTGCATAGGGAGATCCATATGTTGCAGATGAACAGTGAGGATGATTGTAGCCACAGCACAGTAATAAATCCTATTTCTTATAATGAAGCGGTTAAACTCGATGGTAATATAAAGTGTATGGTTACTAATGCCAGAAGTCTAGCCAGCAAGATGGGGGAGCTAGAGGCCTTGGTTCTGGAGGAGTCCATTGATGTGGTTGGTGTGACTGAGACATGGCTGGACTCCTCACATGACTGGGCTGTCAATATTCAGGGATTTACGTTGTTCAGAAGGGACCGGGTGGGCAGAAGGGGAGGAGGAGTATGTCTGTATGTCAGAAATGATATTAAAGTGAGTGTAAAAGATGCAATAGTGGGAGATGACTGTGATGATGTGGAAGCATTATGGGTAGAACTACAGAAGGAGGTAAAGAGTGAAAAAATTATTCTTGGTGTAATCTATAGACCCCCCAACATTACTGAGGAGGTAGATGGCCAGTTGAATAGACAAATAGAGCGGGCTGCCCGGGAGGGAACAGTAGTGATAATGGGGGACCTCAACTACCCAGATATAGATTGGGGTCACGGTTCAGCTAAAACCACAAAGGGGAGGGAATTTCTTAACCTCCTGCAGGATAATTTTCTGGGCCAGTTTGTGGAGGAGCCGACTAGAAGTGATGCCTTGTTGGATCTGGTTATTTCTAACAACGCTGAGCTGGTTGGGGATGTCACTGTCCATGAACACCTGGGTAATAGTGACCACAATATAGTGACTTTTAGCTTAAAGTGTAGAAAAGAAAAACATGTTGGGAGGGCAAAAACTCTTCATTTTAAAAGGGCCAATTTTCCTGGGTTAAGGTAAGAACTTCAGGGCATAGACTGGGAGCGGCTGCTGTCACATACTGATACCGCTAATAAATGGGAAATCTTCAAATCCACATTAAATAACTGTACTGCCAAATATATTCCTATGGGTAACAAATATAAACGGTTAAAATCCAATCCCACATGGCGACAACCGAGGTTAGAAGGGCTATAAATGAGAAAAAAGGGGCATTCAAAAAATATAAATCAGAGGGGTCAGCTGTATACAGTACAGATCAGAGGGGTCAGCTGTATACAGTACAGATCAGAGGGGTCAGCTGTATACAGTACAGATCAGAGGGGTCAGCTGTATACAGTACAGATCAGAGGGGTCAGCTGTAGCCTTTAAACATTACAAAGAAGTCAACAAAACCTGTAAAAATGTAATAAAAGCAGCAAAAATTCACAATGAAAGGCAGGTAGCTATAGAAAGCAAAAGAAACCCCAAAAAATTCTTCAAATATATTAATGCAAAAAAACCAAGGTCAGAGCATGTAGGACCCCTAAATAATGGTGACGGGGAATTAATAACTGGGGATCAGGAGAAAGCTGAGTTACTTAATGGGTTCTTCAGTTCTGTATATACAAAAGAGGATGGAGCTGTGGTGGGTGGGGCCAGTACTGAGGTGGGTGGGGCCAGTGCTGCTAACACATGTAATGTACTGAACTGGTTTACTATAGATATGGTCCAAGATAAATTAAACAAACTCAATGTAACCAAAGCTCCAGGGCCTGATGGATTGCACCCCAGAGTTCTTAGGGAACTCAGTTCTGTAATTTTTCTACCCTTGTATGAAATATTCCGTGATTCTTTGCTTACTGGTATTGTGCCGAGGGACTGGCGTAAGGCAAATGTAATACCGATCTTCAAAAAGGGCTCTCGAACTTCCCCAGGTAACTATAGACCCGTAAGCTTAACGTCCATTGTGGGGAAACTATTTGAGGGGCTTATAAGGGACTACATCCAGGAATATGTAGTGGCTAATAGTATTATAAGTGATAACCAGCATGGTTTTACTAAGGACAGAAGCTGTCAAACCAACCTAATATGTTTCTATGAAGAGGTAAGTAGAAGCCTGGATGGCGGCGCGGCTGTGGATATCGTGTACCTGGATTTTGCAAAAGCGTTTGACACAGTTCCTCATGGACGTCTGATGGGTAAGTTAAAGTCTATCGGTTTGGAAAATTTAATGTGTAACTGGATTGAAAACTGGCTTAATAATCGTACCCAGAGAGTGGTGGTCAATGATTCCTACTCCGAATGGTCCCCGGTAATAAGTGGTGTACCCCAAGGGTCAGTACTGGGCCCTCTTCTGTTTAACTTGTTTATTAATGATATTGAGAATGGAATTAACAGCAATGTTTCTATCTTTGCAGATGACACCAAGCTTTGTAGTACAGTACAGTCTATGGAGGATGTGCAGATGTTACAGGATGACTTAGACATACTGAGTGTTTGGGCGTCCACTTGGCAAATGAGGTTCAATGTGGATAAATGTAAAGTTATGCACCTGGGTACTAATAACCCGCATGCATCATATGTCCTGGGGGGAGTTACACTGGGAGAGTCACTGATGGAGAAGGATCTGGGTGTACTTGTAGATAATAGACTACAGAACAGCACAATGTCAGTCAGCTGCTTCTAAGGCCAGCAGGATATTGTCATGCATTAAAACAGGCCTGGACTCTCGGGACAGGGATATAATATTACCGCTTTATAAAGCCTTGGTGCGGCCTCATCTGGAGTATGCCGTCCAGTTTTGGAACCCGATTCATAAAAAGGATGTTCTAGAGCTGGAGAAGGTACAAAGACGGGCAACTAAACTAATAAGGGGAATGGAGCATCTTAGTTATGAGGAGAGATTAGGGGAGTTACATTTGTTTAGTCTGGAGAAGAGACGTTTAAGGGGAGATATGATTAACTTATTTAAATATATAAATGGCCCCTACAAGAGATATGGGGAAAAGATGTTCCAGGTAAAACCCCCTCAAAGGACAAGGGGGCACTGCCTCCGCCTGGAGAGACAAGGGGGCACTGCCTCCGCCTAGAGAAAAAAAAAGGTTCAATCTCCGGAGGCGACAAGTCTTTACCATAAGAACTGTGAATCTGTGGAACAGTCTATCCCAGGATCTGGTCACAGCTAAAACAGTAGAGGGCTTCAAAACCGGCCTAGACAAGTTCTTAGAGCAAAATAATATAAATGCATATGTATAGAACCATTCACCCCTCCCCCTTCCCTGTATCCATCCCCTCCTTGGTTGAACTTGATGGACATGTGTCTTTTTTCAACCGTATTAACTATGTAACTATGTAAACCAGTTAATCCGAAATAAGGAAAAAAAAAATAATCGTAGGAGTACCCCTTTAATACACATGCCGTACACGTTTATGGGCACGTTCAGTACATTTGCGGCATGCTTTTCCTATAATCCTATAAAGCGTTCTCTCCCCCCCCCCCCATTCATCCTCCAAGCAGGTTTGTCAGTAATTCGTACCGTCACCCTATGGGCTGGTCGGACTATTGTTCCATTAGATAGAAACAGAACAATTGAAAGTGGCCAAACAATGCAACGTTTTACATTCTCAAACAAACAGAGAATTTATTGCAGCTACAGAGTGGTAACCCACAATGCATTATTAGTCAGAGACGTGGGCACGACTTCGATACCGGGCGCAGGGAATCCGCTCGATTCAGTAGCTGGTAGCCGCTATCTTTTCACAGATTTCATCCAATACAAAACTCCGGTTAAACTCTTCCGAACGCAACAGGGTCTCAAAGAGAAGCTTGTATTCTTCTGGGTGGATGCAGCCGGTGGCAATGTCTGTCGGCAAAGCTAAACTTCGTAGCAAGTCTTCCCCACTACCTGGAGCAAGGTTACTAAGAAAACAAAGGTTACAGTAAGTAAACCTTATAATACGATTCCTTCTAGGCTGTCCAGCATGTGTTCTATAAAACCTGCCGATAGCCCCCTATTGCACACGGGGTGCTGGGATGAAGGTGTCTCTTACCTTCATCCTTGGGGCAGTTTCCATGCAGCTTGTAGTTTACCCCCAAGGCTAGTAAGGCCGTTTGGTGCACGGGGCGGGGATATTGCCCTGTGTGTATGACTCCAGACCGCCCCACTGATATTACAAGGTGTAGGCCAGCCAGGGCAGATCGATGCACTAGGGGCGGTATCCCCATCCCCAGTGCACCAAACTGCCTCACTAGACTAGGGGGTTAAACTACAAACTGCATGGAAACTCTGCCGAGGATGAAGGCAAGAAAACTACCTTCCACCTCAGCGCCATTTATGCAATAGGGACAAAGTTTACCTTAAGGGTGCGTTCACACGTACAGCATCTGCAGCGGTTTGATGGCGCAGATTTGAAGCTGCACATTTGCTTTGAATCTGCAAAAGATCCTGTACGTGAGAACGCACCCTTAAAGAGGACCATGCATTACTAACTATCCCTATGATAAAAGTCCCTAAGATATAGATTGCCTTTGCAGTCTTTATCGAATACTTTACCTGATCCTGTGTCCTGCTGCCATTCTGTCAGGTGTCGCCATCTTGGTGACGTCACTTGCGCTCCAGCGTTGCGTTCCAGTGACATCACCAAGATGGCTGCACCCGACAGAACAGCAGCAGGACGCAGGATCAGGTAAAGTATTGGATACTGACTAAAAACAGACTTAGGGACAGGTCCAGGGACACTAGATAATACACAAAAATCTCACACTGCATAGCGCAAGATCACTGTGTATTGACAGCGCGGCGGGCAAAGGCTTATGGGAAACCTTCTCCATGTTCTGCACACCGGAAAATACAAAACAATATTAGATATATAATCCAGATATATAATCCAGGGGCACAAAAATAATGGAGCATATTTCTAAAAAAAAAAAAAAAAAAACTATTCAAGGTAAATTAAAGAATTTAAAAAAAACCCCTCTTTTTAATTGGTTCCCTTTAGGGCTGCGTTCACACATAACGTTCACCCGCTGCGAGTTTGTCCGCAGCCCGCCCCGTTAACCCCCGGAGCCTATACTTCACCTGGTCCCAGCTCTGGCTCGCTTTGGGGATTCCCGACACGTCGCAGCGCACTGATTGGCTGAGCGGGACGTGAAGACACCGGGAGCCCCGAAGCAAGCCGGAGCAGAGAGCAGATGAAGTATAGGCTCCGGCGGCCGGGGGTTAACGGGGCGGGCTGCGGACAAACTCGCAGCGGGATGTACATCCTGCTGCGAGTTTGTCTGCCCATAGAGCGCACAGGACACGGATCCGCAGCAGATCCGTTATGTGTGAACTCACTGAGAGTTGAGATAATTCAGCAGCACAACAGAAAATGCATGTTACAAATGTGTGTGAACACAGCCATATATATAGATTCCCCCCATGTGTTTTAGCTTCACCCATTGTTAACAGATGCTGAATCCAGTGCTGGCGGCTATGTCCCAGTGCTGGCCGCTATGTCCCAGTGCTGGCCGCTATGTCCCAGTGCTGGCCGCTATGTCCCAGTGCTGGCCGCTATGTCCCAGTGCTGGCCGCTATGTCCCAGTGCTGGCCGCTATGTCCCAGTGCTGGCCGCTATGTCCCAGTGCTGGCCGCTATGTCCCAGTGCTGGCCGCTATGTCCCAGTGCTGGCCGCTATGTCCCAGTGCTGGCCGCTATGTCCCAGTGCTGGCCGCTATGTCCCAGTGCTGGCCGCTATGTCCCAGTGCTGGCCGCTATGTCCCAGTGCTGGCCGCTATGTCCCAGTGCTGGCGGCTATGTCCCAGTGCTGGCGGCTATGTCCCAGTGCTGGCCGCTATGTCCCAGTATGATGGCATCCTGCTGCTTGCCCACCATAGTGTTTGTGACTTTGATTCTCACAATGACTGGAAGTCACTTTCCCTATGCGCCTCAATGAATGCATAATGCAAAAATGGATACAAAATCAATTTAAAGGAAATCAACAATTATTATTTTTTATAACCATAACCGTGATCTTATTTATAAACACTTACTCCAGTTTCTCTATCAGCTTTGACTTGCGTCTTGTCATAAATTGCTTGATCATATAAACAAATATATTTCCTTCCGCAGGTGTAAAATTCTCAGAGAATAGGTTCCTTCTTGGTGTTATCCGAACTAAACACAAAGTATTATCTGCAAAACCCTGAAAGACAAAAAAACATTACACATGAAACGTGATATCCTCAGCTTAAAGCGTAACTGTTTACGCTTACGTAAATGTTTTTTTTTATTGCAGAAATCAGTAGTATAAGCGATTTTAAAAAACTCTGTAATAGGTTTCATCAGCCAAAAATGCCTCTTTCTGTCCTCAAGAAGCAATCTCCCAGCCTCCCCCCCTAACTTCTTATCTATGCATTATCAGGCAAACACATCTTCATTACAGAGAAGCCAGTGAAGATGGGCTCTGCTCTCTCCATTGTAAGCCTATGAAGGGGGAGGGGCCGAGGGAGATGAGGGAGCAGGAAGAGGTGACATGAAGGTCAGCTGTTTGTAGACTCTCTGGGCACCTAAAACGCTGGAAAGGTCAGTGCTTATCTATGAACTTACTGAGAGAAGATTGCAGGGTGTTGTGTTGTGCAGGACTGCTCCGTGCTTACTCCTAACAGCCCCTCCCCTCTCCATAGCCACATAATAGAGACAGAAATCCTGCTTCTTCTGCAGTCAGGGGGGAGGCTGGGAGATTGCTTTTTCAGTCCAGAAGGAAACTCTTTTAGTACATAAAACCTATTACATAGTTTCTTAAAATCGCTTGTACTGTTGATATGTTTTCAGAAAAATGACCCTGAAATGACAGTTACGCTTTAAGGCCAGGACCATCTTGTATAATGTGGTCATCCAGCTTCCCCAGCATCCTGTATAGTAGTCAGTATAATAGGGTCACTCAGCTTTCCCAGCATCTTGTATAATGGGGTCATCCAGCTTTCCTAGCATTGTGTATAGTAGTAGGGGGTCTGACGAGACCCTCGAATAATGACGCAACATGATTTCCTCTACAAAGGGGCCCACTGAGGCTCTGTCGCCCAAAAGCCCACAAAAGCCTGGGGCCAGGCTTGCTTAAGGCTACGTTCCCACACAATATTTTGGTCAGTATGGTTTGCAAATAAGCTCCATTCACTTCAATGGAACTGAGTCACAAAACCTGCACCCAAAGAGCGGTGCTGTCACTGGAAGAGAGCGGCCATGTTTTTGTAGCACTGGAGAACCCCTTTAAGATTTGGAGCACTTACCCCAGATTTGGTCGCTGCGGCACCTTTAAATCTTGAAGGTGTCAAAAATGAAGACATGGGCTCCTGGCAATAGCAGAGACAAAAGCAAGAAAATTTTTTAGCGAGATGAGTGATTCAGTTGTAATTTCCATTCAAACAAAAAACAGCTAATTCCTGCTGCGGACGGAACCTGTGGACGTGATATCCTCACTACCCTCCCTACAGGGCCATATACACTGCATTTCTCTGCCCCAGCTATACACAGTGGGGGCAAATATATACTCGTTCTGATGGGAGAGTGATGGACCTGAACAGACTGAACAGCAAAATATCTGCTACATCACAAATCCCTAAAAAACAGATTTATCTCGCTGTAAGCTGCTACACGTGTACAGACAGGAGCAGATGGTCCTACAAGCAGAAGTCACATGGTAACTTCATCGCCAACATGTCCTGTAAAAACACTAAAGTTTAAAGGGGCTGATCATATATATATATATATATATATATATATATATATATATATATATTTTTTTTTTTTTTTTTTTAATTAAAAAAAGTGGAACAAAAGTCACACAAAATTTGTAACTTTTCGATGGTTTGCCTCAGGCCCGGAGCTTGGTGCGTCTGTCCCTAAGTCTTCTATAATAATCTTCACTTCTACAGCACCGACATATTCTACCACACTACAATGTGTAAGAAACCATTCACACCAGGATTTAGGCCTCTGAGGGAATCAGTCACAAAGCTGCTGTGCGCCTTCTCGGATCAGTACAGACCCCGTTCATTTCAATGGCCCGAGGGCAGCCGGCTGCATTCCGGCTCACACCGATACGTGTTGTTTGCAGCACAAGATAAGACTGAGATACTGATGGAAAATGACCGGAACCTCACTAGTCACTGGCCAGGCTGATGTATCGGAGTGTCTGGGTGTGAATCTGGTCCTGTAATGGTCACACTCGCACCGTGTACTGCAGCGCCAGGCTTAGTAGTGTTACTCACCCTGTGCAACAGCTCAATATGACAGGCGACCTGGAACAGGACACCCAGCGCCCGATACTTCATAAAGTCTCCCGGTCTAGAAATCAGTTTCTAAAAGAGAAATTGATAAAGTAAATTCGGAGCTCCTCACTATATCAGCTATAGTAAAAGGTAATGTGAAGAGATGACAACCTGCAAAGAGAATTTCAACTGGTGAGCGAGCAACTTACACTACATTCTAATAGAGTCTGTACACCAATACTACAGTCCAACCTGTTAGCTGCCATTTGGCTCAGCTCCTGCAGTCCTCTCTCTCTCTCTTCCACAAAACATGCAACTGAGGTTTCCTTAGCTTAAAGGGGTACTCCGAAGACTTTCATTAAAAAAAAAAAAATTTAATACATTGATTTAGGAACTGCGAGGCTCTGAGACCTGTATTTCCTGATGTCCTGCTCTGTTCTGAGCAGAGTGCCCCCCATGTACTCTATATTGTTATATACAGTACATGGGGGGCAGGGGGAAGAGGTTGCCCGACACGATTACCGCTCATGGCGTAGAGGCTGTGGGACACCTGGATCATGTCAGGAAGCCTCTTCCCCCTGTGTACTGTATGTAAGAAAATATAGTTCATGGGAGGGGGACCCTGCTCAGCATAATGCTGTGCAGCAGCGCTAGAACAATCAGTAGTGGCAGCAGAGGGGCCGGGTCGCCCTTTACTGCTGCCGGGCACCAGAAGTAAATAAATAAAAAAACTATATATATAGAACTTCTATGTATTAAAAAATATTTTTTTCTTTCCAGAGTGCCCCTCGGGTTGTGTAAGAAGAAAATCTCCAGTCTCCCAGTACTTACCAGTTGCTGTATGTCCTGCAGGAAGTGGTGTATTCTCTCCAGTCTGACACAGTGCTCTCTGCTGCCACCTCTGTCCATGTCAGGAACTGTACAGAGCAGCAGCAAATCCCCATAGAAAACCTCTCCTGCTCTGGACAGTTCCTGACATGGACAGAGGTGGCAGCAGAGAGCACTGTGTCAGACTGGAGGGAATAAACCACTTCCTGCAGGATATACAGCAGCTGATAAGTATGGGAAGACTGGAGAGTAGAGAAGAGTAGAGAAGTAAATTACAAATCTCTGGCACCAGCCGATTTAAAAGAAAACATTTTTTGGGTGAACTACACATACCAAGTACTCAGTTTCCGTCAGAAATACATTTAATTCTATTCTCCCAAATCTGTAAACGTTAAGTCGCTGATAGAGACAGTAAATTTGCCGCCAAAGTAAAACTCGTTCATTTTTGTGGCCGAACATCAAGAAAACTTTGAGAGGGACATCTGAAAAAGATGAAAATAAATTGAATCAATCTGACAGCCTAGTGTAAGAGCTACAGCCTGGTGTGTCTACATTACTGATCACCTAATCCTATAATGATAAAAAAATAAAAATTATATAAATAAAAAAATAAAAATTTATATAATATATATTATATATATATATATATTTATGTATTACACACACACATACATAAAATAAATATTGGGATGTGACTCTGACCTGAGGCCCACGGAACCTCAGTTATGTTCAAGGTTCTCATCAGTGTGGTGGAATACATGGAAGGAGGCTGGACAATTCCTTCCGACCAGGGGTCGATCCTGAAGAAGTCACAGTGAAGCACTTTAAGTTGTCCATTTGCTTTTCTCTGTAGAGTCTAGAAAAACAAAATATAGAAAAGGATTATATTTTCTTTCTGCACAATATTCTCACTTCATTCCATGTTACTTATAATCAGGCGTGCTTAGCTTAGTAAGGCCCGGTTCACACTGCGATTTTGCAATCCATTTTTTTTTAAATCTGTTTTATGCCAAAAATTCACCCTCTTTTTTAATAATGTAAGTCAATGTAAAAAAAAAAAAGAGATCCAAGCGGATGTATGTTTTTTTTTTTTTGCATAAAACGGAAAAAAATGGATTGCAAAAATGCAGCTTTAATTTAAAATTAAAAAGAAAACACAATTATATTGGTGATATTGTTAAAAGACTTAAAAAGGTACTCCGGCAAAAATTCTTTCATTCTCTCAAATCTTTCAGATTTGTGTCAGAAGGTGTCAGAAAGTTATGTATACTTGTAATTTATTCCTATTTAAAACGTTTTTCAGTACTTATCAGCCGCTGTATGTTGTGCAGGAACTGGTGTATTCTTTTTCACGTGAGGAATTCTGTCTCAAGCCTTGGTGCACTGATTAGACTGAATGGGCTGGCACTGTGCTGGGGTACACTACTATAGACACAGTGTGTGTGTGTGTGTGTGTGTGTGTGTGTGTGGTCGGGGTTGGTGCACTCACTGACTTCTGTGCTATGCGAGCAAACAGGGGTTACATTACCGAAACAACCCAGTGAGCTGCTACTAATAATGACAAGGAGTGAGTTATATTCAGGAGGCAGCACTGTGTACATAGTAAGGACGGAATAGCTGCCCACAACTTTATGGGTGGTGAGAGATAAGAAACAGAATCTTTAATTTACCTTTCAGGAACAGTGTTGGCTCTATAGAGAACAGTATGGACCCTCTGAAAAGACAAAGGCCCAGGGTGCACACACACAGTCCAGGCTCCCCTAACAGGTAGTTCATGACAATGTGCAGGGAAGTGAGACACCTAGTGGCCAGGAGTTTATTTCAAGGGAAAACGTCATATTTGGTAAATGAAGAGTTAAACAAATATATCAAATATATAGGCTATCCTATGGAGGGAAGGTGTTTAAAGAGACTGTCAGTAGGTTTCTGTTGTCCTATCTCAGGGTGGCATAAATTAGTGACAGAGAAGTGAACAGGATGATGGATCACTTACACTGTTCTGTGCAGCTGATCCAGAGATCTCCTTCTAAATAACATGGACAATAAGTAGTCCTCTCCATTATGTGCATGAGCTCAGTAGTCCTGGATATTCATAAGAAGCAGAAAACTCCGCCCACCAGCTGCTGATTGGCAGTTATCTATCTATGCTGTGTATAGGCAGTCAGCTGTCAATCAGCAGCTGGAGGGCGGGGGGAGGGGTGTGGCAACAATCCTATTCTCCTGCATATTAGGAGAACGGCTGAACAGAATGATAGAAGTAATACACCGATCTGTTCAGCATTTCTGTCACTAGTTTATGCTGCCTTCATTTAAGGCACCATATACCTAGTGAAAGATACCTTGCATGGTCTTCCAACAGACTTCCTCATACAGGTGTACACTCTGCTCAGCAGGACATGCCCACATTTTCAATAGAGAAAGAAGCCGCTGTCAGACACTGCTGGTAAAGACTTGAAGAATTGGAAATTTATCCCAGTACCTGCAAACGTGGTAGAAAATCCAAGTTACTTTCCAAGGCAAATACTTTATGGCCGGCCTCCAGCAGTGCCTGGGTGAGAAGTCCCGGACCTAGAAGAAAAGGAACCCAATATTAGTCATCAGTCTACAATGGTGCACAGTATATATGGGGAGACTATGCTGAACGTGTCCAACCCAACAGTCAGGAAAGTTATGTACAGGGGTAACGCTGGTTTCACACTGCGTTTTTTTTTTATTTTTGCAAAAAAACGGATAGAAAAAAAACGCATGCATTTGTGTGCATCTCTTTTGATCCGATTTTCCATTGACTTCCATTATAAAAAAAAAAAAAAAACAGATCCTTTTTTTTTAGCGGACACAAAAATGTGTTTGCTAAAAAAAACAGATCTGTTTTTTTTTTTTTTTTTAATGGAAGTCAATGGAAAATCCGATCAAAAGAGATGCACACAAATGCATGCGTTTTTTTCATCAGTTTTTCATCCGTTTTTTTTTTTTTTTGCAAAAACGTATTGTGTGAACCCAGCCTACCTGGGGGAACTGGCTGCACACCAACATTTTCCTGTTCTCAGCGTTTCCCTATTCACTGCTGGGGCGTTATTTGTCATATTCTGTAAGGATGGGGAGAGAGGCGCCGCAGGCCTAGGGCAAATCACATTAACTCCCCACCGCAGAGAGGCTGACGCCCAAACCAGACAGGGCCTCTATGATAAAGTAACAGCGGTTTGGGGACCAGCCAGAGAAAGACACACAGCCGAAGATCTGTAGTATAAGATGACTGACGGGGATACAAGCTAAGGCTAGGTTCACACTGCGTTTTTGCAATCAGTTTTCTTTATCCATTTTTTGCAAAAAACGGATGAAAAAAACTGATGCATTTGCGTGCATCCATTTTGATCCATTGACTTCCATTGTTAAAAAAACGGATCAAAACGGATCCGTTTTTTTTTTTTGACGGACACAAAAACGTAGCTGACACTACTTTTGTGTCCGTCCCAAAAAAAAACAATCCGTTTTGAGTCATTTTTTTTTTTTTTTTACAATGATTCACGCAAATGCATCATTTTTATCCGTTTTTTGCAAAAAAACGGATGAAAAAAAGGGATTGCAAAAACGCAGTGTGAACCTAGCCTTAGTCGCTACCTGAAATTTGTGAAAGATAAAAGGCAGCTCCCACGTGGCCGACATGGAGGAGACCATCAGACACGCGTCACCCAGGAGCAACGGTAGATAAAGAGAACAAATAATCCAATTTCACAAAAACAAACAGACACGTCCAAAGCTGCAAAACAACTGCAAAAAGATGAAAGTCTAAAAGATATCGGCGCAGCTAAAATCCACACATATTAATTATAAGGCTGGGTTCACACTACGGTTTTGCAATCCGTTTTTTTGCAAAATTTGGATGAAAAAAAATTTGTGTGTCTGTCTTTCCACTGACTTCCATTATAAAAAAAAAAAAAAGATCAAAACAGATTTTTTTTTTTTTATGAACACAAAAATGTAGTAGACCTCATTTTTGTGTCCGTTTAAAAAAAAAACAAAAAAAAAACCCAGATCTGTTTTCATCCTTTTTTGAAAAAACGGATTGCAAAACTTTGTGTGAAGCCAGGCTTACCATCAGGCCTGGGCGACATATGAGTAATTATCCAGGTCTGTGTCCATAAGGCTGGGTTCAGACTGTGTTTTTGCAATCCGTTTTTTTTTTTCATCCGTTTTTTTTGCAAAAAAAAAATGATGAAGAAACTGATGCATTTGTGTGCATCCGTTTTGATCCGTTTTTTTATTGACTTCCGTTGTAAAAAAAAAAAAACGGATCAGTTTTTCTGACGGACACAAAAACGTAGCTGACACTACTTGTGTCCGTTAAAAATAACGGATCCTTTTTTTACAATAGAAGTTAATGGAAAAACGGATCAAAACGGATGCACACAAATGCATCAGTTTTTTGCAAAAAACGGATTGCAAAAACGCAGTGTGAACCCAGCCTAATACAGAAATACAATGTGAGAAGAGGTGACATCTATACAATACAGATTCCAGGCGGATGACCCCGGACCGTCCTGCAGGATACACAGACATAGGGAATGATCCCCGTCTCTTAGATGACGGCTGTTTGCAAATGTATAAAATCTTGTTTTCTTTCAAGGTCAAGTGTCACAGTGTCCTTACCGAGCGGCAGCATGCACGCCTCCCCCTCCCCGGCTGATGTGCACAGTTTGGCTTTGATCACTCAGCTGTATCAATTGTGCAGTAGAGGGAAGAAGGTGGCGTGCACAAACATCTCACCGCATTCTATATGCAAAAGAGTCCACAAAGCCTCATTAAAGGGGAACTCCAGCTATTTTTTTTTCTTTCAAATAAACTGGTGTCAGAAAGTTATATAGATTTGTTATTTACTTTTTATTCTCCAGTATTTACCAGCTGCTGTATATCCTGCAGGAAGTGGTGTATTCTATCCAGTCTGACACAGTGCTCTCTGCTGCCACCTCTGTCCATGTCAGGAACTGTCCAGAGCAGCAGCAAATCCCCATAGAAAACCTCTCCTGCTCTGGACAGTTCCTGACATGGACAGAGGTGGCAGCAGGGAGCACCGTGTCAGACTGGAAAAAATACACCACTTCCTGTAGGACATGCAGCAGCTGATAAGTACTAGTAGAGTAGAGATTTTTAAATAGGAGTAAATTACAAATCTGTATAACTTTTTGACACCAATTGACTAAAGCAAAAAAAAAAAAAATAAAGTTTTGGGAAAGAATCCGCCCCTTAAAAAGGGCAGTGACCTCATAATATAACAACAGTCTCCTCTAAGCTCTTGTAAGGATCTCTACTCCACTAAAAGGATTGTCAGACCAGAGGAGAAGTGTAAGTGGACTCATCTCTTCTGTGAATATAGTAAGTAGTAACCTATGAGGAAGCCACACTGTATGGAGAAACACGTTGGACCGTTCTACAACGGACGGGAATCCGGGACTGCAGCACTGATCTCACGCTCCTGACATACAGGGCACACATGTAAATGAAGGTGATGAAGAGGGAGGCGCACAATCTGTCACATAGCGCCGCCGACCTGAGGGCAGGTGTATATAAGGCTGAGGGAGGGGATACCTGGGTTACAATCCATAATGATGGGCGTCCTGCCGGACCCCCAGGGTGCCAGGCATCTCACAACGGAGTCTATAAGAGCCGGATCGGCTATGAACCTTCTGAACCGTTTGCAGGATTCAACTATCTTTAAGTCGTCTCTGTTACTGGTCGCGCTCTGACGCTTTTCTTTTTCCTGCGAGGTGGGGGAGGGGCACTGGAGGGAGGAGGCGGGGGAGGGGCACTGGAGGGAGGAGGCGGAGGAGGCGGGGGAGGGGCACTGGAGGGAGGAGGCGGGGGAGGGGCACTGGAGGGAGGAGGCGGGGGAGGGGCACTGGAGGGAGGAGGCGGTGGAGGAAGGACAGCTCGGCACCGACACATTGGGAGTCAGTCGGGAGCATAAGTAGTCGGGAGTCCAGGCCTGAGGCCCACAGCGGGCGATGTATAACGCTGTCCGAGCCGCCCAGATGGCTGACATGCTGCTGATCTGTACGTAACCCCGAACGCTGATCACTGCCTGTAAAAGAAATAAATGAAGCATTAACCATCTATAGTAATAAACACACAAAACATAATATACAGAGAACCAGCTGCAAATCTCAGCGTAGTGATAGTAATACTGCGCTCACACTGCGGATCTGCTGCTTAAAGGGCTTGTTCACCAAAAAATTCGAATCAACTGGTGCCAGAAAGTGCCGGAGATTTGTAATTGACGTCTATTAAAAAAAAAAAAACAAACTCCAGTCTTCCAGTACTTATCAGCTGCTGTATGTCCTGCAAGAAGTGGTGTATTCTCTCCAGTCTGACACAGTGCTCTCTGCTGCCACCTCTGTCCATGTCAGGAACTGTCCAGAGCAGCAGCAGCAAATCCCCAGAGAAAACCTCTCCTGCTCTGCACACTGGAGAGAATACATCACTTTTTGCAGGACATACAGCAGCTGATACATACTGGAAGAATGGAGATTTTTAAATAGAAGTAAATTACAAATTCATGTAACTTTTCTCGCTGGAGTCCCCCTTCAATGTGACCGGCCACACACCGGGGGCTGCTCCTCTCTGACCGGTCACACACACCGGGGGCTGCTCCTCTCTGACCGGTCACACACACCGGGGGCTGCTCCTCTCTGACCGGTCACACACACCGGGGGCTGCTCCTCTCTGACCGGTCACACACACCGGGGGCTGCTCCTCTCTGACCGGTCACACACACCGGGGGCTGCTCCTCTCTGACCGGTCACACACACCGGGGGCTGCTCCTCTCTGACCGGTCACACACACCGGGGGCTGCTCCTCTCTGACCGGCCACACACACCGGGGGCTGCTCCTCTCTGACCGGTCACACACACCGGGGGCTGCTCCTCTCTGACCGGTCACACACACCGGGGGCTGCTCCTCTCTGACCGGTCACACACACCGGGGGCTGCTCCTCTCTGACCGGTCACACACACCGGGGGCTGCTCCTCTCTGACCGGTCACACACACCGGGGGCTGCTCCTCTCTGACCGGTCACACACCGGGGGCTGCTCCTCTCTGACCGGTCACACACACCGGGGGCTGCTCCTCTCTGACCGGTCACACACACCGGGGGCTGCTCCTCTCTGACCGGTCACACACACCGGGGGCTGCTCCTCTCTGACCGGTCACACACACCGGGGGCTGCTCCTCTCTGACCGGTCACACACACCGGGGGCTGCTCCTCTCTGACCGGTCACACACACCGGGGGCTGCTCCTCTCTGACCGGTCACACACACCGGGGGCTGCTCCTCTCTGACCGGTCACACACACACCGGGGGCTGCTCCTCTCTGACCCGTCACACATCCTCCGCTCCGCTGTGACACATGGCGCCTCCTGCCCGTCCGGACACTTTGGGGTCACACACACCCGGCGGGACACAGCACTTACCTCATCCCCGTGCAGGAGCGGAGAGCCCCGGGGCCGCTCACTGATCCCGGCCGGGTGACCTTGTCCCTGGAGCGGCGGGCGGCAGCATGGTGGAGCTGGAGGAGACAGGCCGGAGCGCTACTTCCGGGGCGTGTGCGTGACAGCGAGGGGCGGGGCTTACACTGAGGGGCGGGACTCCCGGCTGTTGTGTAATCTGCCGGATCCACGGATCACCGTCCACTGCTTCCTGATAGTAACGTGTCCGGACCCGGCATCAGGAATAGTGACAGCAGTCAGCACCCTGCATCAGGAATAGTGACAGCAGTCAGATCTCTGCATCAGGAATAGTGACAGCAGTCAGCACCCTGCATCAGGAATAGTGACAGCAGTCAGCACTCTGCATCAGGAATAGTGACAGCAGTCAGATCTCTGCATCAGGAATAGTGACAGCAGTCAGCACCCTGCATCAGGAATAGTGACAGCAGTCAGCACCCTGCATCAGGAATAGTGACAGCAGTCAGATCTCTGCATCAGGAATAGTGACAGCAGTCAGCACCCTGCATCAGGAATAGTGACAGCAGTCAGATTTCTGCATCAGGAATAGTGACAGCAGTCAGATCTCTGCATCAGGAATAGTGACAGCAGTCAGGTCTCTACATCAGGAATAGTGACAGCAGTCAGATCTCTGCATCAGGAATAGTGACAGCAGTCAGCACTCTGCATCAGGAATAGTGACAGCAGTCAGCACCCTGCATCAGGAATAGTGACAGCAGTCAGGTCTCTGCATCAGGAATAGTGACAGCAGTTAGCACTCTGCATCAGGAATAGTGACAGCAGTCAGATTTCTGCATCAGGAATAGTGACAGCAGTCAGGTCTCTGCATCAGGAATAGTGACAGCAGTCAGATTTCTGCATCAGGAATAGTGACAGCAGTCAGCACCCTGGATGAGGAATAGTGACAGCAGTCAGCACCCTGCATCAGAAATAGTGACAGCAGTCAGATCTCTGCATCAGGAATAGTGACAGCAGTCAGCACCCTGCATCAGGAATAGTGACAGCAGTCAGGTCTCTGCATCAGGAATAGTGACAGCAGTCAGCACTCTGCATCAGGAATAGTGACAGCAGTCAGCACCCTGCATCAGGAATAGTGACAGCAGTCAGATTTCTGCATCAGGAATAGTGACAGCAGTCAGCACCCTGCATCAGGAATAGTGACAGCAGTCAGCACCCTGCATCAGGAATAGTGACAGCAGTCAGCACCCTGCACCAGGAATAGTGACAGCAGTCAGCACCCTGCATCAGGAATAGTGACAGCAGTCAGATCTCTGCATCAGGAATAGTGACAGCAGTCAGATCTCTGCATCAGGAATAGTGACAGCAGTCAGATCTCTGCATCAGGAATAGTGACAGCAGTCAGCACCCGGCATCAGGAATAGTGACAGCAGTCAGCACTCTGCATCAGGAATAGTGACAGCAGTCAGGTCTCTGCATCAGGAATAGTGACAGCAGTCAGCACCCGGCATCAGGAATAGTGACAGCAGTCAGCACCCTGCATCAGGAATAGTGACAGCAGTCAGCACCCTGCATCAGGAATAGTGACAGCAGTCAGGTCTCTGCATCAGGAATCCTAGTACTGACCTATTATATGTATGTGTTTCCATTGAGTCCTATGCTTGCACTGTGTTGCACATCTTCATGTTTGGGACCATGCAGTCTGTTCTGAGTGTTTCCATATTTTATGGTGTATCGTATACCTTCAGCACTAGGGCGGCGCGGATCACGGTAACCCGCTATCGAACATGTCTGTACACAGCTGCGTTTTTAATCCGTAAGGGCCCTATTATACGGAGTGAGAATATCGCTCAGTGTAATAAAGCAATAAGCTGATGACGATTATCGGCTGATCATGTCTTGGGGTCCTGACCAAATATCATCGGCCACCGGCACAGCCGACGGCTGATGAACGTGTAAAGAAAACAATAAAATTTAATAAAGGTGGCAACAACGGCCGCACTTTTGGCGCGGTGGAACAATGCCTGATTCTTTATGGGATCCCGGCAGGAGCGTATACACATCGTACACACTCCGGCCGGGATCCCATATGGGGCCGCAAATAACTGACAAGTCAGTTTTTTGCAGCCGGAATTCAGTGACTTGCGGCCGTAGGAAACCCTGTCAGTTCACAGAGTGAAGCGAGCGGCTCCGGCTCTGATGTGGGAAGCTCTGATGCGCCCGCATCAGAACTCTGTGGGCGGAAAGATCATCCGGCCGGTACTTAAGTATCGGCCGAGATGATCCGGCCAGAAACCGGCCGTTCCGTGACCCGGACGGTCTCATACGACGTGTGAACATAGCCTTAAAATGTAGGAACTGGACCTTCAAACAATACCGGCCTGGAGAATGGCATGATGCTCTTACAGCTATCCATCAGGTATTTAGATGCAGCTCGCAGGTAGAAACTGCGATTAAAGCTATTATGCGATGGTGCTTCTGTTTCAATAAATCTTTATTAGTACAATTTTTTAAAATTTTTTACACACAGTAAGCTGGTAGAACACATAGAAAGTTGTAACAAGTCGTAGTGAAAAAAGAGGGAAAAGCAGATCAACCACCAACATCATAAAAATGTAGATTTAGGCCTTATTCACACGTTCCGTAATTTACGGATCCGTATTTCCGGATCCGAGTTAGTGCACATTGAAGTCTATTGGGCTATTCACACGATCAGTAGCAGAAATGGATGAAAATCAATCCGTAAAAAAAAAAGGACATGTCCTAGTGCGGACCGGGTGCGGACCCATTTTTTTTTGCGGATCCTCTCATTGAAATCAATTGGTTACGGATTGTTTACGGAATTGTAACATGTTGGCATCCGTATTTCCGCAAAAAAATCCGGATGAAGTGCATTGAAAAGCAATGAGTAGTAAAAAAATGGAATTACGGAAATACGGATGGAATACGGATGGAATACGGATGGAATACGGATGTCCAATCCGCAATTTCTCACGGGTTGTTTCAGGACCAGAAAAAAATACTGAACGTGTGCATAAGGCCTAACAGTGAGAATAAGTAGTTGGAGGGCTTGGTGTGTAGCAAATATGTTTGAGACATAATAGCACAGTGGTAATCAAATATGTAGGAGAAGACAATTATGTGTAATACAGATATAGTTGCAGGGGAAGTCGCCCCAAGACGTCTAGTACTATACTCTCAGTGTCTCAAACATAAAAAAATAAACATAAAAAAAAAACCAATGACATAAGAACAAACAAACAAACAAAAGACAGAGTATGTTAAGACAAATAGCACAGAGAGGCTAGTGGCCCTATATGAGATATTGACATCTAACACTATGTATATTATGGTGGGGAAAATAAAATGGGTGTAGAAAGTGGAAGTGTAAGACGCTAAGCTGCTTATAATGGGTATAGGCCATATTGCGGGGATACAAATACAGTGTTCTGCTAGAAATATAGCAAGAAAAAGCTATTAGGTCCCACGTCGTAACACTGAAAAGCGAATACGACTGGAGAGGGTGTTGGGGGGAAGAAAGTCCGGCCCAGCGAGGAACTGGTGACGTGTCCACTCAATAGAAGAGTCACTCAATGATCCAGGAATTGAGTAGGCGGAATCCCTCTTCTAAGTTTGTAATATAGTGCTTGGAATGGCCATGTGTGATTGACAAATGCGCCGAATTAAACCATTTGTAGGCAATGTTCTTATCTCTGAGTGTTCTGGTAAGGGCGGCAAAAGTTTTGCGAGCTCGAAGGGTCTCCGGTGAAAGGTCCGCATATACCTCAATGTCTTGACGGTTGTCAGACAATTTTGCGCCACCCCTCATCGCTTGCAATAAGGAATTTTTTACAGGAAGAAAATGCACCCGCGCAATAATGTCCCTGGGAGTAGTGGAAGGGAGATGCTGTGGTCTAGGAATTCTCCTCGCCCAATCGATCAATAGTTCTCGGTTAGGAACATTAGGCAGAGTGCGTTTAATAAGCGATTGGATGTAAGCAGGTAGTTCTAATGAGGAAACAGATTCCGGAATGTTGCGAAATTTAAGGTTATTTCGCCTGTTAAAATCTTCTTGCATCGCATTTTTAGATTTCAATAAGTGCACTTCCTCCTCCAGGGTTTTACACGTTTCTACTAGAGCATTGTGGGCCTCAATAGTTTCGCTTAATTTTTGCTCAGCTAAGAGAGCCCTGTCATCCACCGCCCTCACCGGGGAAGACAGGGAAGAAAAAAGACGGTCCAGTCCAGCGAGCAGAGAGTCTCTAAACGATATGAGCCATTCTTTAAGTGGAGGAGCTAGCACCTGGGAAATACAATCCAAGCGATTATCGGTGTCCCTCTTTACCTCCGCCAGTATTGGAGAATTGAAGATAGTTGTAGCAGCAGACACTGGTAGGGAGGGTTGGTGGCATAGTGTAGAAGTAGGTAGTAGAGTATCAGGCTGAGAAGGACTAACCGGGCTGGATAGCTCCTTATCCAGGGTACGGACACTGCGGAACTCCGGAGCCAGCGGTGACAGTATGCCGATCTCCACAACGCCTTTCTCAGAAGTGGGCTCTAATGAATTGGACAGAGGTGCTGCTGGAAACGTGTGCTCGAGAACTGTACCATCACAGTAAATACCATTGTCGGCAAATAGCACAGAGAGATCCACAATAGAGGATGCACAAGATCCCGCAGTAGCCTTAGATAGAGGAAGAGAAGATGCTAATGGAGGCTCTGACACTGGGGATAAGTGTTGCCGTTGCTGACATGCATCAGCCGGACCCGACCGAGGAGAGTCTGAGCTTGTATTTCTGATTCTCCGGTTTCTCCTTCTAGCCGCCCGGGAAGATGTGAGAGTTGCAGCTGTTACCTCTCGGCGTCGGTCAGAAGGCTCGGGTGATAGAGAAGCCTGCCATTCAGATTGTACCTCCATATCTAAGGCGTCCAGCCAGGAACTGAAAGCTGAGCGGGCGCCATCTTGCTTCTTTGCGGCCGTCGGGAGAGCAGACTGTGCCCTTCTCCGCGCTGCTGCTGAAGCTTTCTTCGAGGTAACGGGCATCTCGGAGGGAGAAGGAGTCAGTCAAGAGCCCCCAGAACACAAAGGGGCAAAATCCGGGCGCCACAGCCGCTGGCAAACGCTGAAGAAGCCGGAGCTCAAGCAGGACACGTCCGAGCTCCTCGAGCGCAGGCCACGCCCCCGCGATGGTGCTTCTATCTGGCTAGACTGGCTAAGATGTATAGAGGTGCCAGATAGATGCTGGCGCCAGTGGGGTAGTGAGGGGACGCTGTTTCACACACTTTGGCAATGCCAAATAGCCCAGAAGTATTGGGCGCATTGTTTTCCACTATTTTCTGCAGTTCTTAAAGGGGTATTCCGCTCAAACATAACTTTTAATATGTAGCTGCTTCTATTCAGTCTACTTCCCCCAGTTCTGAGCTGCTGCTATTTGCTGAAAATACAAAAAGCTATGTGTGAGCCTCTCTTTCTCTCTGTCTCCCCGTCCTCCCCCCTCCTTTCTGAGACAGCTGATGTAAACAAGTCCCTGGGCAGGCTGTATCTGCAACGTTTTAGCTTCTTTTTAATGCTGGGAGAATTATTATGAGGTCAATTTGCTGATGAACTCACTGTGATTATCCCTCCCAGCATTACAAAGAAGCTACAATGTTGCAGATAAAGCCAGCCAGGGACTCCTTTAGTTAAAAACATCTAAAATACACAAAACGGCAAACACCTAAAGTACAGGAGGTTGCTCACTGCTACAAAGAGTAAGCCCAATAAGCTAAGGTGGGACTAAGTATAAGAATTTCACAGTATTAAAAAACAATGCAATAGACATTACATGATGCATGTACAAAATGAAAGTCATACCACCTGGCCGTATAATGTCCCAATGTAGCAGAGGACCAGACACCCTACGCGTATCGCTGCTGTACTGATGAGACACTGGTAATGTCCCCACTGACTCAGAATAAGCCATTAATAACACAGATCAATATGAGAAGATTATCGTCAGAGCCTCTATCACAGATGAGAAGTTTGCTAAGCGGTGGCATCGTCTTATTGCACACACATAATCAGGGTTCTGGCTCCTTTGTTATGAATGGCGATGCGTGACTTGTGTCTCCATTATTCTCTACGGCGTGGCCACCTCCAATAGAATGCTTGAGTATATAGTTTATGAAAAAAGCCCCTTTAATTTAAGTATTAAAAAGGATTCACCTGATGAAGAGGCTGGTCCAGCCTGAAAACACGTTGTGCTGTATCCTTGTTCTAGTGTTTTAATATACTTTAAAAAAAAAAAAAAAGTATTAGTCTTACTGGTAAGACGTTTTCTCCGAGACCTTCACGACGGCACCAAAATTGGTCTATGGATGCGCAGGTTCTCTCTGCCCACGTGGTGGATATAGCTCTGGTGGAGTGAGCTTTGATTAGAAGAGGGGATGGTAAATCCTGAGTTTTATATGCCTCTTTTATTGCCTTCCGTATCTAACGAGAAAGTACGCTTTTTGAGATTTTCCCTTATGTGGACCCTAAGGCTGGGTTCACACTACGTATATTTAAGTCAGTATTGTGGTCCTCATATTGCAACCAAAACCAGGAGTGGATTAAAAACACAGAAAGGCTCTGTTCACACAGTGTTGAAATTGAGTGGATGGCCGCCATTTAATGGCAAATATTTGCTGTTATTTTAAAACAATGGCCGTTATATTGAAATAATGGCCGTTATTTACTGTTATATGGCGGCCATCCACTCAATTTCACCATTGTGTGGACAGAGCCTTTCTGTGTTTTCAATCCACTCCTGGTTTTGGTTGCAATATGAGGACCACAATACTGACTGAAATATACGTAGTGTGAACATAGCCTAAAACTGTATGAAGAGAGAGTGATCTTTCCTCCAAGGTTTACAAGACTAAGGGCCCTATTCCACCGGCCGATTATCGTTCAGATTATCGTTAAATCGTTCGAATCTAAACGATAATCGTTCGGTTGAAATGCAGTTAACGATTAACGACCGAACGAGAAATCGTTGATCGCTTTATAAGACCTGGACCTATTTTTATCGTTGCTCGTTCGCAAAACGTTCGCATTGAATAAGACATCGTTCGGTCGTTCGCAATAGATACAAACGCAATAGCGAAGAAAGAACGATCGCAATTACGATCATAAGTAACGGTTATCGTTCCATGGAAATGAGTGAACGTTTTCAGGTCTTTCGCAATAGTGGTCGTTTGAGATCGTTAACGATTATGCGAACGATAATCGTCCGGTGGAATAGGGCCCTAAGTATTGGATGACCGTTCTTACGTCTAAGGAGTGAATTTTTTCTCTAAGTCATTTCTTGGAGAAGCAGAGAAGGAAGGGAGTGCTATCTCTTGAGAACGATGGAATGATGTCATTACTTTTGGCAGGAAACTAGGATCAGTTTTGAGAACAATACGATCTTCTTGAATAGAGCAGTATGGTTCTTGTATGGTCAGAGCCTGAATCTCGCCCACTCTTCTGGCTGAGACAATAGCTACCAAAAAAAGCCATTTTAAATGAAAGCATCTTTAGACTGGCTTCTTCAATTGGTTCAAATGGTGGGTTTGATAGACCCTCTAGAACAGGGGTGTCAAACTCAAATACTCAGTGGGCCAAAATTAAAAAATTGGACAAAGTCGCAGATGAACCTCGATAATTATTGAAGAGCGCATGCAGCGGTCCTGGCACTGTCAAAGCAACGTGTGGTTTTCCTGGCACCGTCAGTGGTGTGCGTCTCCCAGTGCTGTGCATTACGATAAATTACATGATAAATTGCTATGACAAGAATAACCCCAACCCATGTAGTAGCCAACCCAACCAAAATTGCCGCACATATTAGCCAGCCCCCAAGTGTCCCATATAGTAGCCAGCCCTCCCCCATAGTCTTATATAGTAGCCAGCCCTCCCCCATAGTCTCATATAGTAGCCAGCCCTCCCCCATAGTCTCATATAGTAGCCAGCCCTCCCCCATAGTCTCATATAGTAGCCAGCCCTCCCTCATAGTCTCATATAGTAGCCAGCCCTCTCCCATAGTCTCATATAGTAGCCAGCCCTCCCCCATAGTCTCATATAGTAGCCAGCCCTCCCCCATAGTCTCTCATATAGTAGCCAGCCCTCCCCCATAGTCTCTCATATAGTAGCCTGCCCTCCCCCATAGTCTCATATAGTAGCCAGCCCTCCCCCATAGTCTCATATAGTAGCCAGCCCTCCCCATAGTCTCATATAGTAGCCAGCCCTCCCCCATAGTCTCTTATATAGTAGCCAGCTCTCCCCCATAGTCTCTCATATAGTAGCCAGCCCTCCCCCATAGTCTCATATAGTAGCCAGCCCTCCCCCATAGTCTCATATAGTAGCCAGCCCTCCCCAATAGTCTCATATAGTAGCCAGCCCTCCCCCATAGTCTCATATAGTAGCCAGCCCTCCCCCATAGTCTCATATAGTAGCCAGCCCTCCCCCATAGTCTCTCATATAGTAGCCTGCCCTCCCCCATAGTCTCATATAGTAGCCAGCCCTCCCCCATAGTCTCATATAGTAGCCAGCCCTCCCCATAGTCTCATATAGTAGCCAGCCCTCCCCCATAGTCTCTTATATAGTAGCCAGCTCTCCCCCATAGTCTCTCATATAGTAGCCAGCCCTCCCCCATAGTCTCATATAGTAGCCAGCCCTCCCCCATAGTCTCATATAGTAGCCAGCCCTCCCCAATAGTCTCATATAGTAGCCAGCCCTCCCCCATAGTCTCATATAGTAGCCAGCCCTCCCCCATAGTCTCATATAGTAGCCAGCCCTCCCCCATAGTCTCATATAGTAGCCAGCCCTCCCCAATAGTCTCATATAGTAGCCAGCCCTCCCCAATAGTCTCATATAGTAGCCAGCCCTCCCCCATAGTCTCATATAGTAGCCAGCCCTCCCCAATAGTCTCATATAGTAGCCAGCCCTCCCCCATAGTCTCATATAGTAGCCAGCCCTCCCCCATAGTCTCATATAGTAGCCAGCCCTCCCCCATAGTCACATATAGTAGCCAGCCCTCCCCCATAGTCTCATATAGTAGCCAGTCCTCCCCCATAGTCTCATATAGTAGCCAGTCCTCCCCATAGTCTCAAACTGTGAATTGCCTGGCGGGTCAAAAATGATGTGACTGTCTTATTGCACTTCCCATAAATCTCTTGATCCAACGATGCTCTGCAATGTTGTGATCATAGATGGCAGAAAGATTTCAGACCTTTCTTTAAGCCTGTTTGCAAAAAATCCAAAATTGAAAAATTTGGTTCATCAGGAAAAGTTCTGACATTCTCAGGACACCAGGAAGAAATAATTTTCCAAACCTTCAGGTATATTTTTGAGGTCACTGGTTTTCTGCTCTTCATCAATGTGTTGCTTACTTCTTCTGAGAGACCTTTGCTTTTAAGCATTGCCCTCTCAGGATCCATGCTGACAACTTGAGAGATACCAGGTCTGGGTGGTATTGAGGTCTCTGGTGCAAGAGATCGGGTATCATAGGTAGATGTATTGGAGGTTCCAAGGCCAGGATCTTCTAAAGGCCAAACCAGGCTCTCCTCGGCCAATAAGGTACTACAAGTATTACCGTTATCCCCTCTGTCTGAATCTTCTGCAATGTCCTCGGTATTAGGAGTATTGGGGAAAACCCGTATGCTAGGGAGAAGTCCCATGGCTGGGAGAGAGTGTCCACTGCAGTCGGACCCTCACTTGGATCTAGAGAAAAAAAGTTGCGTACTTTCCTGTTTTTTTGTTGCAAAAAGGACGATCTCTGGGAGACCCCACCTGTGTACCAGTGCCCTGAGAATGTCGTCTTTGAGACACCATTCGCCTGGATAAATGGTGTGTCTGCTCAGATAGTCTGCGTGAATGTTGTCTGATCCTCTGAGATGGGTTGCTGAAAGGGAAAGAACATTTTCTGCCCAAATGAAAATATGGTTTGAAATTTGACGTAGAGCATTTTGTTTTGCACTGCCTTGATGTCTCAAATGGGCAACTGCTGTAATATTGTCTGTAAGAATATGAACATGAGATTGCCTTATTATACTCTCGGCATGTTGTAATGAAGTCTTTGACCTTGTCGCGATCTGTTGTCCATAGGCCCTGAAACAGGGTGGCCTGAGGGTGGTATTAGACGGGCTGAGCAGGGCCCCATAATACCTGTAAACGAGCGCCGATCTGCTAGATCGCCGCTCGTTTACTGGGCCTATTACACTGCCCGATAATCGCTTAACAAGAGCTGCAAGGTCATCGTTACCGATGTCCTTGCAGCCCTTGCTAAACTGGCATACATTACCTATCCACATTCCAGGGCTGCTCCTGCCGTCCACTTCTCCCCGGGTCCCGTGGGCGCTCTAGCTTTACAATGGCCTGTCAGGCCGCTCAGTCAATCACAGGCCAGGACCGCCGCGCCACGGGACCCGGGGAGAAGCGGACGGCAGGAGCAGCCCTAGAACGTGGATGGGTAATGTATATCGTTAGTCGCCGCCAGTGCACCATTACACACAGCGGTGCGCGGTCGGCACCCGACAAAAATAGGTTCTAACCTATATCAACGATCAGCCGATGATCGTTGTCATCGGCTGATCGTTGCATTTATTAAACGGAGCGATTCTAATTTTTTGTATCAGTGCCTGTTTTTTCTCTGTAGGAAGAAAAGACATCTGTTTTGTGGAGTCCAAAAGTATACCTAGATATACCTTTTGTGTGTCTGGAGTGAGGTCTGATTTCTGGTAATTGATCAGCCAGCCCAGAGATTGTAAGAGGTCGGCCACGGTCTTCAGGTCCTGAAGAAGATTCTGTAATACAATACTAATAGCTTGTAGATGGAGGAAAGATGTTATTTCGCCCATGACAGAGGTAAATATGCGAGGTGCAGAGGAGATTCCGAATGAAAGAGCTCGAAACTGAAAATGTTGTACCTTACCGTCAATGCGCAAGGCAAACCTCTGGAACTTCTGAGAGGACTGATGTTTGGGAATGTGGTAATAGGCATCAGTCAAGTCTATTGAGGTCATCACAGCATCCTTTTGAATTAGAGGGGTAGGCTTTAGGTTTATTATAAAAAGAGACTTGAATATTGTCCCCTCCCGAGTTCCATCACTGGGACAGGGACCACAACTTCTGTGGAGATCAGTTTCTTCACTGACTTCACCAATTGTTCTTGCATCATTAAAGAAGACAGGCGGGAAATTAGGAACTTCTTGGGGGGGAGTAGCTGTAAATTCTATTTTGTAACCTTAGTCGATGAGGTCTATTATCCAAGGGTTTTTGTTATGTTTGCCCAGGCTTCCCGGTACCTGGACAATCTCCCCCCAACCCGGACAGTGTCACTGTTTGTCCTGGGAGGGTTTGTAAAAAATATTTTTACCTTTCCCTCCCCCTTTAAGGTAGCTCCAGCGTCCACTTTTGCCTTTCCCCCTATAACTTTCCTGAAATCTAGGACGTTTGGACGGCTCCTTTTTCTTTTGCCTTTTCCCTTCTTAGATTTTGAAATGTTGTCACCCGGCCAATTATCTTATCTTTAAGATGATCCTCAAGTTGCATTATCCAAACATGCACGGCCCGGGCAACACAAGTTGCTGCAATATTATTCTTCAAAGAATATGATACGGTCTCCCAGGATTTTTTAAGAAGACTTTCTGCCTTACGATCCATTGGAACCTTAAGTTGGGAGCAGTCTCCGAATGGCAAAGTTATTTTTCTTTGTCACTTTTGCGACCTGAGCATCTATCATAAGTACTTCGCCCCAATTTTCAAGATCCTCCTTCTTAAAAGGAAGGGGTTTCCTTATTTCACCTGAAATAACCACTCTTCTTTCCGGTTCCTGCCATTCATCAGAGGAGGACACGCCGCTACTGGAAGCGTCCCAGGCCGCAACGGATCCCAATATCGGTACTGTGTAGCCCAGGCCTCATCAGGGTGTCATTTTTTTGCACCATGATCTGAGTTTTTATTAATATCATATTGGTTTAACAAAAAATTTTTGATCGCTTTTTATTAATCTTTTTCTGATACATAATTTATTAAAATCAGCAATCCTGGTGCGTTTTTTCCCCCCCGGTTACACCGTTCATCGTGCGGGAACAATAATGTTATATTTTAATAGATCGGACGATTCCGCACGCTACGATATGTAATATGTTTATTTATTTTTATAATGGGCAGAGGGGTCTTTTAAACTTTTATTGGGAGGGGATTTATAAGGGTTTTTTTAAATACTTTTTTTTCACCCTTCATTCACAGTAAAATATGCAATCATTAGATTGCATATGCTGATCTATGCTATGCCATAGCATAGCATAGATCAGAGTCATCGGCAATCTATGTATAGAGCCTGCCTGAGAGCAAATTCTATACATAGATGGCGGATCTGAAAGGACGGAGGTAAGTGACTTACCCCCGCCTATCGGCACAAGCCATCGGGAGCCCGGCAGCATGGCTGCAGGGGTCCCGATCACTCAGTGACAGGAGCTTGTTCTGTCACTGAGTACCTTAAATGCTGCGATCGCTATAGACCGTTGCGTTTAAGGGGTTAATGTGACGCAGCTGCGGGACCGCATTAACTCCGGCCCCGGACACACTGATGTGTGCAGGACCGCTCACACTGAAGCGGTCCAGCACACATCAGAAGCCCCTCAGTCAGGAATGTATATATACAAGTTACTGACAGGAAGAGTTTAATATTCAATAGTGCTTCTTCACTTCAGTCAATCCACTGTTACTTTCTACCGACAAAAAAGAAAATCTTTGGGAATCTGTCAATGGCAAACAGTCCAAATGCTGACACTGTTAGGTCAAGGAGGCACATGGTACCTTACATATATCTGTCTGTGCTTCTAGGATGTAGACAATATTTTTATTCTATAGAATAAGAGAGGCTATCCCAAGCTCCTGATATGCAGCAAGCTGTAACACCTCTCTCCCCCTCCCATCCCTGACCCTGCCATAACACCTCCTCTCTCCCCCTCCCATCCCTTACCCTGCTGTAACACCTCCTCTCCCCCTGCCATCACTGACCCTGCTGAAATACCTCCTCTATCCCCCATCCCTGCTGTAACACCTCCTCTCTCCCCCTTCCATCCCCCGCCCTGCCTGAGAGTCCAGGTGTCAGTTTAGTAGGGAGGAAGGAGAGAGCAGGCTTTCCAGCTTGCAGCTATTGAGGGGAGTTTAGAAAAGCCTCTCTGACTCTTTGTACTAGAATAAACATGATAGAAGCACAGCTGGATAGAGGAAAGATACCATGTGTCTCCTTGACTTATAGCATTAATAAAGTCACATGCAGTTCTTTTCTGAGCAAAGTGCACACCCAGCAGAGTATATTTAGAAGTTTAATTCTTATAAACAATACGAAAAGCAGTAAAAAAAAAAACAAACCAAGTCAAATCACACTGCTTCCTGATTAACCCTGAGAAGAATCCATTACGCTGCCCAGCGATGTTCTGCCACGGAAAAATGATAACTGTTGCAAAACGTTTAACAGGTTTTGATAAATTTTTTCTCGTCTTTTTGATTCCGGATGTTCTTTCAGCTCTGAAAAATGTGCACGGAGTTTTTCTAGAGACTCCCTTTGCTAAAAAAAGACCAAAGAGAAACAAAAATCAGAATTCTAAGAAAATAAGTTAATTAAGTTACTGTAAGTTAGGACGTCCTATAACTGTCCGGAATTCCAGCACAGATGCCCCATAGAACCATATGGGGGCATCTGGAATTCTGGATAGCCATGGATGCGCATATGGAAACTGTCTGGAATTCTAGATGCATTGCTTGGTAGCCCGAAAGAGTGTTCTCGGATCATGATGCAGGCCCTTTAACTGTACGTGATCCAAATCAGAAAAATCATCAATTTTTCTTTAAAAGATACACGTTATAGCTTTCTTAATCAGGGAATGTAATATTTTTTTCCCGTTCACATGCTTTATAATAGATCTATACTTACTGTATCCAGGTCCAGTCTCCTGAAGGCAGCTATACTTACTGTATCCAGGTCCAGTCTCCTGAAGGCTTCTATATAATAGCTATACTTACTGTATCCAGGTCCAGTCTCCTGAAGGCAGCTATATAACAGTTATACTTACTGTATCCAGGTCCAGTCTCCTGAAGGCTTCTATATAATAGCTATACTTACTGTATCCAGGTCCAGTCTCCTGAAGGCAGCTTCTCTGGGTCCTTTTACACACACACACACAGATTTATCTGACAGATTACTGAAGCCAAAGCTAGAAACAGACTATGAACAGGTCATTAAGGAACGATTGACATTTATCTTTTCGAATCCATTCCTGGCTTCAATAATCTGTTAGATAAACTGTGTGATAAATCTGTGTGATTTTTCAGCCAACACAAGAGCTGTTATATAGCAGCCTTCAGAAGACTGGACCTGGATACAGTAAGTATAGCTGTTATATAGAAGCCTTCAGGAGATTGGACCTGGATACAGTAAGTATAGATGTTATATAGCTGCCCTCAGGAGACTGGACCTGGATACAGTAAGTATAGCTGTTATATAGCTGTCTTCAGGAGAATGGACCGGGATACAGTAAGTATAGCTGTTATATAGCTGCCTTCAGGAGACGACCTGGATACAGTAAGTATAGCTGTTATATAGCTGCCTTCAGGAGACGACCTGGATACAGTAAGTATAGCTGTTATATAGCTGCCTTCAGGAGACTGGACCTGGGTACAGTAAGTATAGCTGTTATATAGCAGCCTTCAGGAGACTGGACCTGGATACAGTAAGTATAGCTGTTATATAGCTGCCTTCAGGAGACGACCTGGATACAGTAAGTATAGCTGTTATATAGCTGCCTTCAGGAGACGACCTGGATACAGTAAGTATAGCTGTTATATAGCTGCCTTCAGGAGACGACCTGGATACAGTAAGTATAGCTGTTATATAGCTGCCTTCAGGAGACTGGACCTGGGTACAGTAAGTATAGCTGTTATATAGCAGCCTTCAGGAGACTGGACCTGGATACAGTAAGTATAGCTGTTATATAGCTGCCTTCAGGAGACTGGACCTGGATACAGTAAGTATAGCTGTTATATAGCTGCCTTCAGGAGACTGCACCTGGATACAGTAAGTATAGATGTTATATAGCAGCCTTCAGGAGACTGGACCTAGATACAGTAAGTATAGCTGTTATATAGCTGCCTTCAGGAGATTGGACCTGGATACAGTAAGTATAGCTGTTATATAGAAGCCTTCAGAAGACTGGACCTGGATACAGTAAGTATAGCTGTTATATAGAAGCCTTCAGGAGATTGGACCTGTATACAAGTATAGCTTTCTTTTAAAGCATGAGAACTTAAAAAAAGGAAATTACAATCTTTCCCTATATTACATTTCCTGATGATTTAGATTTTGAAAGTTAAAACCAAAGGGACTATGAGGTTACACATACCTCCATAATTTGTTTTTCAAAATGCGGATAAATCTCAACGGTAATCGCGGCTTCAGATGGGTGGATAGACTGCCAAAGATTCTTTCCAAATTCATATCTAGAATAGAGATTACATCACTAAACTGTATCTTGATGTCTTCAACAAAAAGACAAGGCCCATATAGTGATCTCTTAGGACCCTATTAGATAACCCAACATGTAATGTAAGGGAGAGCCCATCTGCTAGATCGGCGCTCACTTACTGAGCCTATTACACGGCTTGATGATTGTGAAGTAAGGGATGTATATATATATTGTTAACAAGTCTGTGCAGCTATTGCTTCAAAAGTGTAAAATAATAAAAGTTTACTTACCTCCCCATGATCCTCGGTGTCCTTAGATCTTCTCCACGCTCACCCCAGTTGCCTAAAGCCATCTCTGAAGCGGCAGGTTGCTCAGCCAATCACTGCCCAGTACATGCCAGTGCTGCAGCTAGTCATTGGATAAGCGGCCTGTCACTTCAGAGACAGCTCCAGACTTGCCAGCGGCAGCTGTGGTGAACAGTGAAAGGCTAGGAGGACAGCGAGGAGCCTGGAGAGGTAGGTATAAAGTTACTTTACACATCCCTCAACCGTTGACCGTGTATCGCCATTACTCATAGCTGTCACACGCAGTGATGTGCGGCCGGCAGCCACTATTCTCAGACACATTTAAAGGATAATGATTGTTTCTTCAGCTGATTACACAGAATAATTAATTATCGAATCGGCCCAATTGAGCTGATTATTGCTCCGTGTAATGGGGCCCTTAGGCTTGACAAACAACGTATGACTTACTTCTCAATGCTGGCACTGTCAATGTAGTAGAGGTTACACTTGTGGCTGAGGTGAGGTGGTGTCGCAGAGTAATACTTGCCAAGGACCTTGTGGCAGCTGCTGCAGGACAGAACCTGGTACTGACTACAAGGGAAAAACAATCATTACACTCACTGCTGGAACGCCTACAACTATGATAGTTTCCCCAATAATGAGCAGGAAAACTGTCACTGCCAGGAAAACCAATGGATCCTTCTCTTTGGACTATCCCTACAATTTGGAAGCCCTCCTTGACAATAAGTTCATAGCAAAATGCCCCGGTCATTGTCATGGCACGGCCTTCAGCCAACAGCTATCTGATATGGATGACTGACTCAACATGGCCATTCTTGTCCTCAGCTATGGTATATGGAGGGGTTTACAGCTCTGTTTCACTGAAGTGAATGGAGCGGAATTGTAATACCACACACAACCTGAGGACGGAGGTGGTGCTGTTTTGTAAGAAAATATTTTTTTCCCCAATATTACCAGATTTTCCGGTGTAGAAGACAACTTTTTAACCCCGAAAACTCTTAGAAGTCGGGGGTCATCTTATACCACAGGTATGGTCACCCCATACGAAGGGGGAGTTCAAAAATGGCCCCATCCCTACCACTCCCGACCACTACAAAAAAAAAAACAACAACAACAACAAAAAAACAGTTAACTCATATAGCTGCCTTCAGGAGACTGGACCTGGATACAGTAAGTATAGCTGTTATATAGCTGCCTTCAGGAGACTGGACCTGGATACAGTAAGTATAGCTGTTATATAGCTGCCTTCAGGAGGCCATACCTGGAAACAGTAAGTATAGCTGTTATATAGCTGCCTTCAGGAGACTGGACCTGGATACAGTAAGTATAGCTGTTATATAGCTGCCTTCAGGGGACTGGACCTGGATACAGTAAGTATAGCTGTTATATAGCAGCCTTCAGGAGACTGGACCTGGATACAGTAAGTATAGCTGTTATATAGCAGCCTTCAGGAGACTGGACCTGTATACAGTAAGTATAGCTGTTATATAGCTGCCTTCAGGAGACTGGACCTGGGTACAGTAAGTATAGCTGTTATATAGCAGCCTTCAGGAGACTGGACCTGGATACAGTAAGTATAGCTGTTATATAGCAGCCTTCAGGAGACTGGACCTGGATACAGTAAGTATAGCTGTTATATAGCAGCCTTCAGGAGACTGGACCTGGATACAGTAAGTATAGCTGTTATATAGCAGCCTTCAGGAGACTGGACCTGGATACAGTAAGTATAGCTGTTATATAGCTGCTTTCAGGAGACTGGACCTGGATACAGTAAGTATAGCTGTTATATAGCTGCCTTCAGGAGACTGGACCTGGATACAGTAAGTATAGCTGTTATATAGCAGACTTCAGGAGACTGGACCTGGATACAGTAAGTATAGCTGTTATATAGCAGCCTTCAGGAGACTGGACCTGGATACAGTAAGTATAGCTGTTATATAGCAGCCTTCAGGAGACTGGACCTGGATACAGTAAGTATAGCTGTTATATAGCTGCCTTCAGGAGACTAGACCTGGATACAAGTAAGTATAGCTGTTATATAGCTGCCTTCAGGAGACTGGACCTGGATACAGTAAGTATAGCTGTTATATAGCTGCCTTCAGGGGACTGGACCTGGATATAGTAAGTATAGCTGTTATATAGCAGCCTTCAGGAGACTGGACCTGGATACAGTAAGTATAGCTGTTATATAGCTGCCTTCAGGAGACTAGACCTGGATACAAGTAAGTATAGCTGTTATATAGCTGCCTTCAGGAGACTGGACCTGGATACAGTAAGTATAGCTGTTATATAGCTGCCTTCAGGGGACTGGACCTGGATATAGTAAGTATAGCTGTTATATAGCAGCCTTCAGGAGACTGGACCTGGATACAGTAAGTATAGCTGTTATATAGCTGCCTTCAGGAGACTGGACCTGGATACATAAGTATAGCTGTTATATAGCTGTCTTCAGGAGACTGGACCTGGATACAAGTAAGTACAGCTTTCTTTTAAAGCATGAGTACGTCACACTGTCTGCGCCAGGAACGGGCCCCACGTGAGTTAACGGTTTTTAAATTTAACGGCAGGGCTGCGGTCAGGCAGGGGTTAACATTTTACCGCGTATAAGGCGAACCCCTGACAATCTTCTTGAAAGTCAGGGGTCGTCTAAATACGCCAGTTGCCTTATACGCCGGAAAATAAAGTAGATATCCTCCTCAACTTAGGACCAGAAGAAGAAGTGCCTGAAACACATTGTCTGCAGCATAATGGGTAAAATAAATCGACATACCTGCCGGCATCATAGGGATCAGTGGACATCATCGGTTTTCCAATGTCAACAAACTGTGTTACAGCTGTAAAGGAAACGGCAGAAGGGTGAGAAGTCATCTCTGTGCTGTTGGTTTCAGGTGCTGTGTTTTAGGGTTTCTTTATGTATCTATATTTATTATGTTCTGCGCCCATTACGTATAGAGATGTCACATATAAGCTCGATCAGGCTACGTTCACACTGCAGTCCGGATTTGTGTGTGTCCATTACGATCCATTGTACCATTGAGTTCTATTATTAAGAAGTGGATTAAAACACATCCTTTTTTTTTGTACGCGGTCGACCACATTTTTGTGAATGCTAAAAAATACAGGTGCGTTTTGATTTTTTTTTTTTTTTATAATGGGAGTCAATGGAAAAATGGATCAAAATGGACGTGCACAATTGCATCTGTTTTTTGCATAAAACACATGGAGAAAAACAAACGGACTGCAAAAACACGGTGTAAACCAGGCCCAACCGTTATGTGACATTAGCGGCATCATCCATCCAGAGGACTGTATACTTTACATTAAACCTGGAAACGTCTGTGCGGCAGTTGATTATCGGCCATATTGCCCAACCCTAACCCAGAATGAATGGACGATAGAGCACAATATATATATATATATATATATATATATATATATATATATATATAGACCTCCAACCATTTTCTATGAGGGATCTCTGCCTGTACATATATAAGGCCCTCCATCCATCTATTCTCTATGGGGGAGCTCTGCCTATATATATATATATATATATATATATATATATATATATAGCACTCCATCCCTTCTCTATGGGGGAGCTCTGCTTGTATATATAATTCCATCCATCCTTTCTCTATGGGGGAGCTCTGCCCTCACATACATGCAGACCTCTGATGATTAGTTGGTGTCCCTGACCTCTGATCTCCCCTGTTACATGAGGAGCCCGGGGATGGGGCAGGGTCACCTTTCAGCGGCACCACCACTTTATCTTCCTCGTGACAGGGGGGCCAGCCGGTCGTGTCTCCCACCGGCATCCTACAGTTCCCGCACTGGTACACCCCCATCTGGAGGCCGGAGCTGCTGATGTCGCCCTGAGGGAGGAGGCTGCTGCTGCTGCTGCTGCTGCTGCTGTGCGCCATCTGTGCGGTTCACAGTTCCCGCGTTCGTGCTGGAGACAGCTGACAAGTCACATGACCGCGAGCAGGAGTCACGTGTGTTTGTTGGCGGCCGTGTAGGGGGCGTGGCGCTGCTGGGAGGTGCGCTGTGACGTCACGGGGTCGCTGCAGAGCAGTCACTCAGGATTCAGGCGGTGCCCAGGAGCATCTATGAGCAGTGCTGCCCCCAGACCAACAATGAGTCCTGGAGACCATAAGGGGATCACGTGACCACATAAATGGCTCTGTCCTTGGGCTTCACACTGTGTTCTGTTCACTTTAAGTTTAATTTTGCTGTATACAAAAGTGTAGTCAACGACGCCATAGTATACGGCAGCTACAGGTAAGTACGTGGCCATGTGTTTTTTGCTTTCTATAATGGGAGTCAATGGGCTGTGGCTTTGGCATACGGCACATCAGAAGTTAACATTCCCTTTAACATCTATAAGTTTTTAACCTTATAATGTGGTGTTTTAGGGGAAATATCAGCAGGTTACACAAATCTATCCCGCCGATATGTCCCTATTGCACAGGAGACACCGAGGAGGAGGGTCTGTGTCTAATAGTGCGTCTCTAATGGGTGTCTCTTATAGCGTGTCTCTTACCTTCATCCTCCGCAACGTTCACATGCACTTAGTGGTTTTCTCTTTGGTTGGGTGAGACCTCCAGGAGCACTGCCCGCCCCCATAGCACCGGCGTGGCCCGCTCTATTGATATTTATTACAAGGGGCAGATTGGCGCTATGGGAGTGGGCAGAGCTCCTGATGGTCTTTGTAAACTGAGGAGTAAATGATTAACTGCACGGGAATGGTGCTGAGAAGGTACTGGTGGGGGAGAGAAACCTGGGGATGGGGGAGAAACAGGGGAGAGAAGCAGGGGGGAGAGAAACATGGGGATGGGGGAGAAACGGGAGAGAAGCACGGGGGAGAGAAGTACAGGAGAGAAGCAGGGGGGAGAAGAAAACAGGCCCAGGTTTCACACTGAGTGAGTATAAATAGATTTAGAATCTATATTATTAACTATATGTATAATATGTACTGTTTTAGTGTCATTTTGTGCCATTTTGGTTGGTGGTGTGCCCTGGGATTTTTTAAGTATAAAAAGTGTGCCGCGGCTCCAAAAAGGTTGAAAATCACTGCTATAAGAGACGCACTGTAAGGGACCTACTATAAGAGACACATACTATAAGACACATAGCTTCCTCCTCGGTGTCTCCTGTGCAATAGGGACATATCCGCAGGGTAGATTTGTGTAACCTGCTGATAGTTCCCCTTTAGGGTACGTTCACACGTACCGGATCCGCAGTGGATTTCACGCTGCGAAATCCACTGCGGATCCATTGTCATTCAACCCTATTGACATTACATACTCGCAGCGGGATGTTAATCCCGCTGCGAGTATGTTCATAAACCCCCCCTTGGCGGCCAGAGCGTAGCGGCACCCATCCTTCTGCACAGAGCACTGTTAGATTGTGCAGGCTCCGCTCCACTGTGCTGCTGTCGGGCACGGCTCTCTCCACACGGCTCGGGATGCTGTACGTCCCCCCGCGACCCCCCCCCCCCCCTCCCCTCCCACCCCCCCCCCCCCCCGAAGCAAGCTGGAGCATTTTACGACACACCACATATTAATTCACCACATCCAATAACATTATAATTACAGATAACACATATTTTGTAATTAGAGATTTTTATTATTCTTTTTCACAGGTACAAGAATTTGTCATGCAGTAGGAGGCGACCGGGGGAGCGCAGAGAGGTAAGAATAGGCTGACACATTTTTGTAGCTGGAAAAAAAAAATAACAAAAATATCTAAATTTGGTCATGTTCACTGCACTGCCATTTAAATAAAATCAACTTCCAACACATAGAAAGAGTTTCTTTTTTTATTCCACCCTACTAGTATAAAAAAAAATATATATATATATATGTATATATATATATATATATATATATATATATATATATATATATATATATATATATATATATATATATATATATATATATATATGTATATTGTGGAAATAAAATGCTTTGTTTTGCCTTACAAAAATACCAGTAAAAATCCACCTGGTGGCGCTGTTCTAGACTCCTGCTTATAACCCTACGTCAGTTATTGCACGTCCTGTCATGTCACGTGTTCAAAACGTCGTACGTGTGCGTTCCATCTGCCTCTACCCGGCGTGCAGTGCGTTGTCTATTCGCTCCATGTCCCTGCCTTCAGCCTTGGCTCCTCCCCCCTCCTGGGGTGACGTGGGCTCGGGTGTGTCACGTGACGCTTCGGTGGCTTCTCTGCTCTGTTATCTTGGTTGCTAGTTGACACAGGACGAGCGGAAAAACCCGAGGAAAGGAAATTTTCTGCTGAGCTCGGAGATGAGGGGCGGATAACGGGACGCGGGAGGTGAGTGGTCACGTGTGGGGCAGCAGGAGGGCTGGGTGACAGGGAGGACAGTGCTCCGTCCTGTACTCAGGTGTGTGGTGACTCTATGGTGATCAGAGGATCAGCTGCTGATCACTGTCTATTATACAGGATTAAAGGGACAACGTAGCCTTCTGTGTATCCCTGGGAGTGGGGGTCATGTGACCTTCAGCAGGTATATCGCCCCCAGGGAAATCCATGGTTGTCCATGTGCTGTATGCAGCTGCTGGGCCCTCCAGGGGAGCCCCAAGGGAATCCACACAGGAGAATGATCGGCCACTGCTGTGTGATCGGCCACTGCTGTGTGATCGGCCGCTGCTGTGTGATCGGCCGTTGCTGGTCATTGTCAGCCGATTGTAATGGAAACAGGATTTGGCCACTGATTTACCGCATGGGATGTGCCAGTAGTTAGCGCTATCACTGGCCAGGCTATGGAGAAGGACCTGAGTGGTCCCCAATAACTAGGGGCGACCCCCTCCGGGCTGCAGGGTCCGACTCCCCGGACTGTCTGAGGATGGGCACTAATAATCCCAGAGGTGCACATCTCCTTCCCCCAGTTCTCAGCTGCTGCTTTCTGCTGAAGACACAAAAATCTGTGTGTGAGCTTTTCTCTCTGTCTCCCCCTCCTCCACCTTTCGAGACGGCTGATGTAAACAAGTCCTTGGCAGGCTTTATCTGAAACATTGTAGCTTCTTTGTAATGCCAAAGCGGTTAATCACAGTGAGTTCATCAGCAACTTGACTTCAGAATAACCCTCCCAGCATTACAAAGAAGCTACAAGGTTGCAGATAAAGCCAGTCAAGGACTTGTTTACATCAGCCGTCTCAGAAGGGAGGGGGAGGAGGGGGAGACAGAGAGAAAAGCTCACACACAGATTTTAGTATTTTTAGCAGAAAGCAGCAGCTGAGAACTGGGGGAAGAAGACTGGATTGATAACAAGAAGTATGGAAGGAATTGTTAGTCTCACCATGGGCAGCAACATATCAAAAGTTATGTTTGAGTGGAGTACCCCTTTAATGTTTAGCCTTGGAGTTACAGGTTGGCAGGAGGTGCTGTGTCTGGATACTGGAGGGGTCAGTGTGATTTTCAGGGCATCTTCGTGGGGAAGCTGTCTGACCTGTCCTCTGTGCCATCTTGTTATGTTTCATTCCTGAGCTGTATTGTTGGAACTGGATGACAGCGTCCGGATACATTCCTGCATATCATCCACCTAGTAACTACAGAATAAGTGACAACTGGGAGGTCCCTTATTCCATTGGCTGCCGTATCCTACAGATATTATTCTCCATCTAGAGGAAATTAGCTTGCTGCATTGCTCTATAGCGTCATCCTATGGATCGGGCATGCTTCCCCAGCATGGAGCCGGCCTTGTGTCTAGTTCTCTGCCCCATTGCTGTACGTCCTGCCGCTTTGTGGACCACCCACCCACAATGGTCCTTGTAATAAGGATAATGGGAGGTTGGTTTAACCCAATTTCTCTAGTCAGTAGGAATTCCCAAGGTAATACACATATTATATTACATGCAAATTATATAAGTGACTGCTAAAGTCAATGGAAGATCATGTAACCCAGCTTGAGACGAGTCCTCCATACACTTAAAGGGGTACTCCAGAGGAATATTTTTCTTTCAAATCAACTGCTGTCAGGAAGTTATATATATTTATAAATTACTTCTATTTCAAAATCTTCAGTCTTCCAGTACTTATCAGCTGCTGTATGTCCTGCAGGAAGTGGTGTATTCTCTCCAGTCTGACACGGTGCTCTCTGCTGCCACCTCTGTCCATGTCAGGAACTGTCCAGAGCAGCAGCAAATCCCCATAGAAAACCTCTCCTGCTCTGGACAGTTCCTGACATGGACAGAGGTGGCAGCAGAGAGCACTGTGTCAGACTGGAGAGAATACACCACTTCCTGCAGGACATACAGCAGATAATAAGTACTGGAAGGCTGGAGATTTTTAATTAGAAGTTAATTACAAGTCTTTATATCTTTCTGACACCAGTTGATTTGAAAGAAAATTTTCTTCTCTGGAGTACCCCTTTAATAAGTCACATGGCTGAGGAGGATACATAAAATATAAGTGGGTCACACAGTATTATTATTAGACGTGTGAATCAGCTTAGAAAATGTGATGACTCGGCCGTTGCACAGTGACAGGTCATGCTTACCTGATCTAGGTGTGGCCGTGTCCTAGTTAGTATCTGTCTATCTTTGGATCCCGGTGTCATCATCCGTGTGTAGATTATTGTTTGCAGTCTCCTCAGATTATTTTTATTAGCCATGTATTTGACTGTTTAATTAGACAGGGTTTTACAGGTTTCTGTTATGCAGCATTGGTTTTTCTAGTGACCTCGGGGTCTCGTGCGGTTTTAACACTTACACAGCAGCAAATAATCGGGATCGGCTCCGGCGCTTACTATAATATGGAGAAATGTTCTCGTGCAGGGCGAATCTGGCTGAAGACTTTGAGGTCTATGCTGTAAAACCTTGGATTACAAGTAACTTGGTCTGAGAGCGTTTCAGAGCGTGAGCGGATGCCTTCCGGCTCTCCTTTGGTGCCCGTTCAGGAGAGCTGGAACTGCAGGGATCCTCCTGTGGAAGCGAGCAGCTCGGCTATATCTCCTCTCCCTGCTGCTGGAGGACTGAGTGTGATTGGGGCTGCGGCGTCCTCCTACTCCAGTGTTCAGACAGCCTAGATCCTGAGTGCACGGACATTACCCAGCCCTAGAGCCTAGCCAGCACTAGGAACCAGCAGCCACCTGGGGAGGTGTGTGGGTGTTTAGGGAGAGTTAACAGATTAACCCCTTCTTTACTGATACCATTTCTTTACTGACACTGAACACTGCACCTACATCATTTTTGGGTTGTGGAACTAATCTGCATTCCAATGATTTCTTATAGGAAAATTTTCCATGATATACGAGTGATTTGGATCCCAAGCTCGTTCCCGGAAACCAATTATGCTCATAATCCAAGATGTCGCCATATATATATATATATATACACACACACACACACATACGGTTGTGTGTGTGTTTATATGTATGTGTATATATGTATGTGTGTGTGTATATATATATATATATATATATATATATATATAATTATTTTTTTATTTTTTTTTTATTTCCATCACTAAAGGCCCTATTCCACCAACAGATCTGACGACAGATTATCTGCCAAAGATTTAAAGCCAAACCCAGGAGTGGATTTGAAAAGAGGAGAAATCTCAGGCTTTCCTTTATGACCTGTTCTCTGTTTATAGTCTGTTCCTGGGTTTGGCTTCAAATCTTTGGCAGATAATCTGTCGTCAGATCTGTTGGTGGAATAGGGTCTTAAGGGAAAGTTAGGGCAGGAGCCACCTAGCAACCAGCAAAGACTCTCTCTACTTACATTGTGGTCAGTGATCTCAGTGATTTTTCCATCGAAGCGTTTTAGGAACACATTTTCATAGAACTTCAAGGAAAAAATAAACTCTAAAATGAGAAATAACGGAAACAGATCACTGATCTCAGGGAGACCAGCCAAAGAAAACACAGTCGGCTGCCGGCTAAAGCGCTCAATGCAGTGAAATTCTAGGTGCATTGCTCCCTGGGAAACATCAATAAGCAAAGAGGAGCCTGTGGAGCCTCATTAAAGTGTCACTGTCGTGAATTTTTTTTTTGCAGAAATCAATAGTCCAGGCGATTTTAAGAAACTTTGTAATTGGGTTTATTATCCGAAAAATGCATTTTTATCATGAAAAAGCAGTTTGAAGCTCTCCCCCCTGTCTTCATTGTTCTCCTATGGAGAGAGCTAAAGAAAAGACCAAAACAGGTCAACAAAGAGTTAATCTACAAATCCCTCACGGGATATCTCCTGGGACAGTCACCAGTGACCTGTCTGGGCTCGGGTGACCCCAGCTCTGTGCCTGTAATCCTCTGTTATCTGCTTTCTGCTGCCGGCTAACTCCCTCCTTCCTCCTCCCCCCTCCCCTCTCCCTAGAGCAGACAGGGGACGTCTCCTGCAACAAGTCACAATTTTCAGATTTTTCAGAGTGGATGAAAAAGAGGAAGGAGGGGGGGACCTGGGAAAAGGCTTTTTACATGCAGATAATGGCAGATTTGGCTAATAAACCCAATTACAAAGTTTCTTAAAATCGCCTGGACTATTGATTTCTGCAAAAAAAAAAAAAAAAATACGACAGTGACTCTTTAAAGAGTCTCAAAACACAGGACTAACCAGATATCCCTCCGGGAAGGACCCAGGCCGCCGGTCGATGTGTTATCTTTGGCTGGTCTCTCTGAGATCAGCGATCTGTTTCTCTTATGGCTCTACTAGGCATTGCTCCCACTTAGCCAGAATTCTGCTCCACGCTGATGAGGGGCAACACTCTGAAACAGCTGTATGTGGATACCTGGCATTGGTTCTTCCCTTGTCATTACGTTGACTCATAGGGCCTCTTAATATGGTGGTTTCCCTACAGAAGACGCCCCCCCCCCCCCCCCCCCCCCTTGGCTGGGTCCTTCCCGGAGGGATATCTGGCTAGTCCTGTGTTTTGAGACTCTTCAATGAGGTTCTACGGGCTCTACTTTTGCATATTGTAAAATAAGAGAGCAGCGGCATCTGTATACTGTATATACTTCTAGCTTATATGGTATCCTCCTCCTTACAATCCTATTACTGATTGGCCGCTGCTCGGTCAGGATAAGAGATGAGCGAATCTTGAACATGCTTGGGATTCTCCGACCCGGATCGTGCAGTGTTTGATTACCAATGGCTGAAGAAGATGGATGGAGTCCTGGACAACATGGATACAGCTTATGGCGTATGTCTGCATCCATCTTCCATTCGCCATCGCTAATCATATGCCGACTGCTCGAGTTTGGACAATCTCAGGCATGGTTAAGGTTCGCTCATGTCTAGTCGCATTGTGGGCTTTCATCGGTCAGAGGTACCCCTCAGTTGTATGTGTTGGGGTTCTCCCTTGATGTATACCTTGGGCAGACACTGTGAATGGTACCCTGAATAGGTTGTATAAGATTTAACCCTTCCCCCTCCAATCTTAGGCAGCTGATGGGACAACAGACTGGTTGCTTGAGAGATGTCCTTCCTTGGAAATCCCTTCTGTGGAGGAGTATATAGAATGAACAGGTGTGCGTTCTGAAGATAGATCCCCTGGGAACGCTATACGAGCAGCTGTGTGCCTGTCACCGGTTAGAAGCCAGTCTGAACAAGCCATATATACTGTACATACGTTTGATTGTACCTAAGGCTGTATTCACACCCCGCTTATGATGTATCTTTAGTATATACACCTGGCACACCACATGCCTATAGGGCTACATTATTCCAATGGAGCAGAAAGGAGTGTTCTCTTGGCCAATGGCCAGCCTATGGAGGATACTGCAAAAATAAGGTTCAGAATAACCTAGAATCCTGCTATTCCCTATAAAGAAGTCACGTAAGAAGAAACCCGGACTCTTTACACTCCTTACAATGGTTCTGTATATGGGAGGCAACCATTATAGGGGAACTCTGGCAAAAAGGCTTTCTTTCAAATCGACTGGTGTCAGAAAGTTATATACATTTCTAATTTACTACTATTTGAAAATCTCCAGTCTTCCAGTACTTATCAGCTGCTGGATGTCCTGCAGGAAGTGGTGTATTCTCTCCAGTCTGACACAGTGCTCTCTGCTGCCACCTCTGTCCATGTCAGGAACTGTGCGGAGCAGGAGAGGTTTCCTATGGGGATTTGCTGCTGCTCTGGACAGTTCCTGACATGGAGAGACATGGAGCTTTGTGTTGCCGACTAACTGAGCTATAACTGTAATGGTCAACTATATATATATATATATATAACCTAATAAAGTTACCGTACTTAGTAACATGGAAAGACTGGGAAAGAAATCTGTCCGGTTGAAGCTATCCTCACGCAGCGTTGATCCAGAGGAAGGCTAGACGGTTGGGCTCACGTGGACCTGGTGTGCCGTACTGCAAGCGATGTCGAGTATATTGCTTGGGAAAACGTTACACCCAGATCCACCACTTTGGCCGTGACTGATATTGAAGGCTTCCATCCAAATTCCTGCCTAGTATTGTACTGCGTATTTTTCCCCTCGGCTAATACACGCCGTGTGAACATACCCTTAGGATAGAAATGACAGCTGATTTATCCCTAGACAACAGATGTTACTGCGCAGCGTATCAATGCACTCTGCTATAACTGCGGTACATGTGTAATAGCTCCATTATGTACTGAACAGTCTAGATCCCCCTTCAGGATGGAACCCGAAAATTGACAGGTGATGATTTGGATGAGATAGGGGCTTAGCCACTACATGTCTCAGCAACTAAGGCAGGGTCTTTTTTTTTTTTCTGAGAAAAGGGCTAGGGTTTATTTTTGGAGAACGGCAATATGCCCCTACACTGTATCCCCAATCTATATGGTAGATAGCTGACATACTATATGTCCCACTGTTAGGGTGGTATTACACGGAGCGATTATCGTTCAAATAGGTAAATCGTTCGGATTTGAACGATAATCATTTCGTGTAGTAGCAGGCAACGATTAAACGATCAACAAGAAACCGTTGCTCGTTTAATAGGATCCGGACCTATTTTTATCGTTTGATTGTTCGCTCATCGTTTGCACATTGTTCGGTGGAATAAGAATTCACAGCTGAAACGTACGCAATAGCGACGACTAAACGACCGCAAGAGCGATCATAAATAACGATCATTGTTTCGTGTACTTGGGCGAACGATTTCGGGTCGTTTGCCTTAGCGGTCGTTTAAGATCGTTTATCGTTAATCGTTAGTCGTCGGAAAATTGCTTGGTGTAATAGTACCCTTAGGCTCCTATACTGTAAGGTCCTTTTGTAGGTAGCCCCCACACTGTATACCTTCCTCCCCCCTTGGCAGGTAGTCCCCATATTGTATACCTCCCTACCCTATACTGTATACCACCTTCCTCCCCCCTTGTAGTTGTTACCCCTTACTGTATACATCCCCTATCTGCAGTAAGGTCCCCATACTGTATACCCCCTCCCTCTGTAGTTGTTCCCCCATACTGTATACAACGGTAGTTGTTCCCCTATACTATATACCCCCTCTGCAGGTAGTCCTCATACTGTACTGCTGTCCATGTCTTTCCTTCATGTCCTGTAGCCCCTCTATCCCTGGGGTGTCCCTGTGACGTCCCCAATAACGTCAGGAGAACCACCTGAATGCTGAAGCTGGGCACAGCGGTAGGCAGCATATGCTCACGTCCGTAGAATTCAGACTGTGTTCTGCGGACTGGACATGGGAGCTCTGATACTGTCCGATATTTAGGAACTCCTGATACTGTTGCCCCTCCCCCCATTATATGTGTAAATGCTGCAGCCATTCTCCCTCAGTCCTGAATGCTGAAGCCGTCTCTGAATGATGGACGGGGTTGCTCATATAACTGGCATGGCCTTGGATTGGATTTTCTGCTCTGATAAACTCTTCATTCATTAACCATTTAATGTCTGCAGAGACTCGGCCTGTTTATTGGTCCCAGGTGATAGGATAGCAATGTGTCCATCCGCCTGTGTTGTCACTGATCGTCCTCCATGCTGCCGGCTTTCCTCTTGGCCCCTGACTGTAGCCGTCCTGTAAGTCTCCTTTGTGCTGCGCTGGCCTTTGAGAAGTTGTAATGGGCCCTGAATTATTTACACGTACATTACCCAGCAGCATTGGCGGCGGCTTTTATTCCAGGAGACCCTGCCGGCTGATTTATGCATCAAGTCATGTAGGCAGAAGACTCCTAATCTCTCCGTTCCCTTCATTTACACTGAGCTGTTTCTTCCTTATATTAGAGATTTATAGTTATTACGTTTCTTTTATTATGGAGAAACTTTTAGATCATAGAGCTTCTTTAATTCACTGGAATAAATGGGCAGAGGTGGTAAGATGCCACCAGACCCCTCCAACATCCCCCAAGATTGATAGGATAGGGCATATTGAGATCCAGTTTTCTCTCTCCCCAACATCATCCATCGAGGGGAGATATGTAAAGGCCTCCCTAGACGTTAGATGGTTGGCCGGTAGTGACAAAATTTCATGTTCGGCAACGTTTGTCCAAACCGAATGCTCTGCTTTAGACAGTGTGTCCAGTGTCTGGCAAAGTTGGGTGCCGCCCTAGAGAGTCCTGGATGTTGCCCTGGAGGGTTAAAGGGGAACTATGAGCAGGTTAGACAAATCTCCACAGTTCCTGTGCTGTTAGCAGTGTAATCCTTGGTCAGGGCACCGGTAAGTTCACTGCCCTGCCCCCAAAGTGCCAAGTTACTTACACTCTGGGGGCGGGACAGTGCTCCTAAAGGTGCTCCGGACCGAGGATTACACTGGTAACAGCACGGGAACGGCACTGAGGAGGAAGGTAAGAGACATACCTTCCTCCCCAGTGTCCCAGGCGCTATAGGGGGCTATCAGCAGATTAGATTCGTCTAACCTGCTGATAGTTCCCCTTTAAGTTCGGCAGCATTTGACTCCCAGTTACTAGAGAAGTTGGATGCTGCCCTAGAGAGTCCTGGGAAAACATTAATACAGCCATGGGACATGCCCATGTTTTCCAGGACTCACTAGGGCAGCATCCAACTTCTCTAGATACTGGGAGTCAAATGTCGAACGCTCTGGTTCGGAAAAACATTGTTGAACCATAACTTTCGGTAACTTCGCCCAATGCTATTGGCCAATTGGTCCTGTCAAAAGTTTTGCTGGCAGGGAGTTTATGGCCAGCCTCATCTCGCACAGGTTCCTTGGCCAATTCACTTAGCAGTTTTCATTCTGGAACCAGTGGTGATTTGAGTCTATTGGACAAACCTTACTCCATGTTGTGTGATCCCACCTGACCTCATTCGTATGGTTACACTAATGTTAGCCCTCGGAAGCTTGGACAGATGGGAGCAGGGTGTGACCCCGGATGAAGCCACCACCTCCGCCAGTACAATGAATGATGGACCCGAGGATGAGGATGGTGCGCTCGGTGCCTAGTGAGTGCTGAACAGCAGTCTTGAGGGAATGGTTTCTATGGATACCCTTAACAGCTGCAGCCTTTTAAGTAAGGTTGTTAGGCAGCGCGTCCTTAGCAACCAGGGCGGACGTGCATTTATTAGCTCCTAAGCTGAATTGGCTGTTTGTCCGAGGACATAAAATAAGCAAGAAGGAGGTGGCAGGTGTCGCATGCTAAATAGCTCAGTACTAAGTCTGGTCATCTCATCAGGCATAAAAGTCGACCATTTTAAAGGGATTGTCCTCGCGTGCCCTCACTCTCTGTCTGACAATGGCTGTGAAGCCACACAACTGCGCGTAGGACTGTCAGGTGGCTGAGGCAACTGCTTGACCCCCACTGCGTATCTGGCAGGGGTCCCTACCAGATTAATGGGGCTGGGGCACCATACTTCCGGGGAATAAGATGGTAGCCAAACCATCCTGACCGCCCAGTGTGCACTTGTCTCCAGATGCCCAATGTCCATGCTGGAGTTTCTGCATGGATAGTGCCTTTAAAGGGGTATTCCACTCAAACATAACTTTTGATATGTTGCTGCCCATGGTGAGACTAACAATTCCTTCCATACTTTATAACGTTATTATCTTTTCAGTCTCCTTCCCTCAGTTCTCAGCTGCTGCTTTCTGCTGAAGACACAAAAATCTGTGTGTGAGCTTTTCTCTCTGTGTCCTCCTCCCCCCCTGCTGATGTAAACAAGTCCCTGGCAGTCTTTATCTGCAACTTTGTAGCTTCTTTGTAATGTTGGGAGAATTAATCTCAGTAAGTTCAACAGCATTTTGACCTAAGAATAACCCTCCCAGCATTGCAAAGAAGCTACAAAGTTACAGATAAAGCCTGCCAGGGACTTGTTTATATTTTCTGTCTCAGAAGGGAGGGGGAGACGGAGAGAAAAGCTGACACAGATTTTTTTTTTGTGTCTTGAGCAGAAAGCAGTAGCTGAGACCTGGAGGAAGGAGACTGAATAGATAGTAACAAGTATGGAAGGAATTGTTAGTCTCACCATAGGCAGCAACATATCAAAAGTTATGTTTGAGTGGAATACCCCTTTAAGAAATCCATTGTCAATGTGTAGCTTACTTGTTTTAGTGTTGGGCGGATCTGTCAAAATGTTCTGGTTTGGCAACGCTATCTCAACACGAACGCTCGGTGTATGATTCCCTGCGGCTGCAGAAGTTTGATGCCGCCCTAGGAGTGTCATAAAAACATTGCTATAGTCTATGGCCAATGACAGTATCCATGTTTTACTGGCAGTCCTAGGGCGCCATTCAACTTCTGCAGCCGCGGAGAATCATGTGCCGAGCGTTCAAGTTCAGATAGCGATGACAAACCGTAACATTTTGGCAGATCGTATACTGGTCCTGTGTGGCAGAGATGAGCTGCTCCTTGTGCTCGGGGACCTGCTTCTCTTGTGTTGTACCATTCAGTAACATTAGTCCCTGGTAGCTGTTGTAGCGTATCTTGTGCACATATGATCCGTGTCGCGGTGATGGCGCCTCATGTTACTAGTCCAGAAGTTGGATCTGGTTTCCTTCATTCTTTGACAGAAAACTTTTTACTCCTTCACAGTGCCGAACAGTTTGCGCTAGAAACTGCAAAACCCTGGATCGCGTGAATAGTCTAATAGAAATCAATGGGTCCTAAAATTGTCTATGGTCCCAGGCAACTTTGGGGGACGTGTGAATAAGGCCTTAGTAGCCATTCATCAATTTATTTTATACTAAGTAAAAGTTCATTTATTAATTACACAGACATAATGATATGAAAGTAGAGATAAGCAAACCCAACTTCCCAAACCGGGAACTTTGCAAAAAGTTTGGTTCTATACTGAACACAACTTTTCGCAAAGTTTGGAACAAGATCGAAAAAACTAAATATAAAAAAAAAAAATCACCTGCACTCCCCTGGTGGTCTCCTCTGGTTCTTCAGTGTGTTCAGCCGCCTAGTTTGACCAATCACCGACTGAGGCAGGACAGCGACAGCCCGCTCAGCCAATCACCGACTGAGGCAGGACAGCGACAGCCCACTCAGCCAATCACTGACTGAGGCAGGACAGCGACAGCCTGCTCAGCCAATCACCGACTGAGGCAGGACAGCGACAGCCTGCTCAGCCAATCACTGACTGAGGCAGGACTGTCAGTGATTGTACTGGATTATGGCAGGACATCAGAGAAGAACATCAGGGGAGCGGGGACAAGTAAGTATAGAAGAGTAAATTGCGGTTTGTGTAAGGTTTGGACGAAACCCGAACTTTACATCAAGATTAGGCAAACCTGCCAAGTTTTGAAAAGTTATGCAGGTTCCCCATCCCTGACATAAAGTTAGTGCCGAAACTTCCCACAACAAATCATCCTAAGAAGGATCTCTCAGAATACTGGTGTAATGTCCTATTAAGTGCTGGTGCCCATCAGTACACATCCATATTGCAGAGAGGCACCAAGCCTCATATATATGTGAAACCACCGATCCATATAGTAACCACAGTATCAGACACCATTGGGACGGCACCACCCCTAAGTGCGTTTCGTGTTCTTCGCCTGGGGATGGTGGCGTCCCAATGGATCTGGAGATTTAGCTGTTGTCCTGTTTCGAGTGGTCTAGTTGGTTCACACTTTGATACGAACCGGACTTCGTATATTTGTCTAATATTCCTTATCCCGAAACACAAAGTGATGACTATTATCGGCAATACTCCCCCTCCCCCCGTACAATTACTCATGTGCTCAGTGTTGGGTCGGTGACATCAGCGGCTCAGCCCGTGGTCACAGGATTTATAGACTTCATTGTTGTTCCGGTTATAGACTTGTTGGTCGCAGTTATAAAAATCATCATCAGTTTTATGAGTTTGAAATGACAATTTCTTACTGATGTTTTACTTGTAAAATTCAGGTTTATTGCATTTCACACCCTTGGCTTGAAGTCTTGTAGAATTAGTGACGCTCACGGCAAGTTATTGTAGGATAATATCGGGTGGAACACGCGACGTCCTGTGCATTTTGGGAGTAAATGTTTATTTTATTGGTGTATATCCCCCTAAGAGCTAAGTATATATAATTCTATTTTTTTTAGTGTGTGGGGGTGGGGTGGAGTCTGACTGCTAGGTACAAATTTAAGGGCCTTATTACACGGGACGATTATTGTTCGAAAAATCGTTAGATGGTTCGGATTTAAATGATCGTTATGTGTAATAGCAGACAACGATTAAACGACCAATGAGAAATTGTTGGTCGTTTGATAGAATTCTGACCTATTTTTATCGTTTGATTGTTCGCACATCGTTCAGTGTAATAAGAAGTCATAGCTGAAACGTGCGCAATAGCAACAACAAAACGACCGCAAGAACGTTCATAAGTAACGATCATCGTTCCGTGTAATTGGGCGAACGATATTGAATCGTTTGCCGTAGCGGTTGTTTGAGATCGTTGATCATTAGTTGTCAAAAAATCGCTTGGTGTAGTAGTACCTTAAGTCTGTCTACTGAGATGGGGAGCCCCTTTAAGGCCTCACTCATTTGCACATTCTGTAAATGTATCCTCCTCCACAATTATGGACAAATTTACGGCCTGTTGATTTCTACTGCCGTGTTTTTTTTCGTTAATCACCTTTCCTTTCCTTTTACTTTAATCACTTTGTCTCATGCCGGCTCTTTTCAAAAGAGTCAGCACGAGACAGGAAACTCCCGCCATGCAGAGAAACAGGATAGGTTCCCATGATCCTTTGCCCGCCGCTCCATTAATACACAGTGATCTCGCAATATACAGTGCAAGATCACTGTGTATTATCTAACGTCCCTGTTCTCTGCAGCTTGCAGCCTGTATATTATACTTTACCCACTCCTCTGTTTCGGTGCAGCAGGGCCGGGTGCCGCCATATTGATTCCGTCACTTGCGTTCCAGCGCTGGAACGCAATTGATGTCATCAAGATGGCTACGCCTGGCATTACTCCACCAAAGAAGAGGATTAGGTAAAGTATTAGATACAGACTGCAAAGGCAGTCTGTATCTTCATGAGTAGACTTAGGGCCCTATTCCACCGGACGATTATCGTTCAGATTATCGTTAAATCGTTCGAATCTACGCGATAATCGTTCGGTTGAAATGCAGTTAACGATTAACGCCCGAACGAGAAATCGTTGATCGCTTTATAAGACCTGGACCTATTTTTATCGTTGCTCGTTCGCATTGAATAAGACGTCGTTTGGTTGTTCACAATAGATACGAACGCAATAGAGAATAAATAGCAAAGAAAAAACAATCGCAATTACGATCATAAGTAACGATTTTCGTTCCATGGAAATGAGTGAACGTTTTCAGGTCTTTCCCAATAGCGGTCGTTTGAGATCGTTAATCGTTAACGATTATGCAAACGATAATCGTCCGGTGGAATAGGGCCCTTAGGGTACTATTACGACAAACAATTTCTTTGATGACTAACGATTAATGATAAACCATTTTGAACGACCACTTTGGCAAATGACCCGAAATCGTTTGCCCAATTACACAGAACAATGATCCTTACTTATGATCGTTCTTGCGGCCGTTTTGTCGTCACTATTGCGTACGTTTCAGCTATGACTTCACCGAACGATTTGCAAACGATCAAATGATAAAAATAGGTCAGAATTCTATCAAACGACCAACGATTTCTCGTTGGTCGTTTAATCGTTGTCTGCTATTACACAAAACGATTATCGTTTCAATCCGAACGATCTAACGATTTTTCGAACGATAATCGCCCCGTGTAATACGGCCCTGAGGGAGAGAGAAACGTTTATAATAGGGACAGTAAGATGTATCTTTCTGAAAGGGTAAATGCATTTGCTGCACTAAACCCACCCAACCTGCACATTACACCGGGTTTCTTCAGGAAGTCTGGAACTTATTTATTTTTAACTTTTTCTTCAGCTCTTTGAGGCCGGGGGTAAATGTGCTGAGGTGGGGGATAGTAAATGGTTTGTTAGTGAAATACAAATTTGAGTAGAGATCTTCCAGATTTGTCTAACAAATAGATGTGTAGCCATAACCTAGACGGCCGGAGCTCCCCATAGTGTCCTGAGATTTGCATCTGCTGTCTCTGATTGTAAGCGGTGAATGTATATATATACACCTCAACATCGCCCCACTTTACAGAGTAACAGATTTGAAGGTTTTTTTTTCTTTCTTTAAACTATTGTAAGAAAAACGGATCAAGACGCGTGGTCGACAACGTTTTTCAGTTGTTTTTTTTTTAATCCTTTTTTGTAAAAACGCATGGAAAAAAACAAAGCTTGAACCCTGCCTTATCTAGAATATCAGGCCGTGTAATGCGTCCCTTAGAAGCCCATTCAGGAGAGGAGATATAAGACTGTAGCTGTCAATCTGCAGCTGGGGGGTGAGGGGAGAGGTGTGGCAGAAAGCCTAATCTCCTGCATATTAGGAGAACAGTAGAACAGAATAAATGATAAGTAATACACTGATCTTTTTAACATTTCTCACCCTTTATGTTGCCCTCATTTAGGGCACCATACACCTAGTTACTAGAGATGAGCAAATTGCTGATTTCAACTAAGCGAAGCGCCACTCCTCTTTCTGAAACCAGTTGATTTGAAAAAATAAAAATAAATAAATCACTCGTACCCTTTTAAAAAAAATAAATAAATAAAATGTTTAATTATTGTCTCTGTGTTGCCCCTTTCCAGTTAGGTGCCACCCTAGGGACTAGACCACCAGTGTCTAGTGGGAAATCCAATAAAAGATAATGCATAAAAAGGACTATGTTACTTCCAAGGCCAGCGCTGACCAAGAAAGGTGTTCAGAGAAATCCAGGATAAATAGGCAAATAAATTTAATTTAAAAATAATTAGCAATTGATATGTAGCACAATATGACGCGTTTCAGGAGTGCAGACCTCATTTCATCAGATACAAAGTAGTGCAATAGCGGGTAATCCGTCCCTGCTGGTTGCATACACATTATCTTTCATATAACATTACGACGTCTTGGCTGATGTAATTACATATCTGGATATTTCCATTCCGCTAATCTTCATGATGGGGAGCACCCTGGCCTCAGGCGGAGCTGCGTTTGCCGACTAGGTTGGTTGCTAACTGTCTGTATAAACAATAGGACAATGATAGAAACAAAGGAGTATAAATACAAAGAGCGCTGCCAAGTGACAGCCAGGGATGTCTATATAACAATTATAATAAAAAATGTGCTTGTAATACACTGGAGGGTCTCCGAGCACTGGTGGCAGCACTGGATCAATGCACACAGCTCCGAACAGGTTGGGCAGGGAACAGGTCATAAAGGAAAGACTGAAATTTCTCCTCTTATCAAATCCATTCCTGGCTTTGGCTTCCAAAATCTGTCAGATATGTGTGGGTAATAGGGCCCTTAGTGGAGGAAGGTGGAAAGTTGGTTGGGGACTTTTCTAATCAAGCACAATTGTTTATCCCAACTTTATATGGATTATTGATTATTGAGATATGTACTGTCTAGGCTATAGCCGGTGCTTAGTCAGTATATTGTATAGTACCTGTAGGTGCATAAATAGTCCTAACCCATTCCTTGTAGTGGATTTATAATAGGTATGAGCAGAACTCCAGCATTCTCCAGTCGGATCGTCCGGCATTTGGATGCAAGGCTAGTGAGTGCTGGAAAACATGGATGCGGCCATAGGCCATAAGCTGTATCCCTACTTTCCCGGACTCCCTAACGCTGCATCTTCCTACTTTTACCATAAGGAATCAAATGCTGAACGATCGGTCTGGAGCATGCTGGAGTTGTGCTAATATCGAATCAATAATCTTTTCTACTTGTCTGCATCAGATTTCATGACATCACAGCACACGGTGTTCTGACAGATATCTGACACACCCTATATAGGTATATATGCTTTGTCAGGATCCTTTATTGTTTCCTATAAAATGTTTGCTGATTACCGCACCACCAGCTGCAACACTTGAATTGGTGTTTAAAAAAAAAAAAACATGCCAAAGTATCTGTAAAAATATTGGTTTACATTGCTGTCTGCTAGAGGAATACTGCCCCCTGCTGGTCACAACTAGCTGCTCATGTTCTATACTAGATATGACCAGCAGGGGGCAGTATTGCTATAGCTGCTCATGTTCTATACTAGATATGACCAGCAGGGGGCAGTATTGCTATAGCTGCTCATGTTCTATACTAGATATGACCAGCAGGGGGCAGTATTGCTATAGCTGCTCATGTTCTATACTAGATATGACCAGCAGGGGGCAGTATTGCTATAGCTGCTCATGTTCTATACTAGATATGACCAGCAGGGGGCAGTATTGCTATAGCTGCTCATGTTCTATACTAGATATGACCAGCAGGGGGCAGTATTGCTATAGCTGTTCATGTTCTATACTAGATATGACCAGCAGGGGCAGTATTTCTATAGCTGCTCATGTTCTATACTAGATATGACCAGCAGGGGGCAGTATTTCTATAGCTGCTCATGTTCTATACTAGATATGACCAGCAGGGGGCAGTATTTCTATAGCTGCTCATGTTCTATACTAGATATGACCAGCAGGGGGCAGTATTTCTATAGCTGCTCATGTTCTATACTAGATATGACCAGCAGGGGGCAGTATTTCTATAGCTGCTCATGTTCTATACTAGATATGACCAGCAGGGGGCAGTATTTCTATAGCTGCTCATGTTCTATACTAGATATGACCAGCAGGGGGCAGTATTGCTATAGCTGCTCATGTTCTATACTAGATATGACCAGCAGGGGGCAGTATTGCTATAGCTGCTCATGTTCTATACTAGATATGACCAGCAGGGGGCAGTATTGCTATAGCTGCTCATGTTCTATACTAGATATGACCAGCAGGTGGTGGTATTCCTCTATCTGCTCATGTTTTGTGCTAGATATGACCAGCAGGGGGCAGTATTGCTATGTGGGCCAGTAGTTTTTAGTGTGGCTGTCCGGGCACGTTCAGTAACATTGTGCCAAATGCTTGCTTAGCCAACAGCTGCCGTACCAGACTGGCACATACATATTCCCATGTGACAGGCAAATGTTCTTTTTCTTTTCCTACTATATCCTGTACTTTTGTTGTTGGGCGTTATTCCCACGTTCCGTGCACTCACGTATTGTATATACCGGCCAATAGCATTGCCCCGCCCCCAGAGCATGTGCCGGCCCCTCTGCTCCATTCATTATCATTACAAAGAGCATCCGCCTCATGCTCTGGGGACAGGGCAGTGCTCCTAACGGTGCTCCGGACTGAGGATTACACTGCTAACAGCAGGAACGGTGCCGAGGAGGAAGGTAAGACACATACTATAAGAGACATAGCTCCTCCTCAGCGTCCCATGCACACTAGGGGCATATGTGCAGGTTTTATTAGTCTAACCTGCTGATAGTTCCCCTTTTAATGTCATGTTATCTCATTTTGACACACTTTGTATGTTTCGGACACAGTTTACGGTTGCTCTCTTGCTTTGAGGCCCAGCGATGTCTTGGCACAACCATCAGATACCAGTTCATTGGAGCGCGCTGTGTCCATGTAAGGCTGCGCTGCTAATTCCCTGTCAATGTCTTATTAATCACATGAGATTCAGGTTTGAAGCTTGTTTGACATTTCATGTTAATGAAAAACTTCAAGGGCTTATACTGTTCTTGTCCTTTAGTCCTGTTGTGTTTCCTCAAAAATAAAGACAGTGTCTTAGATTTATTTTTGCTGCCAAAGATGCACTAGGTCTTATATTCAGGGTGTGTCTTATTTTTCCTTGAAGAAGAATTAACATCACATGCACAGCAGAGACAGTGTACGGTATGGCGACTTCCGGCCACCAGGGGGAGCTCACCACAGCACACTCTTACAGCACAGCAGGGACAGTGTATGGTATGGCAGCTTCCAGCCACCAGGGGGAGCTCACCAAAGCGCACTCCTACAGCACAGCAGGCACAACGTACGGTATGGCGGCTTCAGGCCACCAGGGGGAGCTCACCTCAGCACACTCGTACAGCACAGCAGGAACAGTTAATGGAATGGCAGCAGGCGACAGGGTAACAGCAGACTGTGTGCAGCTCTACATCTTGGCGGTAGGGGACAAGGGGATGGCGCCTTTTGAGGTCTTAGCTGTACCTTTACAAGTGACGGACGCAGAAGGGAACATCGGGATTGGGGGAAGGTGACGGTCTTTATGTCCTGCATGCAGCTGCTCTGCAATGGACGGTGAAGGTAGGGGACAACGGCAGCAGAATAAAAAGTATTACAGCTGCATGCCCTGGTGTTTTGTTTGGCAGGCATGCTTCCAAAGAAAAACTTTGCTAGCTCTTACTTTCGAGGGGGGCCTTATATATAGTAACTCAGCAAAACCTCTCCTAGGTCTTATTTTCAGGGGAAACAGGGTATCAGTACGTCCTTTAGACTATTCACCTGTGGCTGGTGAGGTTGGGCAGATGTCTCCTGATCTCATATCGTTTCCCGTTACTCTTCTAGGCATGGTTGAAGTTGTCTAATTTTTGTCACAATGAACAAAGAGGAAACCGCACAAACAGGCTTGCTGCACCCCAACGCAGAGGATGGCCTGGTGGATGGTCCGAATGCTGAAACAGAGAAGACCTCTCATCAGATGGCTTCTGACCTGAACGAGAACAACGTAACCAGTGAGCGGCCCCTGACCGGGAACAGCGACATCGGCGTGCACAATAGAGATGCCCAGGATAGCATTAATAACAATGAAAACTGCAACCTGATGTGCGGGCAACTTAGCTGCAGGAAGAGCTGCGAGGAGGATCGGACGGCGGTGGAAAGCTTGGCCTTCGCTCCTTTGACGGCCAAGGACGTTGCCTCCACTAAAGGGAAACGCGTGGCCGGGAGACGCAGCAATAAAAATAAGAAAACGCAGAACGGAAAATCTGCAGGTAACATCATAACCTTTATGAGTTTCTGCTACATTACCACACACACACACACACACACACACACAGTGCTGTATGAATATACACAAACACTTCTGCTACATCACCATACACACACACACATTGCTGAATCAATATACACACACACTTCTGCTACATCACCATGCACACACGCACGCACACACACTTCTGCTACATCACCATGCACACACACACACACACACTTCTGCTACATCACCATACACACACAAAATCTTACAATACAGATTGTCCCTACCTACAGTATCTGTAGTGCACACTCCTCACATGGCCGTGCCATCACTGAAGGATCTGCGTGTCCTTCAGCCCTGTTTTGGGTTCTGTAACGCGCAGCAATCTAGAGGAGACTCCTTTCCTGCCCCGGTGATCGGTGATAGGGAGAGGACTGTGCGGCTGTGAGTAGCTGCACAGATCGCTCAGCTGTTGGACACAGGGCTGAATTGGCGTTTAGCCTAAACCTTTCCGGAAGCGGTCAGGACGGTCTAACACTGTTGAACTGCGGAATATAAGATGCAGGCAATTGTTATATCGTATTTTTTGCTAAAAAGTGCGTCTTTTAAAAACAACACATACGGTACTTCCTTTATGCACTTCTAGAAGTCTGAATATATAAATGAAAACCAGTGCTACACATAGATCCATAGAGCGAGGCTCATGGAAGTATATAATGATCAGATGCACAAAGGTATTAATGCTCCTGGTGAGAAGGCCGGCAATGACACTTGTAAATCCAGAAATCGGCAGAACAGGGACCAGCAGGGGGCGCCGCCACTGACTGCACTGTGGGATACTGCATAGCACAAACAGAATTCTTTTTCTAAAGTGCTATGGATAAAATATTTTTTTTCATACATACAATACTATTGAAAAATTATATAGAAAACTTATTTCTATGTGAGTCTGTGCCTAATATTGTTTGTCTTGTATATTGTCCATTGGGGATAGGTCATAGGTCGATGTGACGGTGGGCCGCCACTGACGATGGTTATATAGGGTTATATAGAAAGATTCCAGCCGCAGCAATCCACAATGTTCTATGCTGAAGGCTGTTCAGCTCACTCGCTGTATGTTAGTAAGGCTAGGTTCACACTGCGTTTTCAGCATACGTTTAAGGGATCCGTTTTTTTAACGGACAAAAAAAATAGTGTCAGCAACGTTTTTGCGTCCGTCAAAAAAACTGATCCGTTTTGATTCATTTTTTTTATAATGGAAGTCAATGGAAAAACAGATCAAAACGCATGCACACAAATGCATCCGTTTTTGCAATCCGTTTTTCATCCGTTTTTTTTTTCCTGCAAAAACGCAGTGTGAACCCAGCCTAAGGAGGATCCCGGGTTGGCTCAGGGGGGTACAGGGTGTGTGGTAGCCGTCTTGCAGATATGACTGCAGTCCACGTTGTAGCATATTAGCAACCGGCAGGTTTTTCCTCTGAGTTGCCTCGGAGGTCATCCATAGCTTAGAAATCCTCCGAGAATATCGGACATTTCCACAACAGAAAATCTCTGGCTGAAAATACGCAGAGGTCTAGGTGTATATATAGATATAGTATGTGACCAAAGGCTTACTCTATGGGCTCAGTCCTTAAAGAGGTACTCTGGGCATCATAAAGGAGTCATAGTTACCTGTCCCAATTCCCCCGCAGCGGCACCAGTTCAGCGTCCAGTCTCCTGTATCTACCAGCTATCTGTTTTTGTTACGACCCCACAGAAAGTACCTGCTGATCCCGTCAGTGACAGCAGTGTTGTCCTGCCTCAGTCACTGATTGGCTGAGCGGGCAATGATGTCACAGGATCAGGAGCTTTTTATGCTCGTATAGCCTGTCATACACATTGCAGTGAAAGCATAAATATTACTGGAGTTTTACAAACCCCTTAAAGGGGTCATCTTTTTCTGTCAATTCGACTGTTTTCAGAAAGTTATATAGATTTGTAATTTACTTCTATTTAAAAATCTCCAGACTTCCAGTACTTATCAGCTGCTGTATGTCCTGCAGGAAGTGGTGTATTCTTTCCAGTCTGACACAGTGCTCTCTGCTGCCACCTCTGCCCATGTCAAGAAATGTCCAGAGCAGGAGCAAATCCCCATAGAAAACCTCTCCTGCTCTGGACAGTTGCTGACATGGACAGAGGTGGCAGCAGAGAGCACTGTGTCAGACTGGAGAGAATACACCACTTCCTGCAGGACATACAGCAGCTGATAAGTACTGGAAGACTGGAGATTTTTAAATAGAAGTAAATTACAACCTATATAACTTTCTGAAACCAGTTGATTTGAAAGAAAAAATATTTAGCTGGAGTACCCCTTTAAAGTAAAAATTCTATTTTTTCCTGCAGAGCGTTGCACCATTATCTTGCTTTTACTATCTCGATAACTTAATCCTCTAGGGCTTTCTGTATCCGCTGATATATCCGTCCCAGAAGTCAGCAAATGTGCGGATTCTGCTCACGACGTGGCCGCACTCGACTCGCTGGTTAATCCGGAGCACAAGAATCGGAAGGAACTTCGAGAATCGCTGTTCTCCCTTATCCGGGAAGGGTTTGGGCAGGCTGATGGCAGAATGCTCCCCGCGTGCCTTCACCAGGTAGGTCCCTGACACCTGGCTCCTGGTCATGTGGCGGCTGGAGGGAGAGGATAGTCTGTATACATTCTCTTCTGTTCTATTTTACTCATTGCAATCCTTTTTCACTGCCCTCAGTTTCTGGTTTCTTGATGGCGGGGTAATAATGCAGGTAAGTCTGGTGGTTAGGAGACTCCCGCACACAAATAATAGTCCAGCATATCATTTCCTCTGTTACTGTACATTTGCTAACCACATCTGCTTGGAGGTTGTTCCAAGCATCTACTACTCTTTCAGAAAAGTAATATTTTCTTGTGCGGTTTCTGACCTTTTCCCTAAATAACCCCAGATTGTGTCCCCTTTGTTCTTCAGGTTTTTTTTTTTTAATTTAAAAACACTTCCCTCTTGAACGTTATTTAGCCCTTTAAAGGGAACCAATCACGCCGAAATTGCCCCCGTTGATAAGGAAACGTGCTGGTACATCACCCAGCACGCTCCCCAAACATCCCCCTGTCCCCTCCGTCCCCTCCTTTTATTACCCCGCACACTTACATTTGTGAAGTCCCGGGCCATATGCTAATCAGCCCTAAGTAGTCATGGTGGGCTGAACTAGTCATGGTCCTGGGCGTAGTTATCCGGGTCCTGGGCGGCTTCCAGCGCTGTAATCACGGCCAGAGGGGCGTGATTCAAAGACCTGCGCTCCGCCAACGTCCTCTCTGGCTTGCGTTCCACGGCGGGGGCGCTTTGCGTCTTTCACACGCGGAAGACATCGGCGCACTCCCATCGTGGAACGCAAGCCAGAGAGGACGTTGGCGGAGCGCAGGTCTTTGAATCACGCCCCTCTGAGGTCTAGGGGTCCATTTGGCAGCACTGCTAAGGTTCTGGGGGGGACGGCCAGACGCTGAGGTGAGTGTGTGTGAAGGGGGGGGGGGTTTGGGGTGTTCAGCAGTCCAGGGGGTCTGGGTGGGGGGCAAAATGGGGGGGGGGGTCCAGCGGCGCCGCTGAGGTACGGGGGGTGTGTGGTTGGGGGGGTTAGCGGAAGAACGGGTGTCCATCAGGAAAGCATCCGGGATTTTAAGGCTCCCGTAGACTTCTATGGGGGCGCCCGGGCCGGAATTCCGGACAAACATAAGACATGTTCTAAAAAATCTGGATCTATTTTCCGGAACGTGTTTTTTCCGGACATGTGAAGGGGGCCTTATTTGTATGCATCCATTGTGATCTGTTTTTCCATTGACTTCTGTTATAAAAGATGGATGGATAAAGTTTTGATTGTGTGTCCCCTTTCCTCCAGACTATACAGATTCATACAGGGGTTGTCCGGCGAAAATCTTATTTTTTTTTAAATCGACTGGTGTCAGAAAGTTATATAGATTTCTAATTTAGTTCTATTTAAAAATCTCAAGTCTTCCCCAACTTATCAGCTGCTGTATGCCTTGCAGGAAGTGTTATTTTATTTTCATTCATACACAGTGCTTTCTGCTGGCTTCTCTGGCCGAGACAGGAACTTTCTAGAACAGGAGAAAACCTCTCCTGCCCTGCACAGTTCCTGACATGGACAGAGGTGGCAGCAGAGAGCACTGTGTCATACTGAAAATAAAACAACACTTCCTGCGGGGCATACAGCAGCTGATAAGTAGGGGGGGAGTTGAGATTTTTAAATAGAAGTAAATTACAAATCTATATAACTTTCTGAAACCAGTTGATTTGAAAGAAAAACATTTTCGCTGGACAACCCCTTTAAGTCTTTCCTGCTTCAGACCATCCACCAATGAAACAATCTGGAATCATTGCTGCACCGCATTATATTACAAGTGAATCCAGATCATTCTGTTATATAAAAATAAAATATTAGAGAATTGCCATAAAATTAGTTGCCATGTTGAGTAAAGTGGTCATGAGCTGAACTATCCTTTTTTCAGGGTTTTTCAGGCTGTAAATGTACTGATGAGTTACCTACACTACACAGTAAGCCGGGCCGGAAACCTCTGGGTGCATTTAGGAGTAATAACATAAATACGGTAGATGTGCTGTGGAACAGAATGCGGAGCTCCCAAAATCGTCATTTATTATGATGCCGGGAGCTCCGAATCAGCTTAAAGTGAAGGTACCATCAGGTATGTTGCTTTTTTTTTTTAACATCAACCAATCGGCGCCGATGCGGGGATCCTAGTGGCGCAGTCCGTTTTTTTTTAACTACTGCGCTCACGCTGCTCTTTTCCCATACACGCTTTAGCTCTATGCACTGGTGGCAGGCCCGCCCACCCAAGCGTGTCGATATTCCCTCTATGACACTGCTACATTAAAGTCAATGGAGCCGTGTCACGTAAAGGATGGGATATGGTTGCACTGGGGGATGGAGGGCCAGCCCCCAGTACATAGAGGTGGGTCGGTGCACGGAGAAAGAACAGGATTGAGTGCAGGAATTAGTTGACGCTTCAAAAAAGGACTGCACCACTGAAATCCCAATCAGCTCATGTGAAAAAAAAAAAAGTGATGTATCTGATGGTATCTTTGTGCTACTGTACTGACACTGATGCATGGTTGTACCAGTACAGTAATGCAAAGATTGAAGCAGATTTGGAGCTCCCAGCATCATAATGAATGATGATGCTGGAAGTTCCTTGATTCCGGTCGGTAACGCATCATCTGTGCACAGACTGTAATCGCGGAACGTGTGAATGTCCCTTTACTGAGCCGCAGTAACCAGGCCTGGCCACTACATGGTGAACGGCGCTAACTGCTCTTGGCTCTGGTCATTGTTTAGTGCAGGCGCTGAGCAGCTGATCGGCTGTGGTGCTGGGGTCAGAGAAGGGTATCCCTTTAGGGTGTGTTCACATGTACAGGATCCATAGCAGATCTGCAGATTGCTTTGAATGTGCAATTTTAAATCTGGGCCATCAAATCTGCTGCGGATCCTGTACGTGTGAACACACCCGTAAAGGGGATTTCTGACTTTCCAAAAACTGTAGTTTAGACTCGCTAGTTTAATCCCTCACTGTGTCCAGTTCTTTCCTAGTGGGAAGGATAACCTGGAGAGTACTCTAGCTTTTGCTAACTCTGTAAAGAACCATCACCATGAATGACCCGTCTGGTTTTGTAAATCCTTATATTTCCCATTAAATAAAATCTCCATTCCTATAGGAACCTGATAGGTGACAACTGGGTTTTACCATTCCACTCATCAAAGGGATGTCTCATATAGTCAACAGTGACTGGACACCCCCCAATTAGGGCACACCCATTTGTCAATTTAGTTTTACATTTCCGGGATTAATTACAGAGAAATGATACAATGTATACTGTAGTTCTTTGATTTTACTGTGCATTTAAAGGGGTGCTCCAGTGTGGGGGCACTTTTTTGGGGGGACCGGGGAGGAGGTGGCTGAAATAAGACGTCCACTTACCTCCCCGATTCCAGCGGCGGGTCCCGCATCACAGCGCTCTGGTACCCGGTTCCCGGCCGCTTCCGGGTGTCTGACGCCGCCCCAAACGCTACGTCTCAGGGCCGCTCAGCCACTCAGTGAAGGAGGCGAGATCTGAGCGGACTTCAAATGGATCCCGCCTCCTTCACTGAGTGGCTGAGCGGCCCTGAGACGTAGCGTCTCGGGCGGCGTCAGACACCCGGAAGCGGCCGGCAACCGGGCACTGGAGCGACGTGATGCGGGACCCGCCGCTGGAACCGGGGAGGTAAGTGGACGTCTTTTATTTCAGCCACCTCGTCTCCGGTCCCCCCCAAAAAAGTGCCCCCACGCTGGAGCACCCCTTTAAGGAGAAGTTCACAAAAAAAATTCTTTCAAATCAACTGGTGCCAGAGATTTGTAATTTACGCCAATTAAAAAAACCTCTAGTCCTCCAGTACTTATGAGCTGCTGTATGTCCTGTAGGAAGTGGTGTATTCTTTCCAGTCTGACACAGTGCTCTCTGCTGCCACCTCTGTCCATGTCAGGAACTGTCCAGAGCAGCAGCAAATCCCCATAGAAAACCTCTCCTGACTGGAAAGGAAACATCACTTACTGCAGGACATACAGCAGCTGATAAGTACTGGAAGACTGAAGGTATTTTTAATAGAAGTAAATTACAAATCTGTATAAATTTCTGTACCAGTTCATCTGAAAGAAAAAAACTATTGGGAGAACTAACTACCCCTTTATGTTAGTCTACTATAATGCTGTTTATTCTTTCTTTTAGATAGCAGAGACCTATTTTCAGGAAGAAGACTGTATCCTTTTTCTTGTCATTTTGTTTTGCTCAATCTAGTAAAATTGTGAATGTAAGGCTGGGGCATATCTCCTAACGGTGCTTTGGGGGCGGGCATTGCTCCTAACAGTGATCTGGGGACGAGCGGGGCAGTGCTCCTAACAGTGCTCTGGGGACGAGCGGGGCAGTGCTCCTAACAGTGCTCTGGGGACGAGCGGGGCAGTGCTCCTAACGGTGCTCTGGGGACGAGCGGGGCAGTGCTCCTAACGGTGCTCTGGGGACGAGCGGGGCAGTGCTGCTAACGGTCCTCTGGGGACGAGCGGGGCAGTGCTCCTAACGGTGCTCTGGGGACGAGCGGGGCAGTGCTCCTAACGGTGCTCTGGGGACGAGCGGGGCAGTGCTCCTAACGGTGCTCTGGGGACGAGCGGGGCAGTGCTCCTAACGGTGCTCTGGGGACGAGCGGGGCAGTGCTCCTAACGGTGCTCTGGGGACGAGCGGGGCAGTGCTCCTAACGGTGCTCTGGGGACGAGCGGGGCAGTGCTCCTAACGGTGCTCTGGGGACGAGCGGGGCAGTGCTCCTAACGGTGCTCTGGGGACGAGCGGGGCAGTGCTCCTAACGGTGCTCTGGGGACGAGCGGGGCAGTGCTCCTAACGGTGCTCTGGGGACGAGCGGGGCAGTGCTCCTAACGGTGCTCTGGGGACGAGCGGGGCAGTGCTCCTAACGGTGCTCTGGGGACGAGCGGGGCAGTGCTCCTAACGGTGCTCTGGGGACGAGCGGGGCAGTGCTCCTAACGGTGCTCTGGGGACGAGCGGGGCAGTGCTCCTAACGGTGCTCTGGGGACGAGCGGGGCAGTGCTCCTAACGGTGCTCTGGGGACGAGCGGGGCAGTGCTCCTAACGGTGCTCTGGGGACGAGCGGGGCAGTGCTCCTAACGGTGCTCTGGGGACGAGCGGGGCAGTGCTCCTAACGGTGCTCTGGGGACGAGCGGGGCAGTGCTCCTAACGGTGCTCTGGGGACGAGCGGGGCAGTGCTCCTAACGGTGCTCTGGGGACGAGCGGGGCAGTGCTCCTAACGGTGCTCTGGGGACGAGCGGGGCAGTGCTCCTAACGGTGCTCTGGGGACGAGCGGGGCAGTGCTCCTAACGGTGCTCTGGGGACGAGCGGGGCAGTGCTCCTAACGGTGCTCTGGGGACGAGCGGGGCAGTGCTCCTAACGGTGCTCTGGGGACGAGCGGGGCAGTGCTCCTAACGGTGCTCTGGGGACGAGCGGGGCAGTGCTCCTAACGGTGCTCTGGGGACGAGCGGGGCAGTGCTCCTAACGGTGCTCTGGGGACGAGCGGGGCAGTGCTCCTAACGGTGCTCTGGGGACGAGCGGGGCAGTGCTCCTAACGGTGCTCTGGGGACGAGCGGGGCAGTGCTCCATTATTCCTAAAGTAAATAAAATGGCAGCTATGTATTCTTGAGATAACCCACCCGTAAAAACGTTCAGAATGTACTAATGTTTACATTTTACGTGTTTTTATTTGCATCCAAAAATATTGAATAGTCATGAATGAATGGTGTCAAGGAGGCGGGGCCTATTATTCCCTAGGTATTACCATCCCTATACCTCATTGTTCTGTATACACAATGCTTTGCTCCGATTTTTCAAATACGCAGCACGGCAAGGTAAAGCGGATGTTACCGCCCAGGGAATGACAGGCTCCGCCTCCTTGACACTGCCCCAAATAGAAGCCTTTTTTTTTTTTTTTTTAATCATAAATATAAAGACACAGGCAATGGTATGTTGTGAATGCCGTTATAGCTGTCTATCCAGCAGTGCCAGCGGCCGCAGTCAGGAGGTGACATAATATTTAGGCCATTAGTGGAGACGCCTTTCCGGCTTTATAGTTGACATAACAGGGAAATAATTCTTGACGGCTCAATCAGATGAGAAAGCGATGCAGTTCATCCAGCTGGAACGGGTCTATCACGAGCAGCTACTGGCCAATCTGTCTGCTATTCAGGAGCAGTGGGGTGAGTAATGATTCCTGGGACCGAGATCGGTGACTGGATGCTGATCACATGCCGCTGCTTATGTAACTAATGCGCCATCACTGCACTACGATTTGGTTTTGGTTTTTAATGTTCTTACTTAATACTTTAAATAGTTTCTGGATGGCTGGTATCTGTCTGCCGAGCCTCCATGCATTTCCATAGAAATATGTCACATCCCACCCTGTCTTTTATCTGATAGTGTTTTTCTTTGAAAATAGGACAGGGTCTTATGTATTCCCCCCTTCCCCCCCCATACTGTATACCTCCCCCCCTCTGTAGTTGTTTCCCCCCCATACTGTATACCTCCCTCCCCCCATACTGTATACCTCCCCCCCTTAGTAGTTGTTTCCCCTTATACTGTATACCTCCCTCCCCCCTCTGTAGTTGTTCCCCCCGCTACTGTATACCTCCCCCCCTCTGTAGTTGTTCCCCATACTGTATACTTCCCTCCCCCCTCTGTAGTTGCCCCCCCATACTATATACCTCCCTTCCCTCTGCAGTTTTTTCTCAATACTGTATACTTCCCCCCCCATACTGTATACCTCCCCCCTCTGTAGTTGTCCCCCCATACTGTATACCTCCCCCCTCTGTAGTTGTCCCCCCATACTGTATACCTCCCTCCCCCTCTGTAGATGTTCCACCCATACTGTATACCTCCCTCCCCTCTGTAGTTGTCCCCCCCCCCATACTGTATACCTCCCTCCCCCCCTCTGTAGATGTTCCTCCATACTGTATACCTCCCTCCCCCCCCCTGTAGTTGTTCCCCATACTGTATACTTCCCTCCCCCCTCTGTAGTTGCCCCCCCATACTATATACCTCCCTTCCCTCTGCAGTTTTTTCTCAATACTGTATACTTCCCCCCATACTGTATACCTCCCCCTCTGTAGTTGTCCCCCCATACTGTATACCTCCCCCCTCTGTAGTTGTCCCCCCCATACTGTATACCTCCCTCCCCCTCTGTAGATGTTCCACCCATACTGTATACCTCCCTCCCCTCTGTAGTTGTCCCCCCCCCATACTGTATACCTCCCTCCCCCCCTCTGTTGATGTTCCTCCATACTGTATACCTCCCTCCCCCCCTCTGTAGATGTTCCTCCATACTGTATACCTCCCTCCCCCCTCTGTAGTTGCCCCACCCCAATACTATATTCCTCCCTCCCCCCTCTGTAGTTGCCCCACCCCAATACTATATTCCTCCCTCCCCCCCTCTGTAGATGTTCCTCCATACTGTATACCTCTCTCCTCCCTCTGTAGTTCTTTTCCCATACTGTATACCTCCCTCCCCCTGTAGTTCTTTTCCCATACTGTATATTTCCCCTCCGCTATGTAGTTTCCCATGTACTCTCTATCCTCCATCCCCCCATACTCTGTGTCCCCTACTGTGCAGCTTCTTACCCCTCCTTCCTCCCCTGCAGCCTGTGTTGAGCAGGTGGGGGCGGAGCATAACAAGTCTGGCCCTAATTGGTTGATGCTGCACACCCAGTGTCTGGGATCTGGTCAGCTGACTATTACTAAGGCTTATATTTCAAATCTACAACAAAATGTTACTCTAATTTTGGCACAATTGTTGGTGTCATCAGTCACGCCCCTTCCTGCAGGTCTCCACCCACTTTCCTGCAGGTCTCCACCCACTTTCGGCTTAGTCACACCCCCTTGTCAAGCAATTTCATTTCCCATCATTTCTTAATAATCATTAACATTGCGTCATGCTGAAATGTTCTTGCTCTTTTTTATTACATAGAAACAAAATGGAAGACGACCGAATCAGCATCATTGATTTCCTCACCTCAGAACTCTGAGAAAGGTCTCAGCTGCCAAGAGATAGAAATGTTGTCCAATCTATGTGGATCCCATCAGGAGTAAGTTTTATATACCGCTCTGTCCTTGTGTATCATAACTTTTGATATGTCTTTGACCATGGAGACTAACAATTCCTTCCATACTTATCTATTCAGTCTCCTTCCCCCAATTCTTAGCTTCTGCTTTCTGCTGAAGACACATAAATCTGTGTGTGAGCTTTTCTCTCCATCTCCCCCCCCCCCCCCCCCTTCTGAGACAAGTCCCTGGCAGGCTTTATCTGCAACTTTGAAGCTTCTTTGTAATCGGAAGGTTAATCTGAGGTCAAGTTGCTGATGAACTCACTATGTTTATCCGTCCAGGCATCCGATTTTCAATATTCTGCATTTGCTTATCAGTGGCTGAAGAAGTTTGATGCAGCCCTAAGGAGTGCGGGAAAACATATGGCCATAGGCTGTATCCATGTTTTCCAGGCAGCCTCAGGGCCTCATCCAACTTCTTCAGCCCCCGGTAATCAAATGCACAATATACAGGTATCTCCTATGCACTGTAATAAAGCGTATACAGCTATCTCCTATGCACTGTAATACAGCAGTATACAGCTATCTCCTATGCACTGTAATAAAGCGTATACAGCTATCTCCTATGCACTGTAATACAGCAGTATACAGCTATCTCCTATGCGCTGTAATACAGCAGTATACAGCTATCTCCTATGCACTGTAATACAGCAGTATACAGCTATCTCCTATGCACTGTAATACAGCAGTATACAGCTATCTCCTATGCGCTGTAATTTAGCAGTATACAGCTATCTCCTATGCGCTGTAATACAGCAGTATACAGCTATCTCCTATGCGCTGTAATACAGCAGTATACAGCTATCTCCTATGCTCTGTAATACAGCAGTATACAGCTATCTCCTATGCACTGTAATACAGCAGTATACAGCTATCTCCTATGCGCTGTAATACAGCAGTATACAGCTATCTCCTATGCTCTGTAATACAGCAGTATACAGCTATCTCCTATGCACTGTAATACAGCAGTATACAGCTACCTCCTATGCACTGTAATACAGCAGTATACAGGTATCTCCTATGCGTTGTAATACAGCAGTATACAGCTATCTCCTATGCACTGTAATACAGCAGTATACAGCTATCTCCTATGCACTGTAATGCAGAGTATACAGCTATCTCCTATGTACTGTAATACAGCAGTATACAGCTATCTCCTATGCTCTGTAATACAGCAGTATACAGCTATCTCCTATGCACTGTAATACAGCAGTATACAGCTATCTCCTATGCACTGTAATACAGCAGTATACAGCTATCTCCTATGCGCTGTAATACAGCAGTATACAGCTATCTCCTATGCGCTGTAATACAGCAGTATACAGCTATCTCCTATGCGCTGTAATACAGCAGTATACAGCTATCTCCTATGCGCTGTAATACAGCAGTATACAGCTATCTCCTATGCAGTGTAATACAGCAGTATACAGCTATCTCCTATGCGCTGTAATACAGCAGTCTTACTATTCACTACTGGGCAGGTTCCAGTCTAATATTAGGCAGGAAATGAAGAGCTTGTGGTGTTTGTGCCAATATCTGTGAGGTAGTAATCCATTCTCATTCTGTTTATCTCTCCCTTGCAGCCCACAGACCTCTAAATGGCAGGTAAGAGTATTTCTATTCTATATACTGTACTGCTGTAGTATACAGGATGGGGAGTAGGGGGTTTTGTTTTGTTTTTTATTAAACGGGTTGTTTACCCAAAAAAATTCGGTTCAACTCGTGCCAGAGATTTGTAATTTACTACTTTTAGAAAATCAGTACCTATCAGCTGCTGTATGTCCTGCAGGAAGTAGTGGCTCTTTCTGGCACCAGTTGATTTGAATGAAAACCTTCTTTTAACTCATTTCTGTTGTTTTTTCTAGTTTTCTACTGTAGAGAAAATCCAAAACCTCCAAGAGTTAAAGGGATCCGATGGATGTGATGTGGACGGCCCATCTGCCAAGTGTCCAGGTATGGATTTTATACTATGGGGTATGCTGAGGATTTACATTGAGGACGGTTGGCTTCACACTGTGTTTTTTGCAGTCCATTTTTTCAGCCGTTAATTTTTTTTCTTTCAAAAAACGGTTGAATAAAAGGATACATTTGTGTGCATCTATTTTCATCCGTTTTTCCATTATAAAAAAAAAATGCGATCCGACTACGCTTTTATGTACAATAAAAAAAAAAAGGATCCATTTTGATCCGTATATTTTACAATGGCAAAAACAGATGCGCAGAAATGCGTCCTTTTTTTTCCATCTGTTTTTTTTTTTTTTTTGCAAAAAATGTATTGCAAGAACACAGTGTGAACCCAGCCTTGGCTTGTTTTCTTGGACTGGAAAAGTCCTTTATTGGGATATTGAGTACCATCAATGGGCATGGACTGCTCGCCGGACCAGACCCCTATGTGCTTATGTATAGGTACACAGCATAACCCTACATGGAGTTCGTCACAACTCTTTGCACAGTTATGTAGTTTGGATGATGTGGATTAAAGGGGATTGGGGCATCTAGGTGGTTAGACCCCCTTCACAAGTCTGGTAAATTTTATTTCCTGATAAGAAATCCTGATAAATTTCCAGACCCATTGGGTTTTATTGGACATGGAAATCTCTACACCCAAAATCTGTCCAGAATTCTGGATGCATTACATGGTAGCCCAGGCCGGCGCCAGCTCCCGGGCAGATGATGCTGCGTGGTGATGCTGGCCCTTTGACTGCACGTGCTTCTAATCAAGGGCTCCTGACCCAGTCAGTCACTCTTGTAGCGGAAGCCAGCATTATACCTCCGATTACAAGAGGCCGCTACCTCTCAGAAGTAACATTACCTTAAAGGGGATTTTTTTTTATTTTTTTCAAATCAACTGGTGTCAGAAAGTTATACAGATTTGTAATTTAATTCTATTTTTAAAGTCTTCCAGTACTTATCAGCTGCTGTATGCCCTGCAGGAAGTGGTGTATACAGTGTTAACCTCCCAGCCTTAGGGTAGTATTACACGGGAAGATGAAGGCCAGATAATAACTGCAAACGAGCACCAACCTGCTAGATCGGCGCTCGTTTACTGGGCCTATTACACGGCCTGATTATTGTTTAACAAAGGCTTCAGGGAAATCGTTACCGATGTCCTGGCAGCCCTTGCTTTCACTTTATACATTACCTGTCCAGGCTGCAGGGCTCCTCTTGCGCTCTGCTTCTCCCCGGGTCCCGCACGCTCCAGCTTCAGAGCGACCTGTCTAAGCTGACAGGCCGCTCAGCCAATCACTGTCTGCGGCTGAGACAGGCCGCTCTGAAGCTGGAACGTGCGGGACCCGGAGAGAAGCAGAGCGCAAGAGGAGCCCTGCAGCCTGGATAGGTAATGTAAATTGTCAGTCGCCGGCCGTGCACTGTTATTTACATGTGGTCGGCGCCCGACAATTATAGGTTCAAACCTATATCAATGATCAGCTGATGATCGTTGTCATCGGCTGATGATTGAATTATTACAGGGAGCGATTATCGTTCTGTGTAATAGTACTCTTAGGCTGAGCCCACAGGTGGTCCAACATCCTTCTTTTACTAGAAACTGATGCCCCAGAAATGCATCAGGCGTCCAGATTATGACCGCGGATCGTTTTAAAGGGAATGTGTCATCAGAAAATGATGTTTTTATGTTAAACAGATTTTTTAAGAATTTTTGGTGACATTTTTCTGATTTTCCATTTTTCTATCTAAATTATAAAATAATCCTGATATCCTGCAGTTCTCATTCTCACCACTGGGGCTAAAACTAAGCTGAGACTTCCTGTTGTGCCTGTGGTGATAAGAGAAGGCTGCTGTAAAGAGATCTGTACAGCATTGCAGCATCATGTGACACCAATAGATAAGAGACAATAGCAGCTCCCTGTGGAATGACCTCTGCACAGGTCACAGAGCGCTCAGTAATGTCTCACATTCATATCAAGGGGACAGAGTCTGTCTAAGTAAGAAAATAGGAAGAGATTAGAATAAAGACACAAGTTTTAGTATCTTACTCTAATCAGCTAAAGAAAATTTAGGCATGAAATAAAGGGATTTCTCACCAAAAGTTTTTTTTTTTTCCCCCAAATCAACTGGTCTCAGGAATTTCTATAGATTTGTAATTTACTTCTAATAAAAAATCTCAAGTCTTTCAGTACTTATCAGCTGCTGTTAGTCCTGCAGGAAGTGGTGTATCCTCTCCAGTCTGACACAGTGCTCTCTGTTGCCACCTCTGTCCATGTCAGGAACTGTCCAGAGCAGGAGAGGTTTTCTATGGGGATTTGCTCCTACTTTGGACAGTTCCTGACATGGACAGAGGTGGCAGCAGAGAGCACTGTGTCAGACTGGAGAGAATACACCACTTCCTGCAGGATGTGCAGCAGCTGATAAGTACTGGACAACTGGAGATTTTTTAATAGAAGTAATTTACAAATTTCTGGCACGAGAAAAAATGAAAACTTAAGTAGGAAGGGAGAAGCTGATGGATGACCGTAGCATCTCCACAGAATTCCTGTAAATGTTACCTACACTGTGTAATCTATTAGATTACATTTATCTGTGATCTGTTATGCTGAGAGCTGGAAAGAAAGCGAATAGGGAGACGGCCTGGAACCTTCGGATTAGTTGTTCTGAAGATGATAGTATGTGTACAATGTACCTGGCATTCTAACATGACCCCCTCCAAATCCGTCCCCATCCCTGGATCTTGTAGTCTATAACGGGGGGTGACCGGGATACAACAAGCCGCTAGTTATAAAGGTCACAGCTATGAAGCTACCCGAATCCCATCAGATCCTCCCTGCTCTCCGCTGATCCCTCCTTGGACACAACACACACAGTGCAATCCGATAGCGGCCGTCTCTTCCAGGCCGGCTATTTCCAGATGCCGGGTAATGTGAGCGAGGAGAGATCTATAATGTCTTTCTGAAAGTGGAAATCAAGACTTGGGGTTTGATTGATTTTTTTTTTTATTTTTTTTTTATCCATCCAGACAAAATCTTTTCTTAATGTTATTAATGCTAAAAGCAAATCTGGGCAGAGCGGCGGATAACACGCTGCACATCATCCTTATTACCAAGGGAAACCTTGTCAATTCTCCCATTACACAGTGCAGAGACACTTGGTGTAATGATAGGTAAAGCTTTCTGTATTCTGAGACCGTGCACGCGTATCAGCACACCAGGAGGGTTTACCTACCTTTCCCTTAAAGGGGTACTCCAGCGAATGTTTGTTTTTCTTTCAAATCAACTGGTTTCAGAAAGTTATATAGATTTGTAATGTACTTCTATTGAAAAATCTTGTGTCTTCCAGTACTTATCAGCTGCTTTATGTCCTGCAGGAAGTGTATTCTCTCCAGTATGACACAGTGCTCTCTGCTGCCACCTCTGTCCATGTCAGGAACTGTCCAGAGCAGCAGCAGCAAATCCCCACAGAAAACCTTTCATGCTCTGGACAGAGGTGGCAGCAGAGAGCACTGTGTCAGACTGGAAAGAATACACCACTTCCTGCAGGGCATACAGCAGTTGATAAGTACTGGAAGACTGGAGATTTTTAAATAGAAGTAAATTACAAATCTGTATAACTTTCTGGCACCAGTTGATTTGAAGAAAAACTGTTTTTGCTGGAGTACCCCTTGAAGAAGACCCCACATATAAAAATTAGTTGTGTAGCTTTTAGGTCTTGGACACACACACACCTTTTATGTTTCGAATACCAGTGGCTAAAGAAGTTGGATGCAGCCCTAGGAAGTCCCCTAGTAACCGCTATATAGCGATATGGACGGGACCCCTTGTGGTGTATCCTTTCTACAGCGATATGGCCGGACCCCCTGTGGTATATCCTCTATACAGCGATATGGCCGGACCCCCTGTGATATATCCTCTATACAGCGATATGGCCGGACCCCCTGTGGTATATCCTCTATACAGCGATATGGCCGGACCCCCTGTGGTATATCCTCTATACAGCGATATGGCCGAACCCCTTTTATATATCCTCTATACAGCGATATGGCCGGACCCCCTGTGGTGTATCCTCTATACAGCGATATGGCCGGACCCCCTGTGGTGTATCCTCTATACAGCGATATGGCCGGACCCCCTGTGGTGTATCCTCTATACAGCGATATGGCCGGACCCCCTGTGGTATATGTTCTATACAGCGATATGGCCGGACCCCCTGTGGTATATCCTCTATACAGCGATATGGCCGAACCCCTTTTATATATCCTCTATACAGCGATATGGCCGGACCCCCTGTGGTGTATCCTCTATACAGCGATATGGCCGGACCCCCTGTGGTGTATCCTCTATACAGCGATATGGCCGGACCCCCTGTGGTGTATCCTCTATACAGCGATATGGCCGGACCCCCTGTGGTATATGTTCTATACAGCGATATGGCCGGACCCCCTGTGGTGTATCCTCTATACAGCGATATGGCCGGACCCCCTGTGGTGTATCCTCTATACAGCGATATGGCCGGACCCCCTGTGGTGTATCCTCTATACAGCGATATGGCCGGACCCCCTGTGGTGTATCCTCTATACAGCGATATGGCCGGACCCCCTGTGGTGTATCCTCTATACAGCGATATGGCCGGACCCCCTGTGGTGTATCCTCTATACAGCGATATGGCCGGACCCCCTGTGGTGTATCCTCTATACAGCGATATGGCCGGACCCCCTGTGGTGTATCCTCTATACAGCGATATGGCCGGACCCCCTGTGGTGTATCCTCTATACAGCGATAAGCCCGGATAGTCTGTGGTATATATGTTATACAGGGATAGGCCTCGGTGTTTCCTGTGCAGAGGATCTGACTCATAGTTTGCTGCATGGTCGTCTTTCTGCGGACAAGTAACACATTGTGGTGAATCCTCCTTCCTGCAGGAAAATGTCAGTTTGCTTTAGTTTTCTTACATTTATATTTCTTACTTATTTTACATGTTACGTTTAGTTTACAATACATACAAAAAAAAGTAAAAATTGGACGGTAAAAATTGGACGGCCCCGATAGTAGATTGCAATCCTCTTCTATCATGGGGGGAATGTGGAGCTCAGCCGGGGCCGCAGAGACGAGACCGACTTTTTTTTTTTTTTTTTTTTTTAAATACACAAAAGCGTGATCGACCACGTTTTTGTGTACATGGATAAAAATGGATGCGTTTTAAACCTTATTTTTTTTTTTATAATGGAAGGCAATGGAAAAATGGATCGAAACAGATGCACACAAATACACCCATTTTTGCAGAAAACAGATGAAAAAAAAACAGACTGCAAAAACGCACCGTGAACCCAGCCTAAGTGACCGTCAGTCTGCTAGATCGTCGCTCTCTTACTGAGCCCATACACTGCTCGATTATCCGCAAGGGCGTGAAAATATTAGTTATACACATCTCCCCGCGCTCCTTGATGTCCTGCTCCTGGCAGTGTCTGCAGTGACAGCCGCTCAGCCAGTCACCGGGATAGTGCCACGGCCAGCGATTGGCTGAGCGTCCTGACACAGCAGAGAGCCGAAGCCAGCAGGACATCAGGGAGTGCGGAGAGCTATGTATAGTTTATTATTTTTTCTTTACATATTTCTCAGCCGTCAGCCGGGAATCACTATTACAAGCCTGGCGTCCGATGATTTAAGGTCACAACGGAAAGATACGATCAGCCAATGATCATTGTCTTTATTACACAGAGCGATGATCTGCCAAATTGGCCTCATTCTGCAGATCCTGGCTCGGATATTATCGGAGTCTTTATCGGAGCGGCTTAGTAACCTAATCCTCGCTGTACACTCAGTGTGCACAACGTCCCAGCAAGCAATTGCATCGAGAAGACACCGTGATACAGTAATAACAGAAGAGCAGCGGAGAGAGAAGACAGATGGGATGTTGGGAGAAATAAATTGGCCGTTTTTCCGGCCATATTAGTTACATTGATTTCCCAGAAAGTTTTCCAGTTTCAGGAAATTCAATAATTCATTTTGTAATAAAAGAAACCATGGAATTTTCATGTGTAGGTTCTGTATAAATTATTCACAGATTTTCAGCCTCGGGATGTAAACAATGAGGAGTCTTCTCTCTTCTTTGGGAACGCGTGAACATTTGGCCAAGCTAAAGGAATGGGGGGTCAGCAGGACAAAGATTGGGCCGACCGCTGTGAGCACCTAAAGACTAGAGATGAGTGAATTTCAAGCACGCTCACGCACTGCACCTCAGAGCCATCTGCTGGGTACCTGCCCTTGTCCTGTAGTGTCTGCACACCACTGGCTACATCTGCTTCTGCTTTGCACATTGAACACAGTATCTATCTATTTATCTCTATTCATCTACATAGATTAGAGAGAGAGATGAAACAACAGTGTCTCCTTTCCCCTATACTACTCAGGAAAGGCTGTTGTTTCCCCATCATTGGTCAGGTGATCACTTTGTGATGTCAGTAATCTGCGAGGTTACAGATGAGGTGTTACACCTTGCCTGGAAGCAGAAGAGAGAGATCATGTGACCTCTGTCTCATAAGGGAGGGGGAGGAAAGAGGAGTGGAGACAGAGTGGAGCAGTCAGTATTTTCAGCAGCTTCAGGCTGTAAGTCAGGATGTGCTGCAGACAAAGCGACCAATTCATGTAATAGAGACCCATTACACACAAGCTTAGATTATGGATGGGTATTTAATGGGGTTAAATATTTCTGTCCTGTGCTTAGGGAACAGGTAGTCATTTTAACCTGGAATACCCCCTTAAATTAAGCCACCAGGGAGCGTCTAGCAGCGTGAGAGATTATAGCAGCTTCGTACAAAACAGAATTAAACTTCTGGCAGCCCTTTAACCCCTTAACGACCGCGGGCGTATATTTACGCCCTTCGGTCGGTAAAGGAGTTCAGAGCGGGGCCGTGCTCTGAACCGCCTCTGTCCCGGGTGCCGCATGTAGCCCGGGGCCGCGGCTATTAGCGGGCACGGTCCGATCGCCGTGCCCACTAATCAGGTAATCAGATGCAGCTGTCAAAGTTGACAGCTGCATCTGATTACTTGCTGCAGCCGATCCCTGTTGTCTAGTGGCGGAGTTGGCCCCCACGGAACGTTGTCCCGGAGAAGCGATCTCCGTGTCTGTTACCTGCCGGGGTCTCCGCCAAAATGGCGCTGATCCCGGCTCAGCACTCGGATGCTTTCGGCTGCGGCAGCCGAAAGCAAACGAGTGCCGATCTCATTGATCTATGCTGTATACAGCTGTAAGTATACAGCAAAGATCTCAATGAGAGATCAGTGTGTATATACTAGATGTCTCCCAGGGGGCTTCTAGTATATGTGTAAAAAAATAAAAAAAAAGTGTCATTATTACTAAAAAGCCCCCTCCCCTAATAAAAGTCAGAATGACCCCCCTTTTCCCATGTAATAAATAAAGGTAAACAAATAAACATGTTTGCCATCGCCGCATGCGTAATCGCCAGAACTATTAATTTATCATATTCCTGATCTCGCACGGTAAAAAATCCCAAAGTGCAAAATTGCGCATTTTTGGTCGCATCAAATCCAGAAAAAATTTTATAAAAAGCGATCAAAAAGTCGTATATGCGCAATCAAGGTACCGATAGAAAGAACACATCATGGCGCAAAAAATGACACCTGACACAGCCCCATAGACCAAAGGATAAAAGCGCTATAAGCCTGGGAATAGAGCGATTGTAAGGAACATATATTTGTTAACAATGGTTTGAATTTTTTACAGGCCATCAGATACAATATAAGTTATACATGTTATATATCGTTTTAATCGTAACGACTTGAGGAACATGCATAACAAGTCAGTTTTACCCCAGGGCGAATGGCGTAAAAACATATACCCCCCAAATAAACAAAATGCTTTTTTTTTTTTTTTTTTTAAATTTCACCATACGTTTATTTTTTTTTCTGGTTTCGCAGTGTACTTTATGAAAAAATTCAGCCTGTCATTGCAAATTACAATTAGTGGCGCAAAAAATAAGGGCTCATGTGGGTCCTTAGGTGGAAAAATGCAAGTGCTATGGCCTTTTAAACACAAGGAGGAAAAAACGAAAACGCAAAAATCGAAATTGGCCCGGTCCTCTAATGGGTTAAGAGGTTTTCTCGGTCTTGCCGGTGTGTGGCTGCAGTGTATAACCAGCGATTGTCTCTATGATTCAAAGCACTGGCATGAGTAATATGGTGACATTATGATAGAACACCAGATAATCTGATTGTTACATGAAACAAAGTTACGACATTATCAGCTCCCTCTCAGACGGTACTTTGTGTTCTTTGTATTGGGGAGCCGACTCCAAGCCTGTGTGTTATTACCAGGACAAAATGATTTGCTTCTGTACGCTACACCCCAAAAATGTTCTACTTAAGGCCATGTTCACACTCTGTATGAGAGCGGCCGTTCTGTGGCCGGGTCATGGAACAGCCGGTCTCAGAAAAGATCATCCCGGCCGGTAGTGAGTCCCGGGATGAGAGCCGCTGAGTTTTGATGTGGGCGCATCCGTGTGCGCCCGCATCAGAACTCCCCACAGCAAACAATGGAGTGTGCGACCAGAGCCGCTCGCTCCATAGTGCGCACTGACAGGGTTTTACTATAGTATGTATACTATGTGTGTTTACACTTCAGTCGGGATTCCATTAATGGTAACATAACGTATATTTTCTTATTAATCACGGCCGTTGTTGCAATCGGCAACAACAGCCGTAGTTTTACAAAAATATGCGTAGTGTGAACATGTTTTCTAGGACCTTCATATTGATGGCCACTTTCCAGGATCGGCCACCAATATCTGATCAGTAATCTGTAAAGTGATCTGTACCACATTGCAGCGCCATGTGACCCCAGCAGATAGAGGAGACAATAGCAGCTCCCTGTGGAATGACCTTTTCACAGGTGACAGAACGTGCTCAGTGATATCTCACATCTCAAGGGGACAGAGTCTGTCTATTGCCATCTGTGTCTATAAGTCTTGCCGTAAAGCATGTCATTAAATGCTGTTAAGAAGAGCCCAGGCAAGACGGCCGCCCCCATAACAATGTACAAAAAGTGAAATTAAAAAAATTACAATCAGAAATTATAAACTGATTAGAATAAAAGAACAAGTTTTAGTATCTGATTCTAATCAGTAAAAGAAAATTTAGGTGACACATTCCCTTTAATTCTCCCATTCAGATGAATGGGATCCATTCAAACTTCCTTTTTTCCTCTGGAGGGAAACCGAGCCGGACTGACTGACCCATGTGAAGGAGATCTTAGTTTTCATACTTTTGAACCCTCACTGGATTGGATACCTAATACAGACCATATATCCATCCCCGTATACTGCACATGAACCAGGTGACTTTGAGGAAATCGACAGGGTGGAGAAGCGCAGGAACATTTGAGCCTGGTCCCCACTGAATGTCCCTGATGAAGGAGTCTCTTCTCCTCTGGACGCTGATGCTCCTTGTTATGCTGTTTCTATTCTCCTAACTTGTTTGTTACCATCACTTGGGCTCCACAACTGTTTTTGCTTGCTGACACCATGACTACACCTGATACCGAGTCAGGAACGGCAGCTGGTGTTTTCTTCCTAATCCCAAAAAGATCAACATTAATCACGCGGGTTTCATGCTCCGAGCTCCCCATGCATCAGTGTTGCAGGCCTGGAGAGTCTTAGCTGCAATGGATTACAAGCTATATACCCCCTGACTTGTATGAATATGTAAGCTGCAGGCAAATCCGGGTAGAATTAAAGTGATTGTGATTTTAATGTCACGGCAGTAATCTCTGCCAGTGAAGCGATGGCCCAGCGACCTGGAGAGACTGAGGAATCAAAGTGTATTTAGCCATATGCCCATCTATCTTCTTTCAGTACTTATCAGCTGCTGTATGTCCTGCAGGAAGTGGTGCTTTCTTTCCAGTCTGACACCGTGCTCTCTGCTGCCACCTCTGTCCATGTCAGGAACTGTCCAGAGCAGGAGAGATTTTTTATGGGGATTTGCTGCTGCTCTGGACAGTTCCTGACATGGACAGAGGTGGCAGCAGAGAGCACTGTGTCAGGCTGGAGAGAATAAACCACTTCCGGCAGGACATACAGCTAGAGATGAGCGAATTGTTTTTAAATTGTTTGGGATTGACTTATCTATTAAAGGAGTATTCCACTCAGACATAACTTTTGAAATGTTGCTGCCCATGGTGAGACTAACTATTCCTTCCATACTTCTTGTTATCTATTCAGTCTCCTTCCCCCAGTTCTCAGCTGCTGCTTTCTGCTGTAAACTCAAAAATCTGTGTGTGAGCTTTTATCTCGGTCTCTACCTCCTCCCCCCTCCCTTCTGAGACAGCTGATGTAAACAAGTCCCTGACAGGCTGTATCTGCAACATTGTAGCAACTTTATAATGCTGGGAGGATTACTCACAGTGAGTTCATTGTGAGCTCAGAATAACCCTCCCAGCATTACAAAGAAGCTATAATGTTGCAGATACAGCCAGCCAGGGACTTGTTTATATCAGCTGTCTCAAAAGGGACGGGGGAGGAGGGGGAGACAGAGAGAAAAGCTCACACGCAGATTTTTGTGTCTTCAGCAGAAAGCAGCAGCTCAGAACTGGGGGAAGGAGACTGAATAGATAACAAGTACGGAAGGAATTGTTGTTCTCATCATGGGCAGCAACATATGAAAAGTTATGTATGAGTGGAATACCCCTTTAATAAACATATTTCCCTATCTCTTATATCTCATTTATCTTATCTCAGTAATCATATCAGCCCATCATTGCAGAATTAGTTTTTTTTTCTTTTTATTCCACAATGACTGATGATCTGGGGCTTTATGTTGTGCTCTATTCCTCGCTGACAGGGAGACAGTCATCTTTGCTCTTGTTCCATTTACTATGACCTTTGCTCTGTACCCTGTCCGCATCTCTCAGTACTATTGATTTCCAATGGGCATAATAATAAGGGAAGCTGAGCAGGATGAGAGGGGGAGGGAGGGGCAGACTTCTCTCCAGCTGTGGTCCAGCGAGTGCCTGCTCCTCCGCTCATCCCGTCATAGTGTGTCACTACCTCACATCTGTACCGGTGACACGTGCCAGCCGACAAGGAGAGAGAGGCCACTCATCACTTATTAATGGGCTGAGCTCTAAATTTAGCTGTAGTCTAGTCCTGGCCATCTCGGGATACAATGAGGTCCGCTCTTGTATACTCGCCCTTAGCTTTGCTACCTCGTCAAAAAGAAACTAAAACTCTTTTCCTGTTTCTGTTCAGGTGGAGAAGTTGAATCTGGCACAAAGAGCTCAGCGAGCAGGAAGCCTGGCGTGGCAGAGATGAGCGAGCTGCGGCTTCCTGATCAGGCTGTGCCCGGGGAGAGCCGAACGGAGGAGGAGCAGCAGCAGCTTATCACTTGTGGAACAACCTTAGAAGCAACCACCCAGTCCATGGGGACAGGAGGCAGAGCTCAACCTGACAGCAGCTTTCCTTCTGGGGATGCTGGGAAGAATAACAACCTCCTGCAACCAGAAGCAACACCGCACGGCAATGATGTGTCAGAAATAGAGGCACTCTCCCAGGACAGGACAGAAGAAGCCGCTGCCGGGAACCTAATGGTAGACAAATTAATCCCCACCTCTGCCGATCGCTCAGATGGTGCCCTGGATACACAGGATGACACAACGGGAGGGACCGGTTCCTTGGAATGCATGAGTGTCCTCCAAAGCGCGAGCCGCTCCGAAGAGTGTTACTCACCCACAGGAGATGGAGATACAAAAAGGAGTCCTCATACCGAGAGCCAAGGAGAGGAAGGAGGACTCTGTGCCAGTCAGAAATGCCTGGAGGAACTGAACAAGTCTCAGCGGCAAGCAACAGTTGAGTTTATAGCGAGTCTCCTCAACGGGGACCTGAAAGATAGCGAGAATTTCCTGGCTCACTTGGACTTCCAGGAGGAGACGTATTCAGAAGAAGAAATGTCACCGAGCCCGGGGGAAGCCGTCATGGGGGATAACCACCTATCACTAGACGAACTAGCAAAGAGGATAGAGATAGAGGAGGTAAGCTGTCACCTTCATGGCTTTATATAAATGTATATTATAAGGTATAGTAAAGAGTTTGCTGGAAGACATTTAAAGGAGTTAAGCCAGCAATATTTTTTTTTTAATTGGTGTATATGTATATATAATATATTTGTTAATTACATCTATTTAAAAATCTCCAGTCTCCCAGTACTTATTATCTGCTGTATGTCCTGCAGGAAGTGGTGTATTCTCTCCAGTGTGACACAGTGCTCTCTGCTGCCACCTCTGTCAATGTCAGGAACTGTCTAGAGCAGCAGCAAATCCCCATAGAAAACCTCTCCTGCTCTGGACAGTTCCTGACATAGACAGAGGTGGCAGCAGAGAGCACTGTGTCAGACTGGAGAGAATACACCACTTCCTGCGGGACATACAGCAGATGATAAGTACTGGAAGATTAGAGGTTATTTAAGAGAAGTAAATTACAAATTTAAATAACCTGTGTGAATACACGTTACACAAGCACACGTCTCTTCTCTTACTGTTACACCATCTTATAGTTTTTCAGTAGTGTGTTACCTGGGATATAGACTATAGTGACACTTGTGAGCTTGCTTTTACCGATGCAGTAAAAAAAAAATTAAATGTGTAGCTTCTAGAATCAATTCATCCTATTCAATGTGTATTACCCCATCCTCAGTTATATGTATTAAGAGACTTACAGACTTCAGTCCTGGAGCAAAACTTCTTCTATTGACATAAATAGAAAACAGGCCAAAGGAACTACTTGTACCTTCAGATCGCTGCTTTTAATCCAAAATCTGTCCTGGGGTCCGTTCGGCAGGTGATGCAGTTATTGTCCTGAAAAACAACTTTTAAACTTGCTGCCCTGTGCCCAACGGCCGTGGCCTAGATTGTGTATGCATTAGGCTGGCACAACCTCTCTGTCCCTCCTCATCATTAGGAATGCTCCAGGCAGATTGTCACCTATTCCACACCTGTGTCAGCCTGGCACATGGGCTGGATCGTTAAGCACCTGTGCAATGTTCAGCATGGAGAAAATGTTCCAGTGGCATTCCTAATGATGAAGAGGGTGGGGAGGAGGGACGGAGGGGTGGTGCAAAGTTAGGGCACAGATACTCCCGTAGGGCACGGGGCTGCAAGTTTAAAAGTTGTTTTTAGGGCCATAACTGCATCACCTGCCGAACGGACCCCAGGACAGATCTTGGATTAAAAGCAGCTATCCGAAGGTACAAGTGGTTTGGGGGGCAGATTGTGGGTACAGAGTCGCTTTAAAAGAGAAGTCCAGGCAAAACAAAAGAATACACTGCAGGCAGGGGTGGGCAGGACCATAATAAAGAATGTATACTTACCTGTCCCCGATCCCGCGCAGCGCTGCATTACTGCTCCTGGACCCTCACCGGCCTCCTCTAGCTCCTGCTCCTGAAACATCACAACCTGGGCACAGGAATGCCTGCTCAGCCAATCAGTGACTGAGGTAGGACACTGCTGCAGTCACTGTTTGGCTGAGCGGGTACTCAGTCGTGATGTACGAGGAAGCTTGGAGAAAGTAATGTCCGGCAGCTGACAATGAGTGGTGAGAGTAGTGCTGCAGGGGCACGGGGACAGGCAAGTATTCAGTCTTTATTGTGACCACATACCCCCTGCCTGCATCAGATTTTTTGTTTTGCCCCAATTTCTCCTCTAATTCTCAGGGAGTAGATAAAGAAAAGTTTGCATTTTTATCAGCTGTGTATGTAAATGAGTTCCGTGATGTGCGGTAAACCACGATATGAGGCTCAAAGGTTAACAGGCACTTTGAGATGTTCTGAGGTTTTATTGGAGCAGCTTATAACCTTGTTTGGTCTTGTTACCAGTGTGGCTTTGCAGTAGGCTACAGTCCTATAGTTCTATCGTTGCAGGAAGTTGTTGCACTGTACACTCTACTACTACTTTAGCGGGGGGGGGTGTTAACTCTTTTTTTTTATTTTTTTTTTTTTGTGTGTGTGTTTCTCAAACTATCGCTGTGCAGCATTGTCCTGCTAACAGAGACCACTGACCTCCACAAGATGGTGGATAACAAACTTTATGGGACTGGGACCCCCGCCAATTACATCTACAAAGGTCATTTGTCCCCCTGGGTGTATGATATGATGCTGAGCGTGGTCATCTATTGTTCCATTCACTTTTTATGGCACCTTCTAAAGATAGCCAGACTCTGTACTCTACTTTGTATTACCTCTGTTTTTCTGGCCAGACTTTGTACTCTGCTCTGTTTTCCTGGCCAGGCTCTGTACCCTGCTCTATTTCCCTGGCCAGGCTCTGTACTCTGCTCTGTTTCCCTGGCCAGGCCCTGTACTCTGCTCTGTTTCCCTGGCCAGGCCCTGTACTCTGCTCTGTTTCCCTGGCCAGGCTCTGTACTCTGCTCTGTTTCCCTGGCCAGGCTCTGTACTCTGCTCTGTTTCCCTGGCCAGGCTCTGTACTCTGCTCTGTTTCCCTGGCCAGGCCCTGTACTCTGCTCTGTTTCTCTGGCCAGGCTCTGTACTCTGCTCTGTTTCTCTGGCCAGGCTCTGTACTCTGCTCTGTTTCCCTGGCCAGGCTCTGTACTCTGCTCTGTTTCTCTAGCCAGGCTCTGTTTCTCTGTAACCTGCTCTGTTTCTCTGGCCAGGCTTTGTACTCTACCCTGTTTCTCTGGCCAGGCTCTGTACTCTGCTTCCCTGGCCAGGCTCTGTACTCTGCTTCCCTGGCCAGGCTCTGTACTCTGCTTCCCTGGCCAGGCTCTGTACTCTGCCCTGTTTTTCTGGCCCGGCTTTGTACTCTGCTCTGTACTCCGGCTTTGTACTGGACTATCCTCAGACGTCCCAGAAACAATGAATGAAGCTGCGTCCAAGCATGAGTGTTGCTGCTTCATTCATCCGGGAGACAAAGAAAGTTGATCCTCCTTAGTCATCACTTATCCTGAATAGGTGATAACTCCTTTAAGGCAGAACTTTGTGAAGGCCTCAGGTTAAATTTATACCAGTTGCCAGCAGGGATGTGTACAGAACGTCACCATTATCATTTCCAAGAAAAATACATAATATGATGAAAAATAGCATATGGTTTCAGGTTGGGTTCACACTACGTATTTTTCAGTCAGTATTGTGGTCCTCATATTGCAACCAAAACCAGGAGTGGATTAAAAACACAGAAAGGCTCTGTTCACACAATGTTGAAATTGAGTGGATGGCCGCCATATAACAGTAAATAACGGCCATTATTTCAATATAACAGCCGTTGTTTTAAAATAACAGCAAATATTTGCCATTAAACGGCGGCCATCCACTCAATTACAACATTATGTGAACAGAGCCTTTCTGTGTTTTTAATCCACTCCTGGTTTTGGTTGCAATATGAGGACCACAATACTGACTGAAATATATGTAGTGTGAGCCCAGCCTAAATGTGGATTTTCTGGCAATTAAAGGGGAGCTTTTTTTTTTCTTTTACACTATATTCTGTCAACGTTATATAAATTTGTAACTTACTTCTGTTAAAAAATCTGCAGTCTTCCAGTACTTATCAGCTTCTGTATGTCCTGCAGAAAAGGGGGTACTCTCTTTAGTCTGACACAGTGCTCTCTGCTGCCACCTTCTTTCCATGTCAGGAACTGTCCAGAGCAGGAGAGGTTTTCTATAGGGATTGGCTGCTGCTCTGGACAGTTCCTGACATGGACAGAGGTGGCAGCAGAGAGCACTGTGTCAAACTGGAGAGAATATACTACTTACTGCAAGACATACAGGAGCTGATAAGTACTGGGAGACTATAGATTTTTTTTTAATAGCAATAAATTAAAAATCTGTGGCACCAGTTAATTTTAAAAGAATTGTTGTTGTTGAACTAGCCCTTTAAGTGGTACAGGAGCCCTGTAGTATACAGTTATCCGATGTAACAGAGCAGCTCCCTTATGTGATGCCGGAAGTGTGAGTTATGTCTGGGCCCTTGTATACAGACAGTAAGGAGAGCCTCTATCAGGCAGGGGGCCCATCATCTTCCTGCCATGGTGTGATGGCGGAGCTGTTACCAGGTGAGCTGTTTACCTGTGTTGCGCCCCCAGCTGACGGGCTCCGCTTCACAATAACATCTTGCTAATTGTTTCATCATGTATATGTAATTATTGGATGAGACGCTGCAATAACCTCCATTGTTTACATATGTAATGGAAGGCGTCGCGGCCCCGGAGGTCCGATCACTCGTAGCCTGTTATTTCTTCCTTCAGGCTAATTTTACTGACGTCTGCCGTGGATGGTATATACCACTGCATGACCCCCCGATCCTCGCCGGATTCGCTTACAGTCTGTTGTATAGTGAGTCCTATATTCACCTTTTGATTTGTTACACAGATTTTTAATTTAATTCTATTAAAAAATCTCCAATCTTCCAGTACTTATCAGCTGCTGTATGTCCTGCAGAAAATTTTATCTTTCCAGTCTGACACAGTGCTCTCTGCTGCCACCTCTGTCTATGTCAGGAACTGTCCAGAACAGGACAAGTTTTCTATGGTGATTTGCTGCTGCTCTGGACAGTTCCTGACATGGACAGGTGGCAGCATGGAGTGCTGTGTCAGACTGGAGAGAATACACCACTTCCTGCAGGACACACAGCAGCTGATAAGTACTGGAAGACTTGCGAGAAATCTGTCTGAGGAAACTCTCTGACACCAGTTGATTTAAAAAAGATTTTCTCTGGAGTACCCCTTTAAGGTGCCCATACACTCTAGATTGAGTTGAGTGGACAATGTCAAACCAAAGACTCTTCAGATAAAATTTAGCATGGAGCGATCTTTTTAGCCGACCACAGACTGACGGTTATTGTGTGAAATTCTCCCGGGATCCTCGGATAAAGGGTCACTCTTCTATAAATGATTGCTCGTTCTCAAACCATCTTACTGGAAAGATTCCCGAGCGTTTTCCGAGCGGTTATTCATCATTCAGCCGGTGTCATTGATCATGAATGTTCCCAGGAAGGTTGCTTCATCTATGTATAGGTGGACGGCCAGTACGTGTGTGCGGAGTCATCATTTATCAGTCGTCACTTATCTGATGTATGTCGCCCCCTTTAGGCTCTTTTCACCTTTATCACTGTGGAAGAAGTAAGTTTTTCTTTTTCAGGAAAGTTTGTCCCAGTCTAACAGATTTGGTATCTGAGCCTGTTCTATATACTACGTATATACTATAGATACTACATACAGCTCCTGATATGGAACCAGCATGTGCTGCTGTCTTCCAGTACTTATTAGCTGCTGTATGTCCTGCCGGAAGTGGTGTATTCTCTCCACTCTGACACTGTCCAATACAAGAAGTAATTTACAAACCTATTTCTCTCCTGTTCTGCTGCCCGAACACAAGCAATATACTCAGCTGCCAGATCCACTTTACACCTAAGTGAGATTAGTTGTGTGTAGGAGACTGTGTGTATAGGAGCTGCCCTGTGTACACTACAACATTAGCTCTATTAGTCTGAGGTTAGAATTATTTAAAGTGAAACACAATTTATGAGATGTGTAAAAAAAAAAAGGGCTGTATACTATTATATATACTATACTATTCTCTTACTACTACCACTATTCTGTATATATACTATTCTCTTACAACTACTATCCTGTATACTATTCTATATACTATACTATTCTCTTACTACTACCACTATTCTGTATAATATACCATTCTCTTATATACTATTCTTTAACAACTACTATCCTGTATACTATTCTATATACAGTGGTACCTTGGTTTAAGAGCGTTTTGGCTTAAGAGCTCACAGTTTCTCAAAATTGTGACTTTGTGTAAGAGCATTGCTTTGGTGTAAGAGCTCCCTGTACTGGGTGGGAGGGGGAGGGGGGGACTCTGACCTAGGAAGTCTCCCTCACCTTCCAAATCATAGCAGATCCACTTCAGGCTTGGGCTTACATCAGGGGACAGGACTGTGGGGGGTAATCTCTTAGCTCCCCAGACAGAGTGCTGCTATACTGTGCCCACATCTGTCCTGCTCATTCCTTCATGCTCCCTGCAGTCTCTGTCAGCCCTTGTGTTTCCCATCCTCTCCATTATGGGGATCTGCAGCTCCATCCTGTATCTACAAACTGCTGCTGTGTTATCAGGGTTATACAGTTACTATACATTATACACCACATGCTGATTGCTATACTGTACAGTAACTTATATATCACATATCCAGCTGCTGTGTTATCAGGGTTATACAGTTACTATACATTATACACCACATGCTGCTATACTGTACAGTAACTTATATATCACATATCCAGCTGCTGCTGTATTATCAGGGTTATACAGTTACTATACATTATACACCACATGCTGCTATACTGTACAGTAACTTATATATCACATATCCATCTGCTGTGTTATCAGGGTTATACAGATACTATACATTATACACCACATGCTGCTATACTGTACAGTAACTTATATATCACATATCCAGCTGCTGCTGTGTTATCAGGGTTATACAGTTACTATACATTATACACCACATGCTGATTGCTATACTGTACAGTAACTTATATATCACATATCCATCTGCTGTGTTATCAGGGTTATACAGATACTATACATTATACACCACATGCTGATTGCTATACTGTACAGTAACATATATATCACATATCCAGCTGCTGTGTTATCAGGGTTATACAGTTATTATACACCACATGCTGATTGCTATACTGTACAGTAACTTATATATCACATATCCAGCTGCTGTGTTATCAGGGTTATACAGTTACTATACATTATACACCACATGCTGCTATACTGTACAGTAACTTATATATCACATATCCAGCTGCTGTGTTATCAGGGTTATACAGTTACTATACATTATACACCACATGCTGATTGCTATACTGTACAGTAACTTATATATCACATATCCAGCTGCACTGTTATCAGGGTTATACAGTTACTATACATTATACACCACATGCTGCTATACTCTACAGTAACTTATATATCACATATCCAGCTGCTGCTGTGTAATCAGGGTTATACAGTTACTATACATTATACACCACATGCTGATTGCTATACTGTACAGTAACTTATATATCACATATCCAGCTGCTGTGTTATCAGGGTTATACAGTTACTATACATTATACACCACATGCTGCTATACTGTACAGTAACTTATATATCACATATCCAGATGCTGTGTTATCAGGGTTATACAGTTACTATACATTATACACCACATGCTGCTATACTCTACAGTAACTTATATATCACATATCCAGCTGCTGTGTAATCAGGGTTATACAGTTACTATACATTATACACCACATGCTGCTATACTCTACAGTAACTTATATATCACATATCCAGCTGCTGCTGTGTAATCAGGGTTATACAGTTACTATACATTATACACCACATGCTGATTGCTATACTGTACAGTAACTTATATATCATATATCCAGCTGCTGTGTAATCAGGGTTATACAGTTACTATACATTATACACCACATGCTGATTGCTATACTGTACAGTAATTTATAACTTGTCATATTCAGCTGTTTCTAAATGTTTGTTTCATTTGTGTTACATGTTATTCAGAATAAAAAAAAAATCATTATTTTGGGGTGTGGAACCAATTGTCTGCAGATCAGTGATTTCTTATGGGAAGTTTTGCTTGGGTTTAGGAGTGGATTTGGATTACAAGCGCCGTCCTGGAACGAATTATGCTCCTAATCCAAGGCACCACTGTACTATACTATTCTCTTACTACTACCACTATTCTGTATAATATACCATTCTCTTATATACTATTCTATATACCATTCTTATAGTGTAGCATGGTCTTCACAAGATTTATTACTTCTTGCGGATATCACACACACAAATCTGCTGGTGATCTCATGTAGTCAGCTGCGATTTTGGATGTAGTATCAGACGAACCTAATGAAAGTTTCCAGGTTTGGTAGCTTCTCTGAATATTCGTAATTTAACTCTTCGCATCTGGGAGGGGGAAAAGCCGGAGGACTTCCTCAGAAACTTGGATATGGCCCATGGCTGTATCCCTAGGGGCGGCATTCAACGTCTCCAGTAAAACGCAGAGAAATCCAGTTCGGAAAACTTGCGACTCTGAACAGTTTCATGAAGTTCACTAAACACTAGTTGTGGCTTTATAGCCTTAAAGTGTAACCTGAATATATGAGCATGCATGGGTTTGTTAACCAAATAGTTAGACTTTCTAAGTGTAAAAATGTGTATTGCTATATATTAAAAACAAAAAATATAATAATAATTTGGACCAAAATTGCCCGACTCTAGGTATCAACTTTCTGTCATAACTGCCTTATTATTAAAGGAGAAGTCTAGCCTCCTTTAAAGCGACTCTGTACCCACAATCTGAACCCCCCAAACCAATTGTACCTTCGGATAGCTGCTTTTAATCCAATATCTGTCCTGGGGTCCGTCCGGCAGGTGATGCAGTTATTGACCTAAAAACAACTTTTAATCCTACAGCGCTGTGTCTAACTGCCGGGGCTTATGGTGCGTTTACATGTAACGATTATCTACATATACCTATATATGATCCAATGGGTGTATATCCCGGGGTCCTTATGCACAGTACAATGCCTAAACCAAAAAAAGGGAAAGAAGAGGGGGAAATAGACCCACCCCACTAACCAACCATGCAGGACCAAAAAATCACAAAATTTTTCTATATCATATATCTTTATTAGTATGTATGAAAAGTATATTACAAAACAAAATTTAAAATATTTTTACATAGTAAAGGAGCTGACACATAAACAGATCCCCAGAACAATGGTGGTGGTAAATAATATAGAGCAATATATGTACAAAATACAAAAATAATGAATTAATTTACACAAACGAAGCACTGGGCATTGGGCATGTGATTAGCTACGTTTAAGCATAGTGCTTAATAAAGTGCATACAAAAAGACCATAAAATACATGTCAAAATACTACCCATATGTACCCATATACTACCCATATGTCCTTAATGCAACGACCACCATACCACTAGTGGTATGGTGGTCGTTGCATTAAGGACATATGGGTAGTATATGGGTACATATGGGTAGTATTTTGACATGTATTTTATGGTCTTTTTGTATGCACTTTATTAAGCACTATGCTTAAACGTAGCTAATCACATGCCCAATGCCCAGTGCTTCGTTTGTGTAAATTAATTCATTATTTTTGTATTTTGTACATATATTGCTCTATATTATTTACCACCACCATTGTTCTGGGGATCTGTTTATGTGTCAGCTCCTTTACTATGTAAAAATATTTTAAATTTTGTTTTGTAATATACTTTTCATACATACTAATAAAGATATATGATATAGAAAAATTTTGTGATTTTTTGGTCCTGCATGGTTGGTTAGTGGGGTGGGTCTATTTCCCCCTCTTCTTTCCCTTTTTTTGGTTTATGTAACGATTATCGTGCGAATTCGAACGATAATCGTACGTGTAAACGGAGCGAACGATCAAACGACGAACGAGAAATCATTCATTTTGATCTTACAACATGTTCTCAAATTGTCGCTCGTCGTTCGCAAATCGTTCTGTGTAAACAGTCGTTCGCCAATTTTAACCAATGTGTGAGATAGGCTTAAGCGATCGCAAAACAAATTTTTCGTATTATGTATCGTTCCGTCTAAACACTGATCGTTATGGGGAAAAAAAACGTTAATCCGGCATCGTTAATCGTACGATCGGGCCAATTATCGTTTCGTGTAAACACAGCATTACATTTGTATATGCATTAGGCTGGCACCACCTCTCCGTCCTTCCTCCCCACCCTCCTCATCATTAGGAATAATCCAGGAACATTTACTGCTGTTTGAGCTTTGCACAGGTGTATTAACCATCCAGCCCATGTTCATCATACACACAGGTGGGGAATAGGAAGCAATCTGCCTGGAGCATTCCTAATGATGAGGAGGGTGGGGAAGAAGGACAGAGAGGGTGTGCCAACCTAATGAATATACAAATGTAAGCCCCGGCCGTTAGACACAGCGCTGCCGGATTAAAAGTAAATTTTTAGGACAATAACTGCATCTCCTGCAGAACGGACCCCAGGACAGATCTTGGATTAAAAGCAGCAATCCGAAGGTACAAGTGGTTGGAGGGGGGGACAGATTGTGGGTACAGAGTCGCTTTAAAGTGTACCTTCGGATAGCTGCTTTTAATCCAAGATCTGTCCTGGGGTCCATTTAGCAGGTGATGCAGTTATTGTCATAAAAAATTACTTTTAAAATTGCAGCCCCGTGCCCTACGGGCGTATCTGTGCCCTAACTTTGCACCACCCCTCCGTCCCTCCTCCCCACCCTCCTCATCATTAGGAATGCTCCAGGCAGATTGTCTCCTACTCACCACCTGTGGCAGCCTGGCACATGGGCTGGACCGTTAAGGACCTGTGTAATGTTCAGACAGGAGAAAATGTTCCAGTGGCATTCCTAATAATGAGGAGGGTGGGGAGGAGGGACGGAGGGGTGGTGCAAAGTTAGGGCACAGATACTCCCATAGGGCACGGAGCTGCAATTTTAAAAGTAATTTTTTATGACAATAACTGCATCACCTGCTAAACGGACCCCAGGACAGATCTTGGATTAAAAGCAGCTATCAGAGGTACAAGTGGTTTGGGGGGGGGGGGGTCAGATTGTGGGTACAGAGTCACTTTAAGTGTCAGGGGAACTGAGAAAATAACAGGGGGTTCTACCTCCCCTCTCCCTGCGCCTCTTCAGCACCGGATTGCTTCTCTGGGATCCTGTCCGGGCTCACGGATCTCCTGCGCTGCCGATGTCACAACCTGGCTGATGGACTGGCCACTCGCTTCAATCACTGATTTGCTGAGCAAGCAGCCCATCAACCGAGACAGGCATTTACCCAAGACGCCATCGCAACTCGGGGGGAAATTACTTCCGGTGGGGGTCCCGATCACATAGCGGTTTGCAGGCACTGGGAGAGGTAAATAAGGACTGGTAGCCTTGGCTGCCCATGACGCTGCTGCCCATTGTCCGTCCTTGGACCACTTTGATCCACTCACTTGAAGGGGTTTGGTGATTTAAACTTCTGATGAAAACTTTATACAGACAGGAATCTGGGTAAAAAAATAAGCAAAGAAGCTTTAGTCTCCTTAAAATGTTCTGCTTCTCCAGTGCCCCCCACTAGAAGGGCTGATGCCACAGACAGGCGTGGTCGACCGCGCTTTTGAGTCCTGCACAAAAGCCGTGTACGTCCAGCAAATGAGCAGAACAGTCGCATAATCACTCCGTCCTGCTCATTTAAGTCAATGTGGCCGTCGGCCGTACGCCGGGCTGCACATCAGCATCCTTTTGTCACGGATTCCTGACGTGCGGCCAAAAACGAGATGTGAACATACCCTAACCCGTCCACCAAAACACATCAAAAAGGGGCGCCAGATGTAGGCGGAGTGGCGTTTTATTCTTTTTTGTTTTCTTTTTAATTAGTTTTTATCTTTTGAGCCAATATATAAGAAACTAAAAACATTACTTGGAAAACCCTTTAGAGGGGTACTCCACAAAACAATTATTTTAAATCAACTGGTTTCTGAAAGTTTTATATATATTTGTAATTTGTATTTTAAAAAAATCTCCAGCCTTCCAGTACTTATCAGCTGCTGTATGTCCTACAGGAAGCGGTGTATTCTTTCCAGTCTGATACAGTGCTCTCTGCTGCCACCTCTGTCCATGTCAGGAACTGTCCAATGCAGGAGAGGTTTTCTATGGGGATTTGCTGCTGCTCTGGACAGTTCCTGACATGGACAGAGGTGGCAGCAGAGAGCACTGTGTCAGACTGGAAAGAGTACACCCCTTCCTGCAGGACATACTGCAGCTGATAAGTACTGGAAGGCTTGAGATTTTTATATAAAAGTAAATTACAAATTTATATAACTTTCTGACACCAGTTCATTTGAAAGAAAATGATTTTTGCCCAGAGTACCCCTTTAACTCTATCTAAAATTGAGTAACCACTGAAATGAAGCGATCCGATCTGATAATGAAATGGTTACAGAGCGCAGTGTGTGAGGTCGGCCCTTTATGGCACCCTTGTGCATGCAGCAATAAGTCAACACTCCACCCTCTAAGGACACTTCTCTACCATCATGCATACCCCTATGTACAGACAGGACTATATATATATACACTGTATGTCCTAGTACACAATGAGGAAGACCAAGGTAAGTTATTGTAAGTAAGCAGGTTATTTATTGTGTAAGAACCTGTGATAGTGTAACCTATAACTACTATGTATGATCTATATACAGATTACAGTATAATACCGCACTGTTCATACCGTCAGGATAATAATCCAGATAGCTGTAGTAGAATATGTGCTGAATGCAAACATGGGACACTGCAACTGGTAGGGAACCCCGGCTCTCCAAGTGTTACAGAACTACAACTCCCATCATGCCTGGACATATTAGATAAGCATTAGCTTTGATGGGAGTTGTAGTTTTGTAACAGCTGGAGAGCCGAGGTTCCTACCCCTGATCTATTACATGGAGCAGTTATCAGGCAGCTATTGTTCCATGTAATAAAGACAATGATCAGCTGAGGAGTGAGCAGTCATTTACTGATCGTCGTTAGAACAAAGTTTGAAACCCCCCGCCCCCGCAATCTGGAGAGAAGAGAGGGGGAAAAGTGGCCATGTTTTTGTAGCGCTGGATAACCCCCTTAAGCCCCCCCCCATAGGGGTTCTATAGGACTCCATTATAAATCCGTCCACCGATCCTTTAGTAGTGAGACGGAGGTGAGGAGGCAGAGTGTGATGAGGAGGCGTCTGCCTCTTCATTCTAGCGATTGGCGGGGGTCTCATCACCTGGACCCCGACAGACACAAACCTCTGACATGTCAATCCTTTGGGCGGAGGCGCATGAGAAATCCTATAGAAACAATGGGACAGGAGTTTCGAGCGGCGGCAGGGGCTGCACTTAAAATTCCACCACTTTTACTCAGTGTGAACAGTCCCTAACCGGGGTAGATTAAACACACTACAAATGTGAAGTGAAGAATGACGGCTATATATGGGCAGCACAGTGGCTCAGTGCTTAGCAGCCTGGGGTCCTGGGTTCAAATCCCACCAAGGGCAACAACTGCAAAGAGTTTGTATGCTCTTTCTCTGATTGCTTGGGTTTCCTCCGGATAAAGTTATATATATGATTTGTAAATTATTTCAATTTAAAAAATCTCTTGTCTTCTAGTACTTATCAGCTGTTGTATGTCCTGCAGGAAGTGGTGTAATCTCTCCAGTCTGACACAGTGCTCTCTGCTGCCACCTCTGTCCATGTCAGGAACTGTCCAGAGCAGCAGAAAATCCTCGTAGAAAACCTCTCCTGCTCTGGACAGTTCCTGACATGGACAGAGGTGGCAGCAGAGAGCACTGTGTCAGACTTGAGAGAATACACCACTTCCTGCAGGACATACAGCAGCTGATAAGTACTGGAATACTAGGGATTTTTAAATAAAAAGTTATACAGATTTGTAAATGACTTCCGACACCAGTTTTATTATTATTTTTTTTTTTTTTTGCAGGAGTACCCCTTTAAAGACAAATGACCAGTTAATTAAAGGGGTATTCCACCCTCCTGGAGTAGTTATGCCCTGTCCAAAGTTTTCAAACACTTGCGATCGGACGTGTTTATGCCGCAGGCAAAACCATGGCCCCGTGTGTCCACCAACAGTCTGGTCATGGAGGGGTTAATGGAATATAATCGCTTTATATGCTGGTTCCTTGAAACTCGTAATGAAAACCATTTCTTGCGCCTCTTGCTCTGACTATTATTAGTCCGGCCGAGATGAGATCACAATGCGGTAGAACCGGTTACTTATCTCCTAGGCGGCATGGTGGCCGGTGGATGCGCTGCACTCGTCTATGTAGGGTCTCGTCTCTCACAACTCTCTATTGTTGCTTATAACATCCAATCGTAGATCTGCATTTACTTAAGAAGCTTTAAGATCTAAAGAATTGTTGTACGCGGGGGCCACAAACAAGCGCTGATCAGCACGCCAAATCAAGCGGCCAGGCTGCACGATTCTTCTTCTAGCCCGGAAAACTGACAGTACAGGTATGTATACATACAGTATATCCATGCTGTCACTTTCCAGATACTTACCTATTGCACTGCTGCTGTGATCCGGCATTCTTTTTTCCGGCCTTCCTGTCCTGACACTGTGTTCTCAGACCAATGCCTCCTCCAGCTGTCAATCATTTTGGAAGAGGTGGCGGCCAGCTGTACAGGAGAGCCGTAGAAGAGGATGCTGGATCACAGTAGTACACTAGGTAAGTAAGTATGTACTGCTGTGTGACCTGCAAATTGACAGCACAGACACATGTATATCCTATATGTATTACCGTGCTGTTAGTTTGCCTTTATCGTTATTGGTCTCACATCCCGTGTACACAGGAAGATGGGCGGCTGATAACAATGAATTTTGAAGTATGTTGCAAACAGACGATGAGCAGAGGATCCGGCATTTTTCTGGTCCTCATGCCCCTCATCTGGAGAGCAAGAATGGTTCTACCTTTCCTGCTCTCCAGTTCTCGACTTCCTTTGTGCTCCGTTCTGAGGCTTTCTCCGCAGAATAGGGGGGGGTGGGGGCTGTGATAGCCAGTGATCTGCCTGATTTTGCAGCAACATCAGGGGGGCTGTGTGACATTTTGTTTGTGGGCGTGGTTTAACCATCACACAATGCCCACAGTATGCTCCCACCCATCTCGTCTACAGAAGTGTCAGCACGGACAGGGAGGAAGTGGAGCAGAACAGGTAGGAGCTATCCTATTAGGTTACAGAGATCTAGCTGGACTGATGATCCTGGAGGGGCGATCCTGTGAGCTATTGTTCAGCTTTGGCTGTCCAGGCATGATGGGAGTTGTAGTTTTGCAACAGCTGGAGAGCCCTGGTTCCCCATCTCAGAGATAAACACAGGAATTCTTTATATTCCAGCCTAAAATACACATGAAAGTAACCTTGTGTGCACACGGCGTCGCCTCTGCGCCCTTCCCAGTTACTCCCCATCAGCACTTCTCACAGCCCAGTGGATTATGTCCTGGCCGACACTTCACATGTTCCGTAGCCTTAAAATAAACTGTGTCCAGCGCTCCCTGCACCTGTGACGGTTTAGCTAAATCCAATCTATTTCAGGTCATAGAGTGCTGGCAATGGGGACTACTGCTTTACCAGCAAAAAGCTTAAACTATTGCATGCGGTCACATAAACATAAAAGTGTAGAAGAGCGACTATTCAGTACAGTATACATGTAATAGGTTTATAACTAATTCAATGGTTAAAGGGGTACTCTGGCGAAAATCTTTCTTTTAAATCAACTGGTTTCAGAAAGTTATAGAGATTTGTAATTTACTTCTATTTAAAAATCTCCAGTCTTCCAGTACTTATCAGCTGCTGTATGTCCTGCAGGAAGTGGTGTATTCTCTCCAGTCTGACACAGTGCTCTCTGCTGCCACCTCTGTCCATGTCAGGAACTGTCCAGAGCAGGAGAGGTTTTCTATGGGGATTTGCTGCTGCTCTGGACAGTTCCTGACATGGACAGAGGTGGCAGCAGAGAGCAGTGTGTCAGACTGGAGAGAATACACCACTACCTGCAGGGCACTTGCTGCAGCAGCTGATAAGTACTGGAAGACTGGAGATTTTAAATACAAGTAAAACACAAATCTGTATAAATTTGTGAAACCAGTTGATTTGAAAGAAAAGCATTGTTGTCGGTGTACCCCTTTAAAGGAAAGTGTCATTTTTGTTGCATGTATTTGTACCCAGAGTCTGTGCCTGAATAGGTATATAGGCTTCTAAATACAGAACCTGATCATCCCCATGGTGTTTCTTACTAGGTGAGCCCCGCTTCTGGGTTGGTCTCTATACTGAAGAAGCGAAATGGAAGTGATGGGGAGAACCAGAAGCCGACAAAGAGGAAAGTGAGATTCCTAGAAACAGACGATGTCCTTGACCAAGGTTTGTATGGAATGAATCCCCATTTATATAGATGGTATATAGCAGGGACGTGGAACCTCCGGCCAAAGCGTCCAGGCATGATGGGAATTGTAGATTTGGGACAGCTGGGGCTCCCTATCCCTGCTATATTGGAGGAAATTTACCATAGGTGTAGTTGTGATTTTTTGTCTTAAAAAGATGCACAAATTTGCACAATCATATGATTGTTCCAAAAAAGTGTGACTTAGTTTCTGGTCCACCTCCTAAGTGAATTGTGTGTGCGGCAGAATAAAGAGGAACATTTATCAGGACTGTTTTAATTATGCCCCGCCCCCTACTCCAGCCGGATCCAACGAAACGCCGCGGAGACACCATGTGCTTCTCAACGTTCGTGAAGGTGGTTTCCTTGACTAGAGGCTCGCCTCCCCTTCTCGCCTTGGTTGTTCCTTCTCAGTAGAAGCTCTGGCTAGCTCACTGATGTTGAGAAACACGTGATGGTGTCTCTGCAGTAAATTAATAATTTCAGTTTCAGTTGTTTATATAGAAAATAATACTTACCTCTCCATGCTCCCTAGCATCATCCTGCCTTTTCCCCGCTTACCACAGCCACAGCTGAAGCTTCTAAACTTGTCTGTACAGTGACAGCCCGCTCCGCCAATCACAGACTGATGAGGCTGTGGTGAGCGAGGAAAGGTCAGAAGGAAACCAGGGAGCATGGAGAGGTAAGTATATACCTTATTATTTTCTATATACGCAGCAAGGGCTGCACAGACATCATAATAGGCCCAGTATACAAGCGCCGATCAGTTAGATTACATACCTCACTGACTGGATTGGCCAGCTCTCAAGCTGCCATTAAAGCGGTCGTTCACAAAAAATTAATTTGAAAAATTCTTTCAAATCAACTGGTGTCAGAAAGCACCAGAGATTTGTAATTTGCTCTTATTAAAGAAAATCTTGAGCCTTCCAATACTTATCAGGTGCTGTATGTCCCGCAGGAAGTGGTGTATTCTCACTAGTCTGACACAGTGCTCTCTGCTGCCACCTCTGTCCATGTCAGGAACTGTCCAGAGCAGCAGCAAATCCCCATAGAAAACCTCTCCTGACACGGACAGAGGTGGCAGCAGAGAGCACTGTGTCAGACTGGAGAGAATACACCACTTCCTGCAGGACATACAGCAGATGATAAACACCAGAAGACTTGACATTTTTGTAATAAAAGTAAATTACAAATCTCTGGCACCAGTTGATCTTAAAAAAAACTGGTGAACAGCCCCTTTAACTTCAATGGCAGCATCATCACTAAACTGCAGAAAAATTAGGCCACCTGTCTGAGGATGACGCTGTGCGGTTTTTAACACAAATTTCTGCATTATCCATGTCAAAAACAGTGCGTCATTTGCTTGTTTGAACCTAATAATAATAATAATAATAAACACACCCTGCATTGGCGGATTTATCGTTCATACGGTTTCTTACACGATGAATGTGTTTCATTGCAGAGGAGATCGGCGGGGGATCCTGTATCCTGCTGATCGCTCTTTGCCTGGCGACCGTGTTTCTCAGTGTTGGGGGGACCGCGTTATACTGCACATTTGGTGACGCCGAGTCCTCTGTATGTAAAGATTTTACTGCAAATATGGACTTTTACTACACACAGGCCCTGCAGGGAGTGGAGGAGATAAAGCACTGGCTGTTTGTCACATGACCCAGGAGAGCGGCACATGGAAACTCCGAACATTTCATTGGAGGACGTCTATGATGTAATAATTTTAATTTAATATTAAGAAGATGAACTATAAGGACTGTGGGGATAAATGATGTTTTCAGCATGGCGGACAGGTCCCAGTGACTCCTCCCGCTTTTTATTATGTCTGTGTACCGTCTGTACAGATGAAACCTATGGTTTTCTATTGCATATTTGTGTGTGTGTTGTGTAATTTCCACTTTTCTGTTTGGTGACTGCTCTCCTGTGGTCTAGACACTGAAAACCTGCGTTTATTTGTATATCGGCCTTCAGATCAGGATGTAAACGTATAGAGTTTCTTTTATTGTAAAGGAAAAATATTGATCCGTTCTCCACCTTCCCTCATTAAAGGGGTAGATCACCCCCCAAAAAATGTTCTTTCTAATCAACTGGTGTCAAAAAGCGCCAGAGATTTGTAATTTACTTCAGTTAGAAAATCTCCAGTCTTCCAGTACTTATCAGCTGCTGTATGTCCTGTATGACCATGCAGTGGTGTATTCTATCCAGTCTAACACGGTGCTCTCTGCTGCCACCTCTGTCCATGTCAGGAACTGTCCAGAGCAGCTGCAAATCCCCATAGAAAACCTCTCCTGCTCTCCAGACTGGAAATAATTACACTTCCTGCAATACCTACAGCAGCTAATAAGTACTGGAAGACTGCAAATTATGTAATAAAGGTAAATAAAAAATCTCTAGCACCAGTTGATTAGAAAGAAAACTTTTTTTTTTAGTGGGACTTAAGGTTATTTTACGCTCTGGTAATGTAAGGAAGACCCAGAAATTTTACCCAGAAAACCGTCAGATAAATTTTAATTCCCATCTTTGAGGGTGATTTTTTTTTTTTTTTTTTTCTTTCTGAACTTGTTGCTGCTGGCTGGTCCAGCGCATTATTCATGGTAAAATATATTTATTTTTGTTTTATCGGTTTAAAGGAAATTTGCATACTTTTGCGACATGTTAAGGTACGTGATCATGACCTCTTTCTTTCTTTGCCTGGTTGTTTTTTTCACACTGTGGTTAAAGGAGTTATCCAGGATTAGAAAAAGAACAGCTACTTTTCGTACAAACACAATATCACCCCTGTCTCCAGTTTGTGCATGGTATTGCAATTACAGTAGTACTCCAGCAAAAAATTAAATAAATCAACTGGTTTCAGAAAGTTATTCAGATTTGTAGTTTACATCTATTTAAAAATCTTCAGTCTTCCAGTACTTGTCAGCTGCTGTATGTCCTGCAGGAAGTGCTGTATTGTCTCCAGTCTGACACAGTGCTCTCTGCTGCCACCTCTGTCCATGTCAGGAACTGTCCAGAGCAGGAGAGGTTTTCTATGGGGATTTGCTGCTGCTCTGGACAGTTCCTGACATGGACAGAGGTGGCAGCAGAGAGCACTGTGTCAGACTGGAGACAATACAGCACTTCCTGCAGGACATACAGCAGCTGACAAGTACTGGAAGACAGGATTTTATTTTTTAAATATAAGTAAATTATAAATTTATATAAAAAAAGGCAAGTATGGCCATGTTTTTCTGAGCTTGGGCTCTCAGCTCTATAGAGAATTATTGGAGTGCATGCTGACCCACTGTTCCATTCAGTCCCCATTCCCGCACCCCAGAGGTTGGACCCTCTGCCATCAGACAATCCCGGTAGATCCTGTGGATAGGGTTTAAGCTTTTATTAGTGGAATATCACTTTAAGTAGATTTTTTTAAATTGCTTACAATATAAACAGACCTGCACAATGAATCGGTGATTAGAATAGTCTGGGTAATTACAGCCAATTATATTGTACATGTAGAACAGGTTGCTAATTGCTTTAGACCATGCACAGAATATTCTATTGATTCATTGTGCAGTCGATCTGTATATCAAGCAATAAAAAAAATGCATTAAAAAGTCGATTCATTTAATATGTTAACACGGCCCTGTTTGTGCAGCAAATGAGGCATCTTCAACCACTGCAGTGTGATTTTTTTTTAAATTATATATATATATATATATATATATATATATATATATATATACATATATAATTTTTTTATTTTTATTTCTTTACACCACACCATGTGTTTGCATTGTTTTGTGCCTTTCTCCCCCTTTTTCATTTTAATTTTTAGCCACTTCAGCAAGATCTGAACAGATGAGATACATAATTAAGCTTGAAGATATTAAAGGAGAAAAGATTTTTCAAATAGAAAAGAATCCTGCAGCGGCAAAGCATTATGGGAAAATTGGCAACACCGATCTTTTTTTTTAACTGCTATATAGTATGAATTGTGCCCAAATATCAGGTTGTCACAGCCAGAGCTGTGTCCTCATGTCTTGTGCTTTGTTGTCACATAATGATCTGTACATCATGGCTCCTTTCCAAGGTTAATAAAAAAAAAAAAAAAAAAAGATATTTTACATGGTTAATCTGCTGTTTGAGTCATTCTTTATAGTATCGTGTACAGCGACCCCAGTTGTATTGCACCTCTAGAGAGTAATGGTGCGTTTACACAGAGAGATTTATCTGACAGATTTTTGTAGCCAAAGCCAGGAACAGACTATAAACACGGAACGGGTCATAAAGAAAAGATTGAGATTTCTCCTCTTTTCAAATCCATTCCTGACTTTGGCTTCAAAAATCTCTCTGAAAAATCTGTATAAACGCACCATTAGGGTATAAACCCACACACCGTATAAGCAGCGTATTTACTGCTGCGATACACAGCAAATACGCAGCAAACACGCAGCAAATACGCAGCAGATTATATCTAAATAACTGAACACCGCATCAAATCTGTACCAACAAATCTGCTGCGTATTTGCTGCGTATTTGTTGCGTATCTGCTGTGTATACGGTGTGTGGGTTTGTACCCTTAGGGTCCTATTACACAGAACGATTTTTAACGACTAACGTTCGCAAACGAGATTGTTTATCGTTAACCTGAACTTGCTCTCCATATTACACAGAACGATAGTCGTTGGTTATGATCGTTACTACAATTGTTTATTCCATCTGATCCCAGCAAAACAATGAACAATGTGCAATTACACTGAACCATTAGTGAACAAATGCGCAACTTGAGCGAACGATTAGCGATAATTTTAGGTTCAGATCTAAGTCAACGACATACAAACTATTTCCTGATCATTGCCTGCAATTACACAGAACGATTATTGTTTAAATTCAAACGATATAACGATTTTTCGCACGATAATTGTCCCGTGTAATAGGGCCCTTACTCCTCCTTAGTAATACCTTGACTGGCAAAGGTTTATCCACTTTTACGTTTTTTTGGGGGGGGGGGGGGGTTCCCCCCTTGGAGCTGTAAGCGTTCCTTGTGCTGCTATATTTTCCGGACTCGCCATTGTAGCTGTTGGAAAAAAAAAACAACGTTTTCCCGAACAACCCTGGCCACCTCAGCAACTTCTCTCTGGTGCCAAACATTGGACCTTCAGTCTCTCAAAGTCCCAGGAATGGGGCTTCCATCAGTCATTTTTGGCATATACTAGAGATTCTCAAGCACTCTTGGGTCAGTCTGAAGCCGAGCGTGCGGCCTAGGGAGTCCTGGAAATCAGTCACACCACCGATGGCTGTAGCCATGTCTTCCTGGCAGCCTTAGGGCTGTATCCAACTTGTGCTGCACCCTCCGCTATACTCAGATTTGCTCTTCTCTTTTATTTGCTGTTAATGTTACTGAGCCTAATACATCTTTAATTTTTACTGCAGGCCTTGGGAGTGGGACCATTTGATAATGTATGAGACTTGAAAAGGTTGTGTACTGTACTAAAGCAACTCAAACACAGTCTAATAATGCGACTCCGAGCTGGAACTGACACCAATACTCGGCCCCGGAGATGCTGCCAATTATTTCAGTCACCTGATCCCAAAATAAATACAGACGCCCAACACTACATACAGGCAGATGTTAGCTCAACTGTGCTGGTGAGGTCGCCAGAGAGAGGTGAACTTTATTCACAAAGAATAGATAGTGTGTGGTTTTTCTTCTTGTTACTAACGTAGGGCGGGTTCACACTACGGAATTCTCGCGGACAATGTCCGCGGAATTCCGCTCTCTGTCCGCCCGCACATCTGGGCGCTTTTCCGCCGGCTCCATAGACACCATTCTATGGGCCGGCGTATTCCGCTATACGCTGAAAGAAGTGTCATGTCACTTCTTTCAGCGGATCGCGGAATACGCCGGCTCATAGAATGGTGTCTATGGAGCCGGCGGAAAAGCGCGTGCCCGTGCGGGCGGACAGCTGACGGAATTCCGCGGACATTGTCCGCGAGAATTCCGTAGTGTGAACCCGCCCCAAAACCAGGAGAAGAGTTGAGTGAATTTACAGTATTAGGCTGGGTTCACACTACGTATATTTCAGTCAGTATTGTGGTCTCATATTGCAACCAAAACCAGGAGTGGATTGAAAACACAGAAAGGATCTGTTCACACAGTGTTGAAATTGAGTGGATGGCCGCCATTTAAATGGCAAATATTTGCTGTTATTTTTAAAACAACGGCTGTTATATTGAAATAATGGCCGTTAGTTACCGTTATATGGCGGCCATCCACTCAATTTCAACATTGTATGAACAGATCCTTTCTGTGTTTTCAATCCACTCCTGGTTTTGGTTGCAATATGAGGACCACAATACTGACTGAAATATACGTAGTGTGAACCCAGCCTTTAAAGCGCCCTCTTAGCTCTACAGCCGGCTGCCTTTGAAGTCTGTGCCACTCCAGTTGCCTGAAAGCTGCATCCAATCCTGGGACACTTCTCCCAGGACTGGATCCAGCTTTTCCAGGCACCCGAAGTGGAGCGTCATAGATTTCAAATGCTAACATAGCTTTAATACTGTAAATTGGCTCATCTCTAACCAGACTACAGTTAGGCACACTATAATGGAGAGCCATACTATGCTGCGTTTTACTTGAAAACCCAATTTTCCTCTGTTTTTGCCTTTAGAAATTGTCCTAGGATATAATACCAGATTACTCTCTAAAATGAGAAAACCCTTCATAAGTATATATTTATATTGTCACCGTGAGGCTGTGTTGGCTCACACTAACATACGCATTTCATAAAATATGTTGTATGGACATTCTATGTATTTGTAGAATTCCATCTGTAAATAATAATTATTATTAGGAATGAGCAAATTTACAGTACTCGCGAAGAGCTTTGCTAGTCTCGGCCATCGGCTTGTCAGCCGGCTGTCTTTGAGCTCTGTGCTGTTCTACTTCGGGTGCCTGGAAAAGTCTGTCAGTTTCCCAGCACTGGATCCAGCTTTTCCAGGCACCCGGAGTGGAGCGGCACAGAGTTCAAAGTGAGCAGACTAACAAGCTGATGGCCAAGACTTTGCTAGTACTGTAAATTCACTCACCCCTAATGATAATCATTATTAGGCACCAATGTACTCATAGCTCCACCCTTTTGATGGGATTAGAAGGTGTAAATGATCTTAGTATGGATTGTAAGTGACGACTATTCTGTGTGTCACCGTGAACAATTTCAAGACGTTACCAAAAACGCTTGTTTGCAATAGTTAATAGGTGAAAATGAAAGATCGCTTTGTCTGTTAGGCCCCTTACAGTAAGTGTCTGTAAGGAGACTCCTCCCTCCCCAATCATATGGCGCACAAGGTGCAAACTTGAAAAAATAGAACAGTTTTTGCACACGTGGGGTTCTTGCACAAAAATTTGGGCCTTGTGTCAAGTCTGTAGTGCTTTAGGCTGTTGGGTTAAAAGCAGATCCCTCCCCAATACAGCTCAGTGTTTTTCCTGTCCCTATGGGTATAGGAGCGCCCCCTCCTTCCAGGTACTGGTGAGTCTGTACTCTGTGCACGGGTCTCCAGGCCTTTTCCCCCAGTTAGGATCAGACAGCGCGTCAGCCGACTCCCTTCCTGGCATCTCCTGGACCTTGTGTGTGTAATGGAGATACTTATCATGTGGTGTGATGACAGATGATTGACGTGGGACGTGGGCTTTGCCTCCAAATTCAAAAGACACCAGGATTAGGGTCCTATTACACGGAACAATTTTTAACGATAAATGATTGCAAACGAGATTCTTTATTGTTAACCTGAAATATTACACAGAACGATAGTCGTTACTAAGATCGTTTATTCCATCTGATCCCAGCAAAACAGAACAATGTGCAATTACAATGAACGATTAGCGAAAAAATGCCGAACTACGGCGAACGAATGTGGAATTACAGCGAACGATTAACAATAGTTTTTGGTTCAGATTTAGATCAACGACATACAAACGTTTTTCGATCGTTGCCTGCAATTGCACACAACGATTATCGTTTAAATTCAAACTATATATATCGATTTTTCGCACAATAATTGTCCCGTGTAATAGGGCCCTTAGGGACCATTTACACATCCGCAATTGTGAGAACGTTGCGGATTAGGAAGGTGAGTAATGGATTCATTCCCTGCCCAGCATGATGGCTGTAATGACAGAGCCGCGGCGATTCAAAAAGTTTCCCCACTGCCGGCAAGATATTGACACATCAGGCCGGGCGAGGAACAAATCCATTACTCACCTTTCGCGGATGTGTGAATGCCCCCCTTAGGCTTTGAACACTATCATTGCTGGCCCTGAAGAAGATGGATGGCGCAGCTTTTAGGACTGAACCTGCAGTGATGCCCATCAGTCCCTCCTCTTCACTAGCAGAGAGGCTCCCGGCATAGACTGAACGCAGTTCTCTCCCTAGAATGTTGGAAATTTCATGATCTTATTCTGAAAGTTGCTCCAAAATTAAACATAACTCAGAACCAGACTTACAGAAAGTATTCAGACCCCTTTAAATTTTTCCCTCTCTTTCATAGCAGAAAAAAATGTAGATATTTTTGCAAATTTATTAAACAAAAATCCCATGGTCATAAGTATTCAGAGCCTTTGCTCAGTATTGAGTAGAAACCACCTCCCTCCCTTCTGAGCTAGTGAAGCCAGGAGTCTTCTTGGGAATGATGCAACAGGTTTTTCACACCTCTGCCATTCTTCCTTGCAGATCCTCTCTAGTTCCCTCAAGTTGGATGGTGAATGTTGGTGGATGCCATTTTCAAGTTCTTCCAGAGATGCTCCATGGTGTTAAGGTCCGAGCTCTGGCTGGGCCAGTCAGGAATGGTCATAGAGTTGTTGTGACGCTGCTGCTTTGTTATTTTAGCTGTGTGCTTAGGGTCATTGTCTTGCTGGAAGATGAACGTTCGGCCCAGTCTGAGGTCCAGAGCCTCCGGAAGAGGTTTGCATCCAGGATCTCTCTGTACTTGTCCCCATTCATCTTTACCTTGGTAAGAGAGGGAAAGAAGAACTCCAATATCATTGTGGCGGAGCTCCAGAGATGCAGGAGGGAGGTGGGAGAAAGTTCTACAAAGTCAACTATCATTGCAGCCTCCACCAGTCAGAGCTTTATGGTAGAGTGTGCCAACGGAAGCCTCTGCCCAGTGCAAGACATATACAGTACATAAGCCTGCATATAGTTTGCCAAAAAACACAAGAAGGACTCCCTGACTTTCCTTCTGGCACCAAGGTAGAGATGAATGCGGCCAAGTAAAGAGAGATCCTGGACCTCAGACTGACAATGACCTTAAGAACACAGATAAAATATCAAAGCAGCGGCTTCAGAACAACTCTGTCACCATTCTTGACTGGCCCAGCGAGAGCCCTGACCTCGACCTAATTGAGCATCTGTGTAGAAACTTCAAAATGGCGTCCACCGATGTTCACCATCTAACCTAAGGGAACTGTCCAAACCTGAGGATCCCCAAATCCAGTGTTGAAAAACTTGTTGCATATTTCCAAGGAAGATTCCTGGCTGTCCTAGCTCAAAAGGGAGGGAGCTTCTACCCAATGCTGAGCAAAGGGTCCGAAAACCTACACTAGTCCTAACTTCAAACAAATCCCCTCTATACATTGCTAATGTGGTAAATGACTATTCTAGCTGCAAATGTCTGGGTTTTGGTGCAATATCTTCATAGGTGTATAGAGGCCCGTTTCCAGCAACTATCACTCCAGTCTTCTAATGGTACAATGTGTTTGCTCATTGGCTCAGAAGGCTAATTGATGATTAGAAAACCCTTGTGCCAGGGGCGTAGCTAGGATTCATGGGGCCCCATAGCAAAAAAAACTGTATGGCCCCCCCCCCCTCCCCCCAATGCATATGATGCCTGGAGAGCTGTAAGTGTTTAAATGTTCACAGAAGTCTACTGATGCAGCTGTATCAGTACAGTCCTGAAAAAATGTATACACTTCCAGCATCATATTGATATGATGTCAAGAGCGGCTTCACACTCTGTAACCTCTGTAGATTACAAAGTGTGGCTATAAACCCTTATATTTGATTCTAGACAGTTATTCTTAACAGTATTATATAGTACTAAATTTAGGAAGCAACGAAGTGGTGGACTGACACACTGACTCGTGTCACAAAAGTATTTATTAGGTGAAAAACACACATACATATTGTGTAAGTCTTAATAACAACTAGGACAGGTTATAGAATACGTGTACCTATTAATCCCTGCCAGGGTCCGCTGGGATAGGGCGTCCCCCTCACCATACATAAGTGACCCTACACTAGTGGTGGAACGCAGTCCACTTGTCCGACCCTTAGTGTAGGTTAAGAGGTTCAGTAGGTATCCCGTCAGGTGAGTAATGATCTAGTCCGTGTATGCACTTATGTATAGTCTTGTAGTCGGGCTATTTATGGATCAGTAGAGATTCGTTGGCCACTAATGTATTAATGTAAATCGGGCTAGTATTGGATTAGTAGAAATTCAATGTCCACTTGTCATCTGACGCATTTCCCCCAAATAGCACATAACCCGGTTCATCAGGGACGGTAGTGGATTCCAAGACCACTGGAGTGGGGTGTGAGATCTGGTGAAAGAAGTGCATCTAGGTCAGAAAGGTTGTCAGGTGGACATATCGGTACGTGTGTATATTATCAAGATAGAAAAAGCATGCGTCCATTACCTCTCTGAGATATTAGATAGTCGTTGAGCATATCACAGGTTGTAGAAACAGTAGATACTTCTGATCGATGTAGGCAATATTGTTATATCATGGGAGGGTAAGAGGTTTTCCCCACATACATGAATAGATCATGAATTGTAGTTCGCAAAAGAGATCTGCAGAAAAACTGTTTATGCCGGTTAGAGACGGTCAGTTGCGGCGCATGGCGTAATATTGTCATTGCGCCGCATGCATTCTTTGGGACGCAAGTGAGGGCAAAAGGTTTGCCCTTTCTGTGTCTGTTGCCAGAAAGGACGTTGCGTGCGTGACGTCCCCGCGCGTCTGGTATTGTTAATGTGTATTTGCAATAGGCTATTTGCACAAATTGATTAACAGTATTATAGAATTTACCTGCCTCTTTATTAGCCGACAGAGATGATCCTGATGTTTTCGTCACGTTTGGACAAGGTGAGAATTAAAACCCTGAAAGCAAATAAAACCGAAGCAATCAACTTCTATTCTATTGTGTTTCCAACTGGTTATTTTTATACATAAGACTGTAAATACTTACATTAATTGGTGACGAACGCCCAGATGTAAATGAACAGAAATGTTTTTCAACCAGAAATGGTTTTCAACATTCAACAAGAAAACAGTAAAGCACTATGCCAACCTATAAAACAAAAAGCAAAAATTAGTTTTTTTTAATCCAGCCTAGTATACCTTTTCCCATTTTGTGTAAACAGCTCCTGTATACCATGAAACCAAAAACCGTAGAATTTAATATAATTCTAACATGGATAAGTATTAGTTTTATATCAAGAAAGTTCACTACAGCGTTAACTGAGAAATTCTCATTGATCTAGCCTGGCATTTGTGGTTTTATACGCGGTCATAGCAAACTGAAATAGTACCTAATGTCACATACTAAATAATAGTTAGAAATCCATGGAGTAGTTTCTATGTTACCATTTAGTCACAAACAATGTGGGAAATAGGGTATACATGAGCTGTGCACATACCTGGACAAAGGAGGTCAAGTTAAACAGTGTAAAAAATATAAAAATAACTTCATGCAATTGAAACAACACACTGATAAACTCTGACAAATAGAAATGGGTGTACTAATAAAACACATTCATATTATCAGTAAATTTGGGTTGGAATGTATCTGTAGTAATAAATGAAGAAGATAATATTAATGTGTTGGCAATAAAATGGGTGAACTAATCTGCTTGGACTTAAAACAGGTTCATCCAGGCAAATTCTGGGTCTAAATAGAGTCACCCATTTCTAAAAGCAAAAACTTTTCCAACTTGAATACTCACTCATTACATTATTTTTCAAAACGGACGTCTACGTGCCTTGCTTTCAGCAAATTTGCAATAATGCTGTGTATGTCCAGCTGTTTGGCCTTTGCATTTTCAATGCTGAGGATTGCAAGGCCAGAAAGTCTTTGCTCAGACATTGTACTTCTCAAATCGAAAGGACCTTTCTGCAGAAGCCACAGTCACGGGAAGCGTCAAGAACAAAAAAAAAAAAAACTACGCACACCTCTGATAAATTAGATGACAGAGCACTGTCCTCCATTAAGAGCAAATCTGCAAGGTCTCTCACGGACAGTGCCTTTTGTATGTCATTTTTAAGTGCAGATGTAAAACTAAGAAGCTGCCCTGGAAATGCTGTTGAAAGATCTTTGTCATACTTTGTCATACTCAAATAAAGCATCATCAGATGCAGAAGCCAAAACTGCTGGCTGGATTATTTGAAAACGCTCAACTACTTGATTCATTCCTTTAAACCTGTTTGTCAGCTGACTTATAATCATATCTAGACAGCTGTAAAAAAACTGTAACTTTAAACCTCTGTTGGGGATCTTGTAGCCTCTCATCCACAAATATTTCATCAGTGATGTTTCACTTTAGGAACTCGTTTTTGTTCAAAATGTGGAGAAATTTCCCAGGTGTTTGCCAATGAGACAGCCTTTTCTTAGGCAACTTCAAAATTGTTCCTAAACCTAGAAAGTTCTTCAGTGACCTTCTTAATTAAATGTGTTGCCTTCGACAAATCCATGCTTTCAGCTTGGAGCATTATGGATAGGGCATTAACACTTTGAAATACTTTAGTTTGAAGAACCACTAAGAATACAAAATGTAATGACGCCATTTTCTTTTTTAGTCTCATTGCCTCATCCCTTTCACTCTTTTTGGATGAGAGGATGATAATTTTTGACAATGCTTTCAAAACATCTGGAAAGCGAAACCGCAGAGCAAGCAATGCCTCATAACGTGACGACCAGCGTGTTGGGCACAATTTCTTTAAAGTAACTGTAGACTGGCTTGTGAACGAAGACAGAATTTCCCAACGCTTTACACTTTCTGCAAAAAATGTATATATGGTTTGAACCGCATCGCTAAAATTGGAAAGCTCAGTCATTTCAGAAACAGCATCCTGAAGCACTAGATTCAAGTTATGTTCAGCACAATGCACATAGAGAGCGCTTTCTTCCTTTTGTAATATTCGAGACTGGACACCAGAATAGACACCACTCATTGTAGCTGCACCATCATAGCCCTGACCTCGACACTTATCTAAAGAAAGACCATGCCTATCAATGCATGCCAGAATGTTTTTCAGTACCAGCAGCGCTCTGGTCATGCACGGCCTGGAAGCCAAGAAAACTCTCAAGTATACAGACATCTGTAGCTCTCATATTATTGTCTCTCTTTACAGACACATATCTGACCACCCGACTCATCTGGTCTACCTTTGCAATGTCCTGTGTGGTGTCCATAATTAGTGAGTAAAACCCAGCTTGGTGCACTTCAGATAAGATCTCATTTTGAACCTGTGTAGATAAAATGTCAATTAATTCATTTTGAATTTAGGGACTCAGGTATTTGGTTATGCGCTCGGATCGATCCGAGGAAGCGCGCATGCGCGCGAAATGGCCATCATGACATAGCTGTGTTTGGTTTGGTGTCTGCTCCGACTAAGTGCGTGATCGGATGTTTTAATCGCACCATGAAATAAAACCTGAAGTTATACACTGCAAATGGGTGAGTGCCCTTATCTTTTCTTCTACACACAAGTATATATTCTTTTTAAAACTTGCCTCCAGAAGTTTTTCTCTTTTCTGATTTGCCTTTCAATGTCTTGGTCTATAGTTCCCTCCCTTCGCCACTGATCATAAACCACAACATGAGTATGTGAGGATTCGTGAAGCTGAATTTTGGTAGACAAACCCTTCCAATTTTTTATGCCTTGGGCCCAAAGCTGGGGTTAATCCCATTTTTTTTGCGGTCGCCAAACAGCCAACATGGTTCGCAATACTGCATTTAATTTTGGAGAGTAACACAGCCACATAACGGGAAATGTCATGCCTGTTACTCTGTGATAATACGCCTCTGAAAAACATCTTTTTTCTAAATCATTATCTATTGGGAAAGGTCCAGGAGGGCCGCAAGAACCACTTGAGATCACAAATCTTTGAAAGCTGCCATCAGTTATTGTTACTGGGAAGTTTGCTCTGTCTGTCACATATTTTTCAGTTGTAAGACTTTTGATTAATTCGCTGCTATCAGATTCCATGACAGATTCACTACAAGTTGCATCTGAATGAGGTAAGTCTTCTATACAAAGGTCTTGCCTGACTGCTTCAGTGATACTGCCCATTCCCTCGGATGTACTTTTTTCACTAAACTGTGTAGATTCCTGCACTACAGTCTCAGCAACTGAGGGACAAATACTTTCTGACATAGGGCTGACATTTTAATGTTCTCAACAACTGAAGAACTTTCCCCAAAAAACGAAAAAACTAGTAATTTTGGGGAGTTTTTCTGATCTCTGGCTTTCCTCTTTCTTTTTTTTTACTCTTTGAGCACCACTGAGATGTTAGTAGGTTGACATAATGATAACTTTTTTTTTCTGTAGAAAGAGTATAAAGAACCCTAAATGTTCCCTGTTTCAAACACCTCCAGTTCATAGCCTATGTGACTCCTAACATATGTATAAATCACTTGACCCCTTACCCCACAAAACCAGCTGCAATGCCTTGTCTCTAAGTGCCCATTTCCTGCAATCTGCTTACCATTGCCTGTTAAAGCCAAAACTTCTCTAGCAACAACCTCAGCAAGAGAAATTGTAGTTTTGCAATAGCTGGAGGGCCGCAGGTTGTGCACCCCTGACTTAAGATATGCAGCCGTCCAGGGGGTGCTTACAGAGGTGTAGCTAGTACCATGAAGGCAGACCACTCTTCAATGAATGCTGAGAACCAGAAGGAGGGAAGGGTTGGGGCATGGGCCCCTTGGAAGTTGCGCGGGACCCCGGGGAGAAGCGGACCGCAGGAGCAGCCCTGGAGCCTGGATAGGTAATGTATATAGTTTGAGCAAGGGCTGCAAGGACAACGGTAACAATGTTCTTGCAGCCCTTGTTAAAAGATTATCGGGCCGTGTAATAGGCCCAGTAAACAAGCCCTGATCTAGCAGATCGGCGCTTGTTTACAGTTGTTATCGGGCCCCCATCAGCCCATGTAATACCCCCCTTAGGGCCCTATTCCACCGGAAGATTATCATTTGCATAATCGTTAACGACCGTTATTGTGAAAGACCTGAAAACGTTCACTCATTTCCATGGAACGATAATCGTTACTTATGATCGTAATTGCGATAGTTTTTTCTTCGCTATTTATTCGCTATTGCGTTCGTATCTATTGTGAACGACCGAATGATGTTTTATTCAATGCGAACGTTTCGCGAACAAGCAACGATAAAAATAGGTCCAGGTCTTATAAAGCGATCAACGATTTCTCGTTCGGTCGTTAATCGTTAACTGCATTTCAACCGAACAATTATCATTTAGATTCGAACGATTTAACGATAATCTGAACGATAATCGTCCGGTTGAATAGGGCCCTTAGCCTGTCATATGTGCAACAGTCTGAAGAGCCAGCTTATCTCAGCCTATCATTTGTGATTACAGTTTACAAAACCTATACTGTATATCTTATCTTGTACTGTGGTGCTGAGGTAGTGTATCTAAGCTGACCGTGGGTGATTCATTCTGCTGAACTTCTGTAGCTAAACCTATAACCTATGTGATACTATATACTGCACTATTGTATTGTGTGATACTGGCTAAGATCTAAGGTTACAAACCCACTTGCCGGATCTGCAGCGAGTCTCCTTGCTGCGTTTTTGCAGCGAGACTCGCTGCAGATCCTGGCCCTATACTTTCAATAGCAGAGAAACTCGCAGCAGGGATGTACATCCCTGCTGCGATTTTGTCTGCAGCCCGCCCCATTAACCCCCCGGCCACCGGACATTATACATTACCGGGTCCCCGTTCCTGCTTGCTTCGGGGCTCCCGGTGTCTTCACGGCCCGCCCGGCCAATCAGTGCGCTGCGGCGGGGCAGCGCACTGATTGGCCGGGCGGAACGTGCCGGGAGCCGCTGAAGCAAGCAGGAGCCGGGATCAGGTAATGTATATCGCCCCCAGCCCCCGGCCGCACGATCGCCCCCAGCCCTGCAGCCCCCGGCCGCACGATCGCCCCCAGCATCGCGGCCGCATGATCGCCCCCAGCGGGCGATCGTGCGGCCGGGGGCTGGGGGGCTGCGGGCAAACGTGCGGCCGGGGGCTGCAGGCGATCGTGCGGCCGGGGGCTGGGGGGCTGCAGGCGATCGTGCGGCCGGGGGCTGGGGGCGATCGTGCGGCCGGGGGCTGCGGGGCGATCGGGGCTGCAGGGGGGCGGGCAGGATATACATTACCAGGTCCCCGCTCCTGCTTGCTTCGGCGGCTCCCGGCACTTCCGCCCGGCCAATCAGTGCGCTGCCCCGCCGCAGCGCGCTGATTGGCCGGGCGGGCCGTGAAGACACCGGGAGCCCCGAAGCAAGCAGGAACGGGGACCCGGTAATGTATAATGTCCGGCGGCCGGGGGGTTAATGGGGCGGGCTGCAGACAAAATCGCAGCAGGGATGTACATCCCTGCTGCGAGTTTCTCTGCTATTGAAAGTATAGGGCCAGGATCTGCAGCGAGTCTCGCTGCAAAAACGCAGCAAGGAGACTCGCTGCAGATCCGGCAAGTGGGTTTGTAACCTAAAAGTACATTCCTTGTCTATAGATGAACATGTACAGTATACATATATCAGGATCCAGAAACACATTCCATGACAACGAGGCATGCACACACAGTATAAGGTTCTAGAAGCCCATTGTCTGTACTGTGGCTGATAACATCAAACAATAGACTGTATACATCAGCCCAACACATGCCAATGAGAACCTATTGAGTTACTGTGAACTATATACAGTGGTGCCTTGGATTACGAGCATAATCCGTTCCGGTGCGGCGCTTGTAATCCAAATCCACTCTTAAACCAAACCAAATTTTCCCATAAGAAATCACTGATCTGCAGGCAATTGATTCCACACCCCAAAAATAATGATTTATTATTCTGAATAACATGTAAAACAGATGAAACATTCAGAAACAGCAGAATATGTGATATTATAAGTTACTGTACAGTAATGGAGAGGATGGGAAACACAAGGGCGGACAGAGACTGCAGGGAGCAGGAAGGAATGAGCAGGGCAGATGTGGGCACAGTATATAGCAGCACTCTCTGTCCGGGGAGAGAGGGGTTACAGCTATGGAGAGATTACCCCCACAGTCCTGTCCCCTGATGCAAGCCCCAGCCTGAAGTGGATCTGCTCCCACCCCATTTAAAGACGTGGCCTCTGCGTTGTTAAACCTAAGCTGGTCTTAGGTGCCCAGGGGGCACCTCATCCAACCCGCAAAGAGCATCTCCTGTCACTTACCGATCGGGACCCCTGCAGCGGGGGTCCCGATCGCATGGCCTGACTGCCAGAGGTATACTTCTTACCTCCATGCAGTCCGATCTTCTGATAGAGCCTACCTGCCTGCTATGGCATAGCAGTGATCAGTGGGTTCAATCTATTATATGTATGTAATTGTCCCCTGGGGGGAACTAAAAAAGTGTAAAATAAATAAATGTTTTTAAAAATGCCCCAAAGCCCCTCCCCCCAAAAAAGTCTTAATAACCCCCCTTTCCCATTTTATAAATAAAACATATAAAATAATAAATTAAACATATGTCGTAACGTGCCTAATCGTCCGATCTATTAAAAAAAAACAATATTATTACCACCCGGAAACTTAGTAATAGAATATACTAAACACGATTTATAACAGGACCCTACTATCCCATCTACACAGAGCATTTCTACTCAACTGCCTGGAGCTAACTTTGAAAAATAACTATCGACTACAATGGCACCATCTACCACCAAACATGCGGAACAGCGATGGGGACGCAGGTAGCACCACCTTATGCCAATCTCTGCACGGGCAGGTTTAAGACCTTGTACGTCATCACCCATCCTCTTCCAGCAAAATGCGAAACTCTACAAGAGATACATAGATGATCTCTTTTTTCTCTGGGAGGGTGACATGAGTAAAATACAAATACTCTTGGAAGATCTGAATAACAATAACTGGGGTATCACTCTAGTCCCACATTTCTCCAAAGATTGTGTTGAATTTCCGGCCTACTAATCTTTCATGAAAACCAGAAGCTAATGACGGCCACTTATTTTAAACCAGTGGACTCCAACAGCTATGTACCATTTAATAGCAACCACTCCAAGGGATGGAAGCTCAATATCCCTTTTGGACAATTCATCCGAAAAAACTGGGCAGCTAACAAATGCCATGAACAGGCCACAACAACCAGGAATCGGTTTCTTGCTAAAGGGGATCCAAAGGAACTAGTCACAAATGCGGCAGGAACAGTGTCTACAAGAGAAAATAAGAAATTAAACTGATGCTAAAAAGAAGATAATAACTGATCATACATATAATTTCATAAACAAAGAAACCTAAAATAACCTACAGGAAGGCTCCCAGCCTAAAAGGTCTCCTAGCGCCCAGCCGGCTGCGCACACACCACCAACTTTGAAGACAATAACCTCCAAGAGAAACGGGTATTCAAATGCAGTGGAAAAAGGTGCCTCTGCTGCGAATCCATAAAGACAGGGATCACGAGCATAATCCATAAAGACAGGGATCACGAGCATAATCCATAAAGACAGGGATCATGAGCACAATCCATAAAGACAGGGATCACGAGCTTTGACAATAACAAAGGCAAAAGCTTCAAAATAAAGCATCAACTATCTTGCTCTTCCAAGTATGTAACCTATGTCATAGAAAGCTCTTGCGGATTAAAATACGTTGGGAGAACCACCCAACCCCTACATATAAGGCTTAACAATCCCCGTGCAAACATAAAAGGGAGGTTTTTTGAAGAACAGCCTTTTCTGGAAAAAACCCATCATTGCAACCATAAGGATCATGTTCCAGAAAATACAGTAAACCGCTTTGGGAATCTAGTTCGCCTCGAAATGCAATATCTGTGCAATAAAGTCTACTGTTTATTTACTACTACGACTCCCATTGTTGTAGTAGTCACTACTTTTCTGGTGTCCAGCGCCAGAAGTCCTTCGATGCGGCTGTGCCTCCAGCCTCCTTCCCTGCACGGTTTGGAGGCAAAAACATCTCTATTTAGGTGCCGAATACAATTGCATTCTGCTCCAAAATACACATGAAAAAATAGGGCGAATAGATTTTTCTAAAAATAAGTGATAGCTGGAAATAGATTTTTTCTCGCTCGTATCATTGGGGAACACAGACAGTGGGTATAGGCTGCTGCCACTAGGAGGCGACACTAAATAAAGGAAAAAGTGTTGGCTCCTCCCACCAGGCTATACCCCGCCTGCAGGCACTGAGCTTATCCGTTTTAGCTTAGTGTCCGTATGAAGCAGACACTCCTGCAGTTACTGTAGGTTTTTGCTTTTTATTATTTTAGTTTTTTTTTCCATTCTCTCCCTTTTAGCTGGGACAATCCCCTAGCTCCAAGAAGAAAAAGAGGCTTCATGAGTGATTGCCACCCCTCTGCGTCCCAGCAACCCAAGGGTCTCCCAGTCTGCTGTAAGAGCTCCCCCCCCCCCCCCATATTCCAGCAGACCCCTCCTGGCGAGAGGCACGCTGAAGGGGTGACCCTGCTGGTCTCAGTGGGGAGCTGAGGAGAAGAGGGTGAGTAACCTGGACTAGGTGAGTATACAATCCCCCCCAACCCCCTCATTCCAGCAAATCATAGCAGGAACCCAGAGCTGATGCAAAAATGGGAAAAGAGGCCACTGATAGCTCCCTAAGACTTATGTGGTTGCTCCCTGACTGCTGCTGAGACAAGATTAAAGCAACAGATAGAAGTTGCATGCAGCTTTTCAGGGGTATAGCTCGCAAGAAACACTTTTACAAAACCTGAACGATAGAAAGCATAAACAGTTCAATACAGATTGCCAGGATTTCAAAGAAAATCGGGCTTATAGCTTTCTAGCAAAACCCACCCCTAAAGATACGGAAGGTGAATATTCTTCCACAGAGATTAAACCTCGGATATAGAAAACAGAGGAGGAGGAAAAAGAGGTGGAAGGGGAGAGAGAAAACCTCGCAGAGGAAGAGGTGCGGGTCCAGAGCAACCTTTTTTAGAGAGACCCTATGGGGCCTATTTCACAGAGAGAAAATCGGCCGAATCGGCCCGATTCGGCCGATTATCGCTCCGTGGAATAGAGAGAATGATCAGCCGATAATCGTGTCATCGACTGATCATTCATTTAGGTTCAAAATCATCGTTTACCACCAGCGCATCGCTACGGTGGAATAGTGGTGCGCGGCGGTGACCGACGATTCCAAAACATCATACATTACCTGTCCGGGCTGCAGGTCTTCTCCTTCTCTCCCGCGCTGCAGCAGCTTCGGAGCAGGGCTGTCTGAACTGACAGACCGCTTAGCCAATCATTGGCCGGGGCTGGGACCGGGAGAGAAGGAAAAGACCTGCAGCCCGGACAGGTAAGGTATGAAACAAGGGCTGCAAGGACATCAGTAATGATGTCCCTGCAGCCCTCGCTAAACGATCATCAGGGCCGTGGAATAGGCCCAGTAAACGAGCGCTGATCTAGCAGATCGGCGCTTGTTTACATCGTTGATCGGGCCCTGCTTGGCCCGTGGAATAGGACCCTAAGTCCCCTACCTCTCAGGAACCAAACAAAGTAAAACCTCCAAGTCAAAATCTCCAGATCATTAATCTTTCCACCAGGGGACTATCGGAAGAAGAAATATGTGTCCTAAATAAAGGATTGGAATTCCTACAGACGAATACCTACCGTAAGTTCCATTGGGTTAAGGACTTACATCTCTTCGCCTGAAAATTACGTTAGCATAAGTGGCGTAAGATAGACGTGGCGTGTGGTTTCGTATGTAATTCCCCATATGAAAGCTATGAATGCTTTTTCGAACAGCCTACTGCCTAGCCTTTTTCGGTGCCTTTAGGATCGGAGAATTGGTAGCGAGTACTGTTGGTTCTGGGGCTCCTTTGCAGTTGGAGGATGTGTCTGTGTTGGATAATTTGTTAACATTGAATATTCGCTGGTCCAAAACGGATCTTATGGGCAGAGGGTCGCTACTTACCTTATATTGTATTCCCAACAATGCTATGTGCCCAGTTTGTAATGTTAAAGGACAACTCCGGCGGGACCCCCCCCCCCAAAAAAAAAACACAGACACACACAGACACCATACTCACCATCCCTCCGGTGACGATCGCCACTCCATTCGCCCGCCGTCCGCCTCACCGTCACCTGCGTCCGGGTCCATGAGAGAGAAAAGGCTGTCAGTGCGCTTGCACACCGGCAGCCTTTTCATTGGCTGGAGCGCATCACATGGCTTCCAGCAAGCTCAGCCAATCAGGGCTGAGCAAGCTGGAAGCCATTTGATGCGCTCCAGCCAATGAAAAGGCTGCTGGTGCGCATGTGCACCGGCAGCCTTTTCTCTCCCATTCACTCTCAATGAAGACGCCGAAGAGGAAGAAGACCCGGACCGCCCCCCAGCTCTGACGTCACCCGACACCAGAGAAGAGGACCGTGACGACCGTAATAGGTAATGTATACATTCTTTAACTTCCGGGGTGGGGGGGTCGGGGGTCGGAAAGTGGGGGAAGGGGACCAGACCGGGTATTTAACCACATTACAAAGTTATATAACTTTGTAATGTGTGTTAAATAAGCCAAAAAAAAATTTCGCCGGAGTTGTCCTTTAAGCAATTTGTGTTAGTACACCCTTCTATGCAAGGATCTTTCTTGATGCATCAAGATGGTTCTTCATTATTCAAATTCCAATTCAGTGCTATTTTCAAGCGAGTTAATAGGGGTGTAGCCTGTTTTCTATCCTCAGTCTGTCCTCCTGCCATGAGGATTTGAAGGGGTTTGTGCAGGGCATATATGGGTGCCCCCCCCCCCCCCCCCCCCCCCCCCCCAATTCTCTGTTGTTTGGAGAGAGGGCTTTTTTTAAGTTGATGGGCTGCAGTTATTTATTAAAGACATCGGAGTTATTTATGATAAAGTAAGTGAAATGAAGTTGATTTGGGGTAAATCCTAAAATAAAAGCCGTGGCCGATCCTCCACTGGTAAAGAAATATGGTTGTCCGTGTCTTTATTTATTTATTTATTTATTTAATTAGTAAGGTTTTGTTCAAGAGGGGTATATTTCGGCTATGCTCATATGTATCGATGTCCTCCTAGATTCAGTACTGAAGGATCTGGAGAATGTGAAAACAGACTGCCATGTTAATTACACCAGGGCTGAGATGAAGGGTATTTGTCATTTGGAACAAGACCCCTCTATAGTCATCAAACAATCGGACAAGGGAGGAAATGTGGTCGTGATGGGGTGTGACCAATATAGGCATTTGTGCCTCCGCCTGCTGAGAGATCCGGAAAATTATGACAGACATAACCAGTTCATCGTTGAATTACCACGGTTTGTCCTGACCAAGAATATATTCACCTTCGATCGGCACCTCTTCCACCAGTCAGGGAGTTGCCAATGGGAGTCCTTGTGCCCCCTCGGTGGCAAACCTCTTCTTGGGCTGGTGGGAGGAATCCCTGGTGTTCAGGAAGAACGTGACCTATATGGAACAGGTGGGCCTCTGGTCTAGATTCATTGATGATGTTTTCATTGTCTGGAATGGACCAGAAGCCCAATTTGTGAAGTTCATTGACACTTTAATTTCCAGGAATAGTGAGGGCAATCTGAACACCTCAAAGTATCTTCGCATGCGACAAAACTGTTCATCAGAGGTCGAATTTAAAGTTCAGGCCGATGATTTATGCACACTATTTCTGGCCAGAGGCTATCCTGAAGATGTCCTTAAAAAGACTTATCAGGAGGCAAAGACAAGGGATAAATCCACATTGCTAGTACCCCAACCCAAGCAACATGAGACAACAACCACCCGCATCATTGGCACCTATTTGAAGAGCTTCCCAGATTAAAAAGATATTGAGGAAACACTGGGACATCCTCAAACTAGACCCTGATCTAAAAGATAAAAGTTACATTTAGAAAAGGGAGAAGTTTGAGGGACAGACTAATAAAAAGCTATTTTTTGTCCCCCACTAATACCACACGGTTAGATTGACCGATAGTGGGTTGTTTTGGTTGCAGTGGGTGTGTGGCTTGTGGTCATCTGCCAACAGGGAAGAAATTTATAAGCAATATGACTGGCACAAGTTATGAAGTAAAACACTTCATAAATTGCCACACAAAAGGTGTCATATACAAGGCCACGTGGGGAAAACAATACGAGAATTCCGCCGCAGAATTGGTTGAGCACTTATGTGACATCAAGCGCAGAATGCACAAACCCCTAGCAAGGCACATTAATGATGAACATGGGGGTAATTATAGTCGACTGAGATTTATGGGACTGGAGTGGGTGCGAGCCCCAAGACGAGGGGGCAACTGGGATAAAAAATAATCATCCAAAATGAAACTGAATGGATTTTCAGATTAAAAACAACGGCACCTTTTGGGTTAAATGAACAACTGAATTTTTTGCGTTTTTTGTGGAGTATAATGACGGGGCAGGAGGTCCTTGTGTTTATCCATTTGCTATATTATATTATCATAACTTATGAATTCTATTAGTAGTTCATTAGTATATATAGCGGTATAATGCTCCATGATTATTGTATATACTATAAATATCTGAATTGTGCACATATATTTAGGCAAATTCTGCACATAACTTCTGCCATAGTCAGATATGATGCTACAATTGTCTGCACATAAGCCCCAGGGTCTGTCTAGAGTTAGCCTGGTAGTTTGTTGTATACAGAGGTTACCATGGCTACGCCGCAGCACATCGGCACTGCAGCATGGTGACGTTACAATCAGAAGTGACGTCGCCCGCTTACCGTTCAGCAGTGCGGCGGATTGGCACATGAACAGGAAGCCACAGCTCCCATAGGCGCTGGTAGTCACACCAGACACCAGGCAGACAACCCTTTGCCACTGCAGGGTTGTCACTTAGGACCCCGGTGAGTACGGTTACCATACCAGTGCCACGTTTCTTTTCTTAGTTTCTTTTCTTAGTTTTATTTTGCTTTATTTATACTCTTGTCCCAAACAGTCACCTATTGTGTTTAGCTCACCTCCTTGAGCACCCTTGCAGAAACGCGTCAGAGGGTGGGGGACTCCTGGGTAGGGTAGTAATAGGGACTTAAGCAAAGGGGTAGATCAGGGCAGGGGTCACACTTATTAGGGCGAGTGCTCCGCTGGCCCCTGTGCGGGTAAGGGTAGTTTGGCCACTAACCCTTAATAGAGCATAATAGGGTCAGAGGGTCCCTATCACCTGGACGTGGTATCTCTCCTACCACTACTCGCTCACTATGAGAGGACATCCGTCATGGCTGCCATTTTTTAACCTCTCATGGTGCTTATTACAGTTGAAGCCTCTGTGACTGTGCAAGAGTTTGGCTTGTAGTGGTCAGGTGTCACTTTGATGTTTTTGTGTATTGTGGGGGATGAAATATTTGGATGTGTATATTAAAAGTTATGTTTTAAATGTAATACCCCTTCTGCATTTAGTGTCCATAGGAGGCAGACACTCCTGCAGTTACTAAAGGTTTCTGCTTTTTTATTTTAGTTTGTTTTTTTCCATTCTCTCCCTTTTAGGTGGAACAATCCCCTAGCTCCAAGAAGAAAAGAGGCTTTATGAGTGATTGCGTCCCAGCAGCCCAAGGGTCACCCAGTCTGCTGTAAGAGCCCTCCCTCATATTCTAGCAGACCCCTCCTAGCGAGTGGCACGCTGAAGGGGTGACCCTGCTGGTCTCAGGGGGGAGCTGAGGAGAAGAGGAGCAAGAGGGTTAGTAACCTGGACTAGGTGAGTATACAATCCCCCCCCCCCGTTCAGGGAAGCAGCCTCTCTGCAGAGCCCAACTCCCCAGGGTCAACCACCATTTTTATTCATACGCGTCTGGAAACGGGGTACACAGCATGATCTGGCGACAGCCTGCTACTTACAAACTGCCGGTCTCACGGGATAAGCATCCTCCTCCATCTTATATTGAAGAGACAGGAGATCTCGAGCGGGCGCATCCACCGCTGCGTTACGCGGCCGGCACCCAGGCAATCCCCCGTGTCAGCTGGGCACATCCCCCTGCTTCATCTCATGGCCTACAGCCATAATGAAAAGGTGTCTGCAGCCCGACCGTGCTGCTCCCTGCGTCCCCGGCGCTAACCTGGTGCCACAGCTTTTGGTCCGGACACATCCATAATTTTAGCCCCCGGCTTCAGGCCTAGCTAGGTCTGTTACCGTTAGGGGGCATAGCCCTGTTTTTGGCCTGCCATTGGTGTTCTGAACTTTTTTCCCCTGTGCAGGCTGATCACTATGACAGCCTGTGACGAGCAGCGCAGGCGCCCTCTCCAGTTCAGGGGAGCACACTGGCTCCACGTTTTCTGGTCCAATTTGTGCAGAGCGTAAGCGCCCTCTAGTGGCTAAGAAAATAACTTCAGTGTGTGTTTTAAAGTGAACGATAACGTTTTTCTTTTTACCTCCCCTGTATTCCCAGTGATTTTATTGTGGAGTTTTGAGCCCTCAGTAGCGTTTTACACGTAAATGATAACACTATAGTGAGTGCCCCCATCCCCCTCCTCTCTTGGTGGGATGTCGTAGTGTACAGCTGACCTCGCTGTCCGCTTCTACAGATCGGTCTGTGGCATGACCTGTTCAGACCCGGAGGTGTCTGGAAGTGGGGCTCCTACTTGTTCCTCCTCAGTTACGGTGCTTTCCTGAATGTCAGCCATCGTTAGCTTCTTCCCCTGGTGTTGGGAGCAGACATAATTTTTGGGGGAAGGCTCATGTCCTTAATGAAACTTGTATACTGTTCCTTCCCCTCAAAGGTTCATATAGTAGGAGCTCCCACCAGCTTGCAGGTAGATGTGATTGGCTCATTCTCTTACTGGAAATTGAGAAACCATATGCATCCACTTTCTGTTTGGGTGTCCGATCATGGCAGACCCTTTTGTATTGACCCTACCCTGATTCCAGTCCCAGAACTGAGAAAATGGTACCCTGGCATTGCTCTGAGTCAAACTCTTTCTTTCTACCTGGCCCAGTGGTAGCTTAGGACCATGCTGCCAGATGTATCTGGGGTGCTTCCACCAAGCTTCTCACCCACTTCGATTCAACTGCCTTCTCTCGGAGTACCAGGACAATGTCTGGGGTCGCAACTTTTACTGGCCTTTTTGCTTTATCTGCCCAAACATATATGTCAACCCCCATTTGGTCCTGCTCTGCTAGGGGGGCACAATCTTTATCTTTCTCACTCGTGTCATTGGGGGACAGAGACACAGTGGGTATAGGCTGGTGCCACTAGGAGGCAACACTAAGCTCTAAAAAAGAAGTGATAGCTTGTCCTACCAGCCTATACCACCCTACAGGCAGTAAGCTAGCTCCATTTTTGCTTAGTGTCTGTAGGAGGTGGACACTAATGCATCCTTGCAGATTCTTTTTTTAGTTTATTTTTTTTCTCTTTCCCTCCCTTTTAGGTATGAAATGGACAACATAGGCCGAAGTCTATGTTCTCCCTCTCCAGAGCAGGGTAAACAGCTATGCTGTGCCAATTCCCTAGCTCTAAAGAAGACAAGCGGCTTCATGAGTGACTGCCACTGCTCTGCGTCCTACCAGCCTAAGGGTCACCCTCCTGGCGAGCGGCAGGCTGAAGGGGTGACCCTACTTGTCTGTGGGGGATCCGAAGACACCGATAGGTGAGTATCTGATGTCATTCATGTTTTGTTCCCCGGGATCCCCTGTGCAGCGCTGGGTGTTGCTTCTACACACCACTCCCTCCACGGGATCCCTCTGCTCTCACGCTTGCCTGTTACTGCGGGAGTACTTGCATCAGCGGCCGGCGCTCCAGGCAACAGGTAGCCCGCGGCTCTTTCTCCTCCCTCCCAGTGGCCCCCCAGTGTCAGCGCTCCGCGCTCCCCGCAACTGACACTCTGGGACCAGCCGCCTGGTGCCTGCTGGCTGATGTGACTGCAGCCGCGGCATCAGATTGTTAAGGGCTCCAGCGCTGAGCGTGCGCTCCGGGGCTCTTTCTGGGTGCATCACTTCTCCCTGCCTCCCTCAGAACTGAGGCTGGTGACCTGCTCTGGTGGAGGGGCTGCGGCCTGCACTCGGAGGGGGGAGGAACTTTGAAGCGCTTCTGGTTGGCGCCACACCTCTCCTCCCTCCCTGGGTACACCTCTCATTCCCGCCTGGGTACTGGAGGTTGTCTCCTCCTGCTATTCCATCGAATTTTTAGCTCATCTACCAAATCGTTTCTTCCCTTCCACTCTCCCTCGGGATCCTTTCAAGGTGGCAGCTCTGTTCCAGGCAGTGGCCTCCCTACACCGCCAAGGGGTCATTGTTCCCATGCCCAGCCATCAACGCTTTCAATGTTTCTATTTGTACTTTTTCGGCGTTCCCAAAAAGGACGGCTCAACCGTTGTGTGTGGCTCCGGCGCAGAGGGAGTTTCTCTCCTCGGTCGACATCAAAGAAGCATATTTACACAACCCTATCAACCCTGTCCATTATTTTTTGCGCTTCGCCATTCAGAACGACCACTATCAATTCGTGGTGCTGCCCTTTGGTCTGGCCACGACACCCAGAGTCTTCACCCAGGTCCTCGCCCCGGTGATTAACCTTCTCCGATCTAGAGGAGTAGCGGTCATCCCTTACCTGGACGACATCTTGGTAAAGGCACCCTCTCGAGAGGACAACTTGGACAATCTCCAAAATCTTCTGGATGCGCACTCCAGCTTCGGGTGGCTCATCAACTATGCAAAGAGTTCACTCGCCCCTTCTCGGAGACTTTCTTTTCTGGGTATAGTCCTGGATACAACATTAGCATAGGTCTTGTCCGTCGGCTCCAGTCGAGTCCGTCTGTGACTCTTCAAGCGTGTATGAGGGTGCTGGGTTCCTGCTGGGTTCCTCAACCACATTGCATAGGGCATAAGGTTGCCAGACGAATCCCTCCTCTGGATCAACATACTGGGGTTAAGGGCTATCTGGAGGTGTCTCCTCCACTGGACTCCGCAGCTGTCCGGCCGTGCAGTCCGAGTGCAGACAGAAAATGCCAAGGCGGTGGCATACCTAAACCACCAGGGCTGCACATGCAGTCATGGCAGAAGCGGCCCGGATCCTGGCTTGGGTGAAAGCACATGTCCCGAGACTATCGGCCGTACATGTCCCTGGAGTAGAAAATTGGGTTGCTTCGACCCAGGGCAATGGTCTCTGCACCAGGAGGTGTTCAATCAACTGTGCGACCGCTGGGGTTGCCCGGACGTCGACATGATGGCGTCCAGACTGAACACGAAGATGAGGTGCTTCATCTCTCGAGTGCAAGATCCCACAGCCTATGCAGTGGCCGCCCTTGTGGCACCATGGGAAGACCTCAGCCTCATTTATCTGTTTCTACCTCTCCTGCTTCTTCCCGGTCTGCTGAAGCGGATCAAGGCAGAAGGCATACCAACAATTCTAGTGGCCCCGGACCGGCCGCACTGGGCGTGGTACGCTGACTTCATTCGTCTCTTGGCCAACGCTCCTTGGTGTCTCCCGGTCAGAAGGGACCATCTCTGTCGGCCGTGTTTGCCACCCGAATCAAGAGCCGGTAGATTTAACAGCGTGGCCGTTGAGGCCGCCATTCTGAGAAAATGGGGCTTCTTTGATCAGGTGATACAGACAATGCTCAATGTTCGTAAACCGTTCTCCTCCAGTCTTTACCATCAGACGTGGAGAGCCTTATTTGCTTGGTGTGAGTCAAGGAACTTCCATCCCATGTGTCTCACCTTCTCCAGGATACTCGCCTTCCTTCAGGATGGCCTGGCTTGACACCTGAGTCTTAGCTCCCTCAAGAAACAAGTCTCTGCGCTGCCGGTCCTCTTCTACCAGACTCTAGCTTCTAACAGAGATGTAAGGACCTTTCTTCAGGGAGTGGCGCATGCAGCGCCCCCATTTAGGATTCCTGTGCCGCGATGGGATCTTAACCTGGTCCTCCAAGCTCTTCAGTCGGCCCCATTCGAACCGCTTCAGGAGGTTTCTTTGCGCCTCATGTCCTGGAAGGTTGTCCGTCTGGTCACTGTAACCTCGCTCCGGAGGGTTTCGGAGTTGGCGGCTCTATCCTGTCGTTCCCCCTTTCTGATCCTCCACCAGGATAAAGTCGTCCTTCGTCCGGTACCTTCTTTCCTTCCCAAGGTCATCTCTTCCTTTCACCTGAATGAGGATATTGTCTTACCCTTGTTCTGCCCCACGCCTGTTCATCCAAAGGACCAGGCTCTCCACACTCTGGACCTTGTCCGAGCACACCGGATGTACTCGCGCCCCTCCTCTTCATTTCGTCGTTCGGACGCCCTTTTTGTCATCCCTGAGGGTCTGCGAAAAGGGTTGCCGGCCTCTAAGGCCACGATTGCTCGCTGGATCAGATTGGCAATAGGTGAGGCGTACCGGGCCAGGGGGTGGGTCGGACCTGGTGGTACAGTCACTTTAAGCCATGGTAATTCTTGTCCTACAGAGGCGCTGTCTGGGGGTCAGGTCTTCAACCTGATCCATAAAGATTTCTGATTACCCAAACCATACTGACATCCTAGCGTAATATCACCAATGTTATGTCATCAGACCAGCCCTTTATTTATCCCAGACTTTCATTCCCCTCTTGGTTCATCCTCTTAGATATTTTCTGTCTCTACGATAGCCATCTTTTGTGCTCTCCATTATGCTTACCTACTGTTCAGGTGTTTTCTCTGCCCTACTGAGCCCAGGCTCCGGGCTCTTCGGATGCAACTATTCTCTGGTACATTACACTTATCATCTGAGCCCTCTCTCAGGGATACTCTGTTTTATTTTACATGGTTGGAAAGGGGTTTTCCCTTACCCTTCCTGACAACACCACCTTGCCTGATTATGCTCCATTTCATCGGTATTACCGCACTCAGTCGGGACTTAGTGTGGGTCTATAGCCACTGTGCTCTTTCGTCTCCAGACCAAGGACTGGTTGGAGTCTTTGATATAACTAACTTCCTTGACCAGAGCCTTTTGGTCTTGGGCACCCATGTCCAGTGCTTATGCTTTTGGTTACCTGGCATCTACCAGTCCCCCACTCACTCTGTTTCCTCTGTCTCTGTCCTAGGGTATATTGGGTTCCGGGGGATTTACCTTGGGTACGGATGGCCTTCTCTTGGTCCTATCAAGTGTGGCCTGCCACTTCATCTTTTTCTCCCGAAACAGCTTGCCCATGGTTCTCCCCCTCCCCCCCCATTTTCCCTATGACTTTAGCTTAGGTTTATATCAGGAAGCTGTCTTTTTCTTACGCCTTCCTCTTTATCTCTCTCTGACCTCTTGGATACATTGCTCCGTATGTTGCTTGTCTCTTCTCTTCAGTGGGAGTACTTTTTTCCTGCCGACCTCTTTTTCTGTCCTTTTTTCATTTACAGCCTGTCCTTCCCAGGGGACATCCCTTACAATGTCTAGCTATAAGGTATGAAAGTGTGGGCAGCGCTCATCCAAATATCATAGAGTAAGAATCTTACTCACTGGGTGACAGTGGGTGGTTGTTATAACCCCCACATCACCATAATGCCAGGACAGTGAAACTAGTCATACGTCACGTTTGTGACATCCCATAGGGAGAGCAAGCACGTCCACAAACGGCCCAACAGACATCCAAAAATGTGGACAGTGGTACACTCAAATGGAAGAATTAGATAAAAAACAAGGACAGCGCTCGGATCCAGTATAGAAAAGCTATAAGGTCTATATGTAATCACCAGGGTTATTACTCACTTCACGGGGTTTGGGGGGGTGGACAAAGTACTTATCTACATCCCTCTCCAAGCCAGTATGTACACCATACAGAAGTACCAGGGTCCGATGAACACAGGATTTATTCCGGATATCAGACGATACAATCCATACCAGTGTAGCAGCGAATAGTTGCTCACATCCACAGGATCCCACTAGGGCCTATGGTAAAACAAAACCTATATATACTAAAAAGGATTGTAATATAAATAATAGGGTTGGCTCTAATTTGAAAGCTACCCATCCGAATATACCTACTGAGAGGTGATCCTCTACATCATACCAATAGTGACCAGATGGATGACAGTTCTCGCTGCACCTATACAACATCATGGTAACATAGCGGTAGATTTACATCCAGAGAGACCAAACATGTGTACACTATCTGAAGATTCCAATTCAGTTTTTACTAGATGCCACCATTCCTATGGTGTTTTGGCTACCACCCCCCAATCCTCTATTTTTAGGAGAGGAACAGGGGGACCCAAAATTAGATCCGAAGGTAAATGTCCACCCAACTACTTTAAAACTACCAATTATAGTAAGCGCTGAGGACTTGACTCAACTATCTATACAAAAAAACTCTACACCCTGTAGTTCAATCTCTAAAAATGACTCATTATTATGCTCTCCTAAGGAGATCCAAAAAAAGGGGAAACAAAACAGAAGAGGGTGCAGAGGAGGTGGGAACTCTCAAAAAAACAAAAGACAGCCTCTCTAACCACTTAGAGGGTAATGTAGACCCCACCAAACATGGGATCTCTAATATATCTGAATATAAACTGAGTCGAGCTGAAATAGAGGTCCTAAGTAAAAGTTTATCCTTTTGGGTTTATTAACACAGAAAGATTATCTGACAAAGATTTGAAGCCAACGCCAGGAATGGATTTAAAAAGAGGTGGAATCTCAGGCTTTCCTTTATGACCTGATCTCTGTTTATAGTTGGTTCCTGGCTTTGGCTTCAAATCTTTGTGTAAATGGTCCCCTAGTTCCACAAATAAATCTAACCTGTTTGAACTATTTGTGGACTTCAATACATTCATTAGAAAATTAACTATTAAGAGACATTTTGCACTTAAGTCTATTGGTTCCTCTATAGAAAAGGTCGCCATCATTACCAACTATGAGAACATGGATTGCTTTCTATACGTAGACATTGATGAGAGAACATCACCAGCGAACCCATTACTACGGATCTGAAACCGAAATCCACTTTTTACCCTGTAGAGAGCGAGGGACCCTATGTTTAGACATTCTACAATAAAGTTATGAATGTTTAAAAAAGATAAAAACTGAAAAACATAAATTTGCAAAGAATTTAAGTAATGTTCAAATAGAAGCCCCTAAGGGTTTAACAGGTCTAGATAAGATTGTTATTAAGGTTACAAACCCACACGACGTATTTGTTGCGCGAATCAGTCTAAAAATACGCAGGCAAAACGCAGGTTGGTTTTATGCGATTGTCTTGCGTTAAAATACGCAACTGCGTATTTTTGAAGCGTTAAGCTACATGCGTTTTTCGCACAGGTTGTTAACAACTGATGCTTTGCATTAAAGTTTGTTGATGTCTGTGATGAGGGTGGAATAAAGATTTGTTTAAAAAAACTCACCTTTTCTGACTGAACTATATAGCTGAGGTATTCTGAGGTGAAAAGGATCCCCGGTTTTCATTGAGAAGTGTGGAAATGTCGACTAGGCAGCCAATTCGTCTTAGAAGACCATATTTAAATTTACTTTTGCACCTGGCCTTAAGGCTGGCTAGACGGCACGAAGAGGTATAAATATTAAACCATAACGTACAGTTAAATATGGTGGGGTTCATGAGGTAAATCGTTCTGGTGGGTAGAGATTGAGAAACATATTTCTCACACATTGCTTAAAAGGACTATTATTACATTGGTTGTTAGCGGAGCAAACGAGCGCTTGTATAGCTCATTCGCTCCTCGTTCCCCGCTCGCTGCTGCCGCTATACAACGCTGCTGGGAGAATCACTGATGGTCCGGGCAGCCCATAGGATATAGCAGTGTGCTGCAGACACTCCTATTTAACGGAGCGACGGCAGCAGATCGCTGCTATATTAGTCGCTTGTTTTTCGACATTTTAAAAAACAAGCGCCTGTAACGATCAGCCGACCAGAACATTGTCGGCTGATCGTTGCAGTTCATTCCACTGGACGAGTATTGTCTGTTGCGGCCGATATCAGTCAAATACGGACAATAATCGTTCCGTGGGATAGGGCCTTAAAGGGGTAGTCCAACCAAAATTTTTTTATTTCAAATCAACTGGTGCCATAAAGTGCCAGAGATTTCTAATTCAACTTCTATTAAAAAATCTTAAGTCTTCAAGTACTTATCAGCTGCTGTATGTCCAGCAGGAAGTGGTGTTTTCTTTCCTGTCTGACCCAGTGCTCTCTGTTTCCTCCTCTGTCCATGTCAGGAACTGTCCAAAGCATGAGCAAATCCCCATAGAAAACCTCTCCTGCTCTCCAGACTGGAAATAATACAACTTCCTGTTGGGCATACAGCAGCTGATAAGTACTGGAAGGCTTGAGATTTTTTAGTAGAAGTAAATTACAAATCTCTGTCACTTCATGGCAGCAGTTGATTTGAAAGAAATGTTTTTTGGCTGGACTACCCCTTTAAGGCATAGCTTCAAGCACACTACAGATGGGATTCGACAATCCTGAGAGGCTACTGGTATAGTCAGTGGCGGATTAAATGTACCCAGGGCCCCGGGCTGTCCACCCAACCTGGCCTCCCCTCCCTGCTGGCCCCAATAAACATAATGTTTGGTCCCTTGCTGCTCCCAGTAAGCTCTGTCCACCCCACCTCCACTGCCCCAAATAAACATACTCCCACCTGTTTTCACGAGAGGATGGAGCTGATCTTATAGGGGAGGTCGCAGGGTCACAGCAGCACAGAGGATGTCAGGAGTGGAGGGTGCTGATCTTATAGGGGAGGTCACAGCCGCACAGAGGAGGTCAGGAGATGAGGATGCTAATCCTATAGGAGAGGGCTGATCTTATAGGGGAGGGTCACAGCAGCACAGAGGATGTCAGGAGAGGTGGGGGCTCATCTTATAGGGGAGGTCGCAGCGTCCCAGCAGCACAGAGCATATCAGAAGAGGAGGGTGCTAATCATATAGGAGATGGTCACCCTCTTCCCCCCTTATAGATGTCAACTTTCCCCCCCCATTAGAGATGGTCCCCCTCTTACCCCCCCCTTTATAGATGGTCCCCCTATTTTCCCCCCTTATAGATGGTCCCCCTCTTTTTTCACCCTCTTATCGATGGTCCCCCTCTTCCCCCCCCCCTTATAGATGGTCCCCCTCTTCCCCCCCCCCTTATAGATGGTCCCCCTCTTCCCCCCCCCCCTTATAGATGGTCCCCCTCTTCCCCCCCCCTTATAGATGGTCTCCCTCTCCCCCCCCCCCCCTTATAGATGGTCCCCCTCTTCCCCCCCCCCCCTTATAGATGGTCCCCCTCTTCCCCCCCCCCCTTATAGATGGTCCCCCTCTTCCCCCCCCCCTTATCGATGGTCCCCCTCTTCCCCCCCCCCTTATAGATGGTCCCCCTCTTCCCCCCCCCCCTTATAGATGGTCCCCCTCTTTCCCCCCCCCCCCCCCCCTCCGTGCAGGCAGATTTAAAAAAAAAAAAAAACAACTCACCTTACAACCCGTTCCCCCATCGAGCCTCTCTGTCTGTCCCCTGGCTGATGTGCGGCTGCCGGGGGTGTCCCGTTCTATCCCCGGCAGCGCGCGCATCACAGAGCTCCCCGTGCGCAGAAAGTCACAGCGGCAGGCGCACAGGGAGCTATGTGATGCGCCCGCTGCCGGGGGATAGAACGGGACACCTCCGACAGCTGTGTAACAGCCGGGGGACAGTAAGAGCAGGACTCTTGTGACCGCAAGCAAAACAATGCTTGCGGTCACAAGAGCCTGCAGTGGTGAGGGGGGGCCGGGCCGCAGCAGCATTATAATGTGGGCGGCGTGGCATGGGCCCCCCGGAGCCCATGGGTTCACCCAATTCTTCAGGATCGTGAGCAGACAGGTGTATTCACCAATCTGTATCAAGATTTACGACGGTATGTGACAATTATTCTCCCCGTAAAAATAAACAAGAATAATTGCTTACAAATTTTAAAGGTTCAGTGTGACGCACACCAATTTATTCCAAATTCATACATTACAAAGTTATACAAATGTATAATGTTACGTTACATTTGTTAAATGCACCCTTTTCCGGTTTACCCCCACATCTGCACGTGTAACTTGAAGTGTGTTATGCGATACATACCTGACGCGTGTCCACCCCTGTCTTCTATCAATGATGTAATCAGGGGGATGCCCGTCACCCTACTCCTGCTGTTCCGCATGCTGGCCCCCATCTGCAGCGTCATCAGCTGTTCTGCCACAATTTTCTTCCAATAACCTGCCTTAGTCAATTGTGGTTGAGGACATTTATGACGCGGCTGAGGTGGGACGGCAGGAGGGACCGCAGAAGCAGGTTGCCACATCTCCATAAATTGATGTCTTACCTGAAAATAGCTGAGGGGAACGGTTTCCAATCATCAGGTATGTATGGCGCACCACACTTGAGCGATGGCGCTGACATATTTGTCACAGCTAACCATTATGGTCATTCAATTAATATAGCCAACAGATACTGATAAGCTAGGCTTCTAAGATTTTTGAAGGCAATCAAAATATGTGTACAAACCATCCTCCTAGCAATCTTAGGGCCCTATTCCACAGTAATGATAATCGGCCGGATAGGGCCCATTTGGACCGATTCGGCTGATTATCGTTCGGTGAAATAGAGAGAACGATCAGCCGATGATCGTGTCATCGGCTGATCGTTCATTTAGAGGCAGACCTAAAATCATCGTTCCCCGATCGCGCATCACTACGGTTGAATATCGGTGCCCAGTGGGCGACCGACAATTTGAGGAGGAGAAGCAGCAGCAATACATTACCTGTCCAGCCTTCTTCTCCTCCGCTCTGTCCCCGGGTCTTGGGCTGTCAAACGTCAGAATGGTCGGTCAGCTGACGGAGCGCTCAGCAAATCACAGGACGGGACCACCGCGGCCTGTGATTGGCTGAGCACTCTGTTAGCTGACCGGCCAGTCTGAAGTTATTCTGAAGCATTCGTGAATAACTGTCACAACCAACAAATCAAGTTCTTAAAAGCTGGTACTTTATTATCCTAAGGTCAAAACAATAGATGTGTGATTTAATTAAAAAAAAAAAAAAAATTAGTGAATGGCAAAACTATTTTTAGCTGTTTATTTAATTTCAATATTACCAAATATTCTGGTTAATAACACTAGTAATCTAAGTGATTTTGAAATTAAAACTTTAGTGACCCAACAAATTTAGTTTGAGCTGTGTACCTATGAAGGTATAACTTGTAAACTACAGCTCTATAAATTGTAGCTAACCCAGTAATTGTATTACTCCTGGAAAAAATATGAGTTTTAGCTTTTGACACAAAATGGCTTATTCTGATTAAGACGGTCACATAATAAAAATTATTTTTCACACAATTGACGACGCAAATACTTTCTACAATAGATATGAAGACAAATTTAAGGCCTTCTGCCGGCTTACTGTGGCCCAATTTGACTCTTTGTTACAACTTGTGGCAGTGGACCTGACCTTTGAAGATACCCCAATGAGAAGAGCTATAAGTGCAGAGGAAAGGCTACTCATCACCTTGCGGTTAGTTGACATTTGCGTTTGGAGTTGATGACAGTTGATGACAACAAAATCAGACCAATTGGGATGATTGGTTCCCTTTATTTAGATAGCTTGGTACTCTCTCATTTCTGTTTCATATACAGGCCCACAGGGAAAGAAACACAACATTCTGTAGACTGTCTGAGCTTGCAGTGTTGATATCCACCAGACTACTTGCTCAAAACTCCCAAAAATTGCATCAAACATTATAAATGTTGAAGAGGATACTGATAAGTATGATGAGCTATGAGCTAGTACCTAGAAAAGGCAAAATTTACTTCAGTGATTTGGAAGTGGTTTGGTTTTATGAGAAGTGACATTGACCAAACCCGTCATGTGTAGAATATGTAAAAAAAAAAAAAAAAAACGCATTGCAACAAAAAGCAGTACAACAAATCTATTTCAACATCTTCAACAAAAACATTACTCAGAATAGGAGAAATGTGTGTCAATACGAGATATTAAAAAAAGCTCCAGTTCACCCCCAAAAACACCTGATAAAAAAACAGTCAACATTAGCGGAGTCATTTTTAAGCATCACTCCACATGATAAAAAAACATCACTCCACAAGATAAAAAAGTCCAAGATGGCAGGCAATTACAGATGCTAGTATATTTTTTCTAGCTAAGGACATGGCTCCTGTGTACACAGCACAGATGCCTGGATTCATAAAGGGCTACATGTAATGGATCCCAAATATCAGATTCCAAGTCACAAATATTTAGCAAATGTAGCTCTGCCCCACTTATATAATTCTACTCGAGAAAAAATTGCTATAAAACTGAAAAGTGTGAATTTCTACTCTACAACTGATTTATGGTCTAGCAGACAAACACAACTATACTTAAAGGGGTTATCCAGGGCTACAAAAACATGGGGGTGACAGGTGCTCTTTAATTGCTCTTGGACTGAAAGAATCACTTGCTTTGTCTAACTCCCCATCATTCATCTTGACCAAGTAGGATTTATGCCAACTCGCGAAGCGCGAGACAACACCAGCAGAGCAATCAACATCATACATTCCCCTCCCGGCTATGCTGCTGTCCACTGATGATGAAAAAGCCTTTGACAGAGTCAGCTGGCTATTCCTTACTGCCACGCTTCGTCATCTGGGTCTCGGCCCCAGCATGCTAGCCTGGATAGGCTCTCTATATTCCTGCCCCTAAGCACAAGTCTCTGTCAATGGTCTCCTTTCTGCGCCTTTCTCCATCTCTAATGGAACTTGCCAAGGCTGCCCCCCTTCCCCCCCTCATATTTGTACTGACCCTTGAGCCCTTTCTCTGCCATGTGCGGAAAAACCAAGCAATCTCCGGTGTCAATGCAGGGCGTACGAAACACAAAGTTGCAGCATATGCTGACGACCTCCTCTTCTTCCTCACCCAACCGACTATTGCCCTTCCCAATCTACTTTCCGAGCTCGCCACTTATCCAATGCTATTCAATTATAAAATAAACTTACAAAAGTCGGAAGCCCTCAACATCTCGCTTCTGCCCGCTACTTTTGCAGCTCTTTAATGTTCCTTCCCTTTTCGGTGGGCTCAGATGTCCCTTCCTTATCTCGGAGTGCAACTTACCCCCTCCACCTCTGCATTGTTTAAGACAAATTTCCCCTCCATGCTTAAAACCATCGAGGCTGACTTGCTGCGGTGGCACAGTGGCACATTCACTTGGTTCGGCCGTTGCTCCATTTTCAAGATGAATATACTCCCTATAATACTTTACCTTTTACAAAAAAACAAAAGACAGCCTCTCTAACCACTTAGAGAGTAATATAGACCCCACCAAACATGGGATCTCTAATATATCTGAATATAAACTGAGTCGAGCTGAAAAACTTAGTAAAAGTTTATCCTTTAGGGTTTATTAACACAGAAAGATTATCTGACAAAGATTTGAAGCCAAAGCCAGGAATGGATTTGGAAAGAGGTTGAATCTCAGGCTTTCCTATATGACCTGATCTCTGTTTATAGTCTGTTCCTGGCTTTGGCTTTAAATCTTTGGCAGATAATCTGTCAAATAATCTTGGTGTAAATGGTCCCCTAGTTCCACAAATAAATCTAACCTGTTTGAACTATTTGTGGACTTACGGGCCCTGCCAATTAATGTGTCCCTGTCCTATTTTCGGCAACTCTGATTCCCCTTCTTCAAGACGTCATCCATCTTGACCAAGTAGGATTTATGCCAACTCGCGAAGCGCGTGACAACACCACCAGAGCGATCAACATCATACATTCCCCTCCCGGCTATGCTGCTGTCCACTGATGATGAAAAAGCCTTTGACAGAGTCAGCTGGCCATTCCTTACTGCCACGCTTCGTCATCTGGGTCTTGGCCCCAGCATGCTAGCCTGCATAGGTTCCTATATTCCTGCCCCTCAGCACAAGTCTCTGTCAATGGTCTCCTTTCTGCACCTTTCTCTATCTCTAATGGCACTCGCCAAGGCTGCCCCCTTACCCCCCTCATATTTGTACTGACCCTTTAGTCCTTACTCTGCCATGTGCGGAAAAACCAAGCAATCTCCGGTGTCAATGTAGGGCGTACGGAACACAAAGTTGCTGCATATGCTGATGACCTCCTCTTCTTTCTCACCCAACTGACTGTTGCCCTTCCCAAACAATCTACTTTCCAAGCTCGCCACTTATCAAACGCTATTCAATTATAAAATAAACTTACAAAAGTCGGAAGCCCTCAACATCTCACTTCCGCCCGCTACGGTTGCAGCTCTTGAATCTTCCTTCCCTTTTCCGAAGTCCCTTTTTTTAATCTCGGAGTGCAACTTACCCCCTCCACCTCTGCATTGTTTAAGACAAATTTACCCTCCATGCTTAGCCCCCATTGAGGCTGACTTACTGCGGTGGCACAGGGGCACATTCACTTGGTTTGGTTGTTTACTTCTTTTTCAAGATGAATATACTCCCTAGAATAGTTTACCTTTTACGGGCCCTGCCAATAAATGTGCCCCTGTCCTATTTTCGGCAACTCTCCTCTCTCCTTACAAAATTTATCTGGCCTCACAAACAGCCTCACCTGGCCAAGTCTATCCTATTTCGCCCCAAAGCCCGTGGAGGTGTGGGCCAACCTTTTCCAGTATTATGCCACTGTACACCTATCCAGGGTCATAGACTGGCATAGACATGCCTTGACTAAGCTCTGGGTTGAGATGAAAAGGGCTCTCTCCCCAGTACCATTGCTAGCCGCCCCTTGGTCGCCCTCTTCTGTCCACTCTGTTAATGCCCATCCTACCATCGTTCTGTGAGAACCCTGCTCATGATCGGGAGGTTAGCTTCCACAGTTTGGATGTCAGACGAGCCATACTTCACTTTTTTAGGTTACAGGGGAGAGAAGATTAAGTAACAATTTATTGATTTTCTTCTGGGAAAAAAATAAGGGAAAGGCAGTTTCATCCCAGACTATAGCCAGATAGGTTAAACAATCTATAGGGTAACAATACAAGATCAGTGGCAAAGGCGTTCCGGTACGGTTTGGGGCCCACTCTACTAGGGCAGTGGCCACTTCATGGGCCTCAGTCTCTATCAACCAAATTTGTAGAACTGCTATTTGGAGTACACAACATCCGTTATTATAGGTTGCATCTTTCCTCTACAGAGGATTTGATATTTGGCAGAACAGTCGTGCAGCCTATAGTCCCCCCCAGGCGGTGGCATATTCCTAGTCTAATCTCTAGGCGAGGAGAGAAAACCTACATTATTTACCAGTAATTAAAAGTTAAGTAACAAGAATTAAAAGTTAAGTTTTAATACCTTTAGGTAAACTTAGGTATTCTGCCTTTTGGCAACACAATTGTTGAAAATTCAATACCTCCCACAAGGTTAAAGAGGACCTGTCACCCCCCGTGCCGGGGTGACAGGCTCCCGACCCCCTATACATGCCTCATTGCGCCGGGTCCCGCTTCCTGAGCCGGTCGGGTGACTGAGATTTCAGCAACCGAAGCCCAGCGCGCGCGCTCACAGGAGAGTCAGATGTTCATAGAGAATGAATGGGGAGTCCGATGCTCCGTCATTCTCTATGGGCATCAGACTCATGCGCGTGCGCTGAAATCTCAGTCACCCGACCGGCTCAGGAAGCGGGACCCGGCGCGATGAGGTATGTATAGGGGTATCTAACGGGGGTCGGGAGCCTGTCACCCCGGCACGGGGAGTGACAGGTTTCCTTTAAGGATCACTATCCTAATCTTGCCATAGAAAGTTAACCCCCTCAAACAGATTTGATTTCTTAACAAAAGGTATTGGGTCAGATAATTCGTTTGCTACATTGATATTGATTAAATACTATGGCAAATTTACTATCCAACAAGCTTACAGCAGAATCCCTACAGAGCGCAGCCAACCAAGTTTTCTCATTATCCAATCCTCCTTTAAATAGCATTGACATTAATACAGCATTTAAAGAATTGCAAAAAAAACCTACAAAAATTACATCAGGTCATGTTGGGAAATTAGCAGTCTAGAGACATACATACAACAAAAGTTAGTACACTGGGGATTACGCATAAATATAAAACCAAACACACATCAAGACAATGCAGAATTCCTGAAAGACTGGGAACAGTTGAATGCTTGGATACTTACTAATACATGAAAAAACAGTTTTTGCCAAAATAAACATATACAACTAAAAACACAACTGCAGCAGATTCAATTTTTCAACACAAACCCAGAATTCCAAAATTTTTTAACTAGGCTGCAAAGACATCTGGATATTTTCCAGTCTGAAATAAAGGAAAGAAAACACTGAAAATAGGGATAAAAAGGACTTTGAAACGGGTGACATCTACCGTGAGAACACCAACTCAAGTAGGTACTCTTTCTTCTTATTCGGAATCAGATCTTTCAGGAAGGGACAAGATCACATATATAGGAAACCCAAGCTATCAAAGACAGAAATTGAAAAACAAAAAATACCCTAGGAAATTTAAAGGGTATAATTACCACCTAAATCACCCTCAAGTAGCTAAGCAATAGACACCTGCCACACCAATCACACAAACAATGGGACCCTCACCTACATCCTCATCATTTGATACTACATCACAGCATGCACCACGCCTGCACAAACACCAGCAGGTCCTACAACTATGACACAGTTCCCTATATCACAAGTCAACACTTATACAATTCTCCTGAACCAACACATATGACCTCACATTTTTTTAGGACCAGCACAACTTCAAGACAGGAGCCAATGGGCACACAGAGACGACAAAAGATTAACCAAAAATACTGAATCTTTCTTCAGTGACTCTTTCAACGTCTGAAATCTAACTACCTGAGAAAGGTTTATCCTTTACCCTGAACCCCAATTTCAATAAATTTACATATCTCCACCTATTCGCTGGAAAACTGGCCCTACACAAAATTTACAACAGACAACAAAACCCAGCTAATCTTTCAGCCAGAGAAAGCGAAGCACTAGAAAAAATAAGTAGAAAATGAAACAGGTGTTAGACAATTTACAGCACCCGCATCTAACCTTAAACCAAAGTCACTTTCCACAACATCGATAAATAAAAGACACAATCCCAATCTAAATCACCAAGAATCTAAAGCCTTGACTGATCTAACTCATAATGAGAATATTGTTATCAAACCTTCAGATGGCAACCTAGTCATAATGAACGCAGAGGACTACAAACAAATCTGCCTCAGATTGCTTAATGACCCAGAAACCTACGAAGTACTTAAACAAGATCCTTCTAAACAAAACAAACTTGAACTAAGAAATATCTTAATGGAAGCAAAAAGTCCAAAGTTAATTCAAGGCAATCTATAACCCAACCCCAACACTGGCCACCTTCTACTCGTTACCAAGAATTGATAAACAGAGAACACCTATCCCAGGACGTCCAATCGCTTCGGGCAATAACAATTTAACAGAGGGTATTAGCAAATAGGTAGACCAAGTTCTTGCTCCTGTTGTAGAAACTCTACCATCATACCTCAAGGACACAACTTCAACTGTAATTAAATTACAAGAATCATCAGTGACTCCAGGAGTAAAAATAGCAAGCCTCAATGTAGAGGCACTATATACTAGTATCAAACATGAGTATGGCCTGAAAGCAGTAGATTATTACCTATCAACAAGAGGGAACTCATATGTCCCACACAACAACTTCACACTAAAAATCCTACAATTCCTACTGTCTCACAACTATACGTAGGGGCGTATGCGCCCCTACGTATACGAATTTATATCTTGGGTGGTGGGAGACAACCCACATCTTTAATGACGAAATGCAAGAACATACAGACCACATTTTATTCTGGGGACGCTACATCGACGACGTCCTAATACTGTGGGACGGAGATGTAGCATCCTTCGAAAACCTCATAAAAATACTAAATCAAAATTCCATCGGCCTCTTACTGAGAAGTGAAATCCAAACCAAAAGTATACATTTCCTACATCTCACTCTAGGTATTGAAGAAAATGGCAACATCACAACTGAAATCTATAGGAAACCAACAGCGACAGTTTCCTAAAGTGGAACAGTTTCCATCCAGCGCCCCTTAAAAAGGGCATTTCACTAGAACAATACCTGAGAGCCAGAAGAAATTGTTCTTTCGAAGAAACTTTTCTAAAAAAATGTGTGATACCTTGTAAAAATTTAGCAACAGAGGATATCCTGTGATAGTCTTCCATAGGGCCTTTCATAGAGCAAAGAACACAAATAGAAATGAACTATTGAACAGAAACATCACAACAAAAAAAAACCACCAAAAATTATCCGTTGCATTGGTACTTTCGATGCAGCACACTACAAAGTCCATAAGGTCATCAAAGAGTTCTGGCCTATTTTGAAGGCTGATCCCGATGTTAAAAGATGTTCTCTCCAACACCCCAGCTATAACTTACCACAGAGGAAGAAATCTTAAGGATCAACTGGTACATAGCCACTTCACAGACAACAATGAAGAACCGCAAACCAACACATGGCTAAGATCTAATGTTAAAGGATCGCACCCATGGGGAATGTGCACCTATTGTAAGTACCTTCCTAAAATGAAATCCTGTTGACAAAGAATTTACCATCTGAGAATTCATCAATTGCCAGTCCAAAGGTATCATATACGCTGCAAAATGCCCATGTGGTCTCTTATATGTTGGAAAAACTATACAACAATTCAAAAAACGCATTGGATCCCACTTGAGCAACATTTTTACCAAAACTGAAATTAGCATCGCACGCCACATCAATTCCCACTATAATGGTGACCCCCAGAGGACTTATCTTCTGGGGGATTCAACAAATACGTCTGGGACCAAGAAGAGGAAACTTGGATCTCAAACACCTCCAGACAGAGGCCAAATGGATATACAGGCTGCAGTCCCTGTCACCATCAGAGTTAAATGAGGGATTTACTTTTACATCGTTCTTTAAAAAAATTCTGAGCACTGAGTGTATACAGTTCTAATTTAGGTCACACAGTAACTACCACTGACAACTACTATATCTAGACCAATTTAAAAGGCATGACAATTGACTACATTACTACAACTTCAAATGGTCAGAAAATGAGTGTCAGACGAAACGAACAGGCATCAAGGGCACCATTCACCGGAAGAAAACTATGTCCTGAATCATATGCAAAGAACTCTAGAAATGTCGACAATTACATCAAAGACAAAGGTCATGAACAAAAAAATAGACAAACCACTAGACTTGACAAAGGCCAGCAGGCCGAAACGTTGCATTTTTTTTGTGTACCCTGATGTGTGAATAAACACACTATTTTCATCCTGGATGCTGTGGGAAACCTTTTCTTTTGGAAACCACTAGACTAAGTCCAAACTTATGCGCAAAGAACTTTACATATGCCGACAATAAAATCTAAGACCAAAGTCATGCGCAACTCAGAGATACATATCATGCGACTTTAGTTAAGAGCAAAAACATGCGCAATACAAACACATACCAAAATTTCTAAGTATAAAGATATGTGCAATGGGAACCATCTATCGCCTCAATATGACAAAGTGTAATGACATGGCAAAGAAAACTAAGTCTAAAAGACTCTAAGGCCCCATGCACACAGAGCAAAATGGCGGAATTATTATGACACGGAGGCTGGTGGCATTCTGACCACGGGTGGCGTATACTAAACATGGATACAAAAAGCCGATTAGTACCCCGCCCACCATTGCAAACTTTTAAAAAGTCAGCGCAGACTGACAAAACTAGTCAGAACAGTGAGGCATGGCATTTTTAATATAGTAGTGTTGCATTCAATGATAAGTCCACCAGCTATAACTAGAAAAATGAGCAGTGTAGCCGCAAGCACATAAAGCAAACAGTGTCTTGAGCAGTGTAGCCAATATACCTGAAATATGCATAGTTCAAAATAGCAGCGCCAGGTCAATCTTGGCATGCATCATCTGTACGCCGTTACTATATGTCTCAACCAAACAGCTAAACGATATCGCGTTACAGAGAAAGTATTCTGAACAGATCTACAAACAACAGATCGTTGGTATACTTACAAATTGGAACAACGATACTGGCCAACGCGTATAGTAATACCAAGCTGTATACTTAATAAATTAATGTCATAGGAGGTGAAGCAACCCCTGTACCTAACGTTACAGTCAAACAGCTTACCCACACGCAGTATGCATGTGACCACTGAGTAATCAATCCTATGTGGTAATATTACACCATCAAATCCTGCATTCAATACCAGACTGTCTGGACACTCAGTAATAAATCGGAGGTGAAGTAAACCTGTGTTTGTTGTCAGACATACAGCCATCTGGTAGAGGGTTTTGACGTACATTGGCTAACCTGACTCAATATACAGACACTACAATGGTGTAGGACAGATGGTGATGCAGCACAACTATTTTCAAACTAGCACTGTATATACACGCTCACCACATTGCATTTTTACAAATTATCAATTAAAAGTTAAGTTTTAATACCTTTGGGTAAAATTCAATACCTCCCACAAGATTAAGGATTATTATTATATTATTATAGGTTGCATCTTTCCTCTACTGAGGATTTGACTTTTGGCAGGAGTCATGCAGGCTATAGTCCCCCCCCCAGTCGTTAGCATATCCCTATATTAATCTCTAGGGGTGCCGTCATACGGCGAGGAGAGAAAACCTAAATTACTAATCAGTGAAGTTTTCCACTTTTCCCACCTATATCCCGCCTGTTATATTCTTAAAGGGGGACTCCAGCAATTTTTTTTGTTTGTTTCAAATCAACTGATTTCAGAAAGTTATAAAGATTAGTAAAAACTTCTGTTAAAAAAATCTTCAGTCTTCCAGTACTTATCATGCACAAGCCACAGAGAACAGGGTGTTGGCACTATCCATTGTGAGTCCATCAATTAACCCATTTTTCTGCCCAGTGTTAATGCAACAGTGGTGGAACATACAGTGTGAGATGCCAGTGCCTGGTAACAGTCCTTGTAAACGGCAAACGCATCCAGTGGTGCTGATCCAGCAAGCAGAAGTTCACAGTTCATACAGCACAAGCCAAAAAAGAGAGCAATAGATCGGACTCACCATCCAAAATTATATTGTTTATTGTGAAGTCTTCATTAAATTACAAAGGCATCGCATCGGGGCAGGGAGAGAGGAAAGAAAAGTAGCTGCAAGAATGCTGACTTGTACTTTTACACGGGACGATTGATCGTTCGTTTTAGCGCGATAACGGTCAAATTCGAACGATAATCGTACGTGTAAACGCAGCGAACGATCAAAAAATACGAATGAAAGTAAAAAATTCGCAGATTGTTCAGTGTAAACATTCTTTCAACGATTTCCCCTATGTGTGAGATAGGCTTAAATGATCGCATAGCGAATTTTCCGTACGATGTATCGTTCCGTCTAAACGCTGATCGTTATAAAAAAAACATCGTTCATTCAAAATCGTTAATCGTGCGAATTATCGCACCGTGTAAAAGTACCATAAGGGTAGCTTCACACGAACCAACTCGCAGCGTTAATAACGCTAGGTCCTGGCAGATCACTGTCACTACATACTCGCAGCTGTCTGAACGACCGTTGCGTGTATGTAATTCTGCCGGCCACTTAACCCCTTCAGCTGCCGCCCGGCTCCCGCTCTGTATACATTACCTGTCCTCGCTGCACGGTGTCCCGGCGTACTGCTTTCCCGCCCGGCCAATCAGTGGCTGCGGCAGGGCAACACACTGATTGGCCAGGCCGGAGAGCAGTACACTGGGACCCCGTGCAGCGAGGACAGGTAATGTATACAGAGCGGGAGCGGGAGCCAGGCAAGAGCTGAAGGGGTTAAGCAGCCGGCAGAATTACATACACGCAACGGTCGTTCAGACAGCTGCGAGTTATGTAGTGACAGTGATCTGCCAGGACCTAGCCGACTCGCAGCGTTATGAAAGGGGTTGTCCGGCGATAAAAAATTATTCACAGAATAACACACATTACAAAGTTATACAACTTTGTAATGTATGTTATGTCTGTGAATGGCGCCCTTCCCCGTGTTTCCCCCCACCCACGCTAGACCCGGAAGTGTGGTGCATTATACTCACCGCATCTCGTGTCGTCCACGGTCTCCGATCCTCAGCAGTGACGTCTTCTTCGGGAGGCCGGCGGATCTTCCCGAGTGCCGGCCGCCCTCTGCAGCGTCATCCGAAGCTCAGCCGCGATTGGCTGAGCATAACTGTGCTCAGCCAATCGCGGCTGATGACGTGGCCGGAGACCGTGGTCAGCACGTGACAGGTAATGTATAGCGCACCACACTTCCGGGTACACGGGTGGGGGTGGTGGGAAACGGGGAAGGGGGCCATTCACAGACATAACATACATTACAAAGTTGTATAACTTTGTAATGTGTGTTATTCTGTGAATAATTTTTTATCGCCGCACAACCCCTTTAACGCTACGAGACGGTACATGTGAAGCTACCCTAAAGCTGTTTATCGGGCATTTCCCGCTTCATCTGGCCACGTTCAATTCTAACTGGGATGTCAGTTTTAGCAACTCTTCACTGATGTCACAGGCAGGGGATATGTGTTACATGTACATGTGGGGGACGTCAAAACAGAAGAATGTTAAGACTAAGTGCACAGTGTATTCAAGAGCAAAAGAAACACAACAGTATTGGGCAATAATTAAAGCAGTGAGTGAGTTACAGCAGTGAGAAGTTCTAGGCCAGTGTTTCCTTGGCTGAGGAGCTAACCTCTCCCCCACCGAGCTTTCCCAAGCCTTGTTGGTGGATGCCCCTGGCCAGCAGCCTGACACTTCTGTTGTTGTGAGTGGGCCCTTAGCTACTCAGGAGTCCCCACTTAGCATTGCCCTCCCCCTGCACCCCATCTAGGCATCATCCTGTTGCTTGAGCCCCCTGTTCTAGGGGTTGTTAGAGGTTAGCCGGATCACAGCAGGGTCCTCGCCGTGGTTCCGGTGGTCATGTCAGGCACTACTCCAAGGGAGTTGGGAGGTGGTTGGTATGGAGCGTATAGGCGGACAGGGAAGGAGCTCCATAAATCATTCTGCTGACGGCTGCTCTTATCTAAAGGTCCTATTACACGGCACAATTATTGGCCGTATTTGGCCGATATCGGCTGATAATTGTCCTGTGTGATAGAACACAACAATCTATAAATAGACAACCATATACATAAAGTGCAAAAAATGTGCTAGAAGCAGATACTGAACACAACATATATGCTGAACTGGCAAATAAGGGACACAGTATATCACCAAAACTGGGATGATCCAGAAGGTCTCTAGGCAGGGAGACTGAACCCCACGCGTTCCGTCCACTAACTGGACTTTCTCAAGGATAACGTGTTGGGAGATAAAGCATGTATATATATCATACAAATTCATAAATGATCACCAAGTGTGAGCAAGTTGGTAGCATACAGATACATACCCCAATCAGGAGAATCTCCATGCATGTAGCGCCAGGCAAGATGGCCGCATCGGTAAGTGTAGAATGGTACAACGCATGCGCAGAGTAACAAGAAGCATGAAATTATGTCAGACCTGCGTAATAGCGGCGGCGAGCAGGGAACAAAGGGCGAACGAAGGGCAAACAAGCGCTGACAGCGCCTCACAGTCGCCCCGTGTAGTAGGGGCTTTAGTATGGCTGGCAGAGCTCCTGTATAGGGCTGCAGTGTGTCAAACTAACCATTTTTATTGGACACTCATGCCAAAGTTAGTATTTCGTGTCAGGTTGGGGATGCTGCTTGATTTTCACTAAAGATGAGTAAATCGCTCCTTGACGCTCAACCCTGGGTGCCGGGGAAAAGCTGGATTGCCAGGATTAGATCCAGCTTTTCTTGGCATCCTGGAAGGAGTAGCAGGGAGCGGAGCAGCGCTGAAAGGCAGGCGACTTGATGAGCGGAGCACAGATTGAACGAAACGCTTTGTTTTGTTTAGACGAGCGATTTGCTCATCTCTAATTTTCACCATTCTAGCAGTGACTCTCAGATTACTCTGGGCAATAGGCTTCTAGATGCTGAAGTAAGTACATGGCTAGACAAAGGGGGAGATTTATCAAAGGGTGTAAAATTTAGACTGGTGCAAACTACCCACAGCAACCAATCACAGCTCAGCTTTAGGCAGTGCTGAAAGGAAAGAGGAACTGTGATTGGCTGCTGTGGGCAGTTTGCACTAGTCTAAATTTTACACCCTTTGATAAATCTCCCCCAATGTGTTAAAACGCAGATATGAACATAAATGGACTACACAGGGGACTTCAATACAATTAAGGGTCACAGGAATGCTTTAGGTTTTTTGCATTCGTTTAATCCAAGGTCTCCCAGATCATCACTTCTAGTAATCCTCTTTGACTCCTTTTTTAGAAGAAATCTGTGTTTATCTGTGCCTGATTCTTTCTATGACGTCGGGGCTTTTGGTTCCCTTTAAGTGCTCTGTGAGTCTGTCGCAGGCTGTGCCTCTTTTTATTGACCTATTACGTTATCCCGTTCTAGGATGTACTAGTTGTCCCTGAGTGCCTTTCTGATGAGGTCCGCTGAGGGTAAATATGAAATGTTTGTCCTCTTTGTCTCTGGTTTCTTTTCCAACAGCTCTTGTCAGGATTTGTCTTAAGGCCTTATTACATGGGACGATTATTGTTCAAAAAATTGGTTGTTCGGATTTTAACTATAGTCATTACATGTAATAGCAGACGATTAAACGACCAACAAGAAATCGTTGATCGTTTGATAGAATCTGAACCTATTTTTATTGTTAATCATTCACAAATTGTTGGAACGAGCGCAAGAACAACCATGAGTAAAGATCATTGTCCTATGTAATAGCGTGAAAGATTGAGATTGTTTATCGTTAATGGGCGAAAAATCGTCCCGTGTAATACCACCCTTACTTTCTCCAGCGCATCATTCAGTATAGTCAAGGGGTATCCTCTATCAATCAAGTTATTTTTTAACTCGGGATTTATGAGACAATGATGGACCTCTCTTTCATGTTTGAAACTCACTACTGATATGTGTACCTATCTCTTCTCTTCTTACTGTACAATATGGTGGCCTGATTTGTTGTCTTTCTTGTATCACCTAAAAACTTGAAAAAAGTGTTATTTAAAATAAATAAATAAAAAAAAATCATTGTGTGAAGAGCATATTGTAGCCGTTCACTGTGTTGAGGTGGATGACAAAAGCCTCAAACTCTTCTTTTGATCCATCCTAGGCCAAGAACACATTACCCACATACACAACAGAGTTTCTCTCTGGTAGGTGTTCTCTTAGTATGGGATCATTTTTTAGGACTTCCCAGTTTGAAGACAGTGTTTCCACTATTTGTTTAAGCTCAGCGCTCTACCTAGCGATAAAGGCTATTGTCATGGCGAGGGACACAGGGAACGGTGCCAGACAGTGGGCTCTAAAGCTTGACCCAACCAATGTCCCTACCTACTTGCCACTGACGGCCCTAAGTGGCTGCGGACAACCATGGAGTCGGTCCCTATGCTGAGTAAGCGCGACACAAAACGTAGACAGACAAACAAACACAATGGAGGGTAGTCAGCTAGCCAAGTCAAGTCAAACCAAAGGGGCACGTAGTACAAAATCGTTAAGAGAGCGGAGAGTCGGAGGTCAGAGAACAGGCAGAACAATAGCAAAAGGTATTAGGACAGGGACCGCTGGGAAAGGAGCAGGGGAGCTGGGACTGGTTTACACTAATAGCCAGCAAAGAGGTGCTGGCTTTTACTACAGTTTTTACCTGATCCGGAGCCCGGACCAAAAGATCATTAGTCAGGCCTCCTGAATTCAGCCACATTGCAGCTGAGGCACCGCAGTCTGAGTGGCAGAGTGATCCGTCAGTCAGCCTTCATGCAATGCCGCTCGGGTGCGAGTGACGTGGGACCCGCGGCGTCCCAGGTTGCCAGGGAGGGAGGATGTCGCTGGAGCATGTCTAGGTAAGTTACTGACATCTGTATTGTATCGTTTTTATAGTTACCATTTTTTTGTTTTTCCATTAACCGGAATGAGGCTGGTTTCTTGGGTGAGTGATAGAGCCCTATCAGCTGCATTATCAATCAATGTGGAAGGATAACCCTTCTCCATAAATCTTTGTTTAAGAGTAGAAAGTTTGTCTCTTCATTGTATATCATTGCTACAATTTCGCCTGATTCGCTTTATCTGGCTATATAGAATATTGTTTTACCATTTTTTCAAATGGCAACTCCCAAAGTCGAGATAACTATTGGAATCAACCTCCTTAAAGTGCAATACTGTCTTTATCTTATTATAGATAAAAAAAAAACAATTTTTAGTACGGCGAATATGACTAGAGAAACTTAATGCCCACTCATTTGAATTCAGAGTATTAATAAAATAAGATCCTTCTAGTCACCTCTCCATATTAAAATAATGTCATCAATAAAACGTAAAACAAGATATTGGGTTGATTAAAAGACCGCTCAAAGGCCACCATATATAAATTTGCATAACATGGCGCAAATTTTGTCCCCATCGCGGTCCCATGGGTCTGTATGAAAACTGTTTTTTATATACACAATAATTATGTTTTAAAAAATAAAGACTTGGCCTATGTAATAAAATCATTCTGTCTGTCTGGCATGAATGGGTCTTCTGCTAAAAACATGTTGACAGCTTGGGTCCCCCCTCAAATTATTACATAATTTTGTCGCTGATGATCAATATATTCAGACAAATTGCCTGTGATTGAGCCCATGCTTGCTATGAAAGGCCAACCTGGTGGGGTTCTTAAGTTCTTATGAATCTTGGGCAGGAAGTAAAAAAAAGGAATATTTAGATTAGATGTGTAGACATAATTTCTCACTTTTGAGTAAAATATGTTCATCATATGCCCTGTCCAAGAACGTTTTCAGAATGCTGATAAGATCCAAAGTGGGATCCTTATCTAATTTTCTATAATACGTATTATCAGAGCTTCAATGTCATAATATTCAGTATCCATAATAACACACACACCCCCCTTTGTCTGCTGATTAAATCACTATGTTTTCCATACTTATTAGTCCCTTTAAGGCTGACATCTGGGCTCTATTCAAATTTTTATTACATCTATATTTTTCTTCTTTGATCAATTTAAAATCCTGCATCACATTGTTATAAAAGGTGTGTAGATAGGTCCATTACTTTCTACCAGGTAAAAGGTAGATTTGGGTTTCAGCTCGGTGGTAATACGATCCAAAATGATGTTCTCTATTAACTCATCTATGTCAAGCATGGGTATAGTATTATCATCGTCGTTTTGGTATTGGTATATTTGATAATGTCTCTTAATCTCCGGATGAATGCACTCAGGTCCACAAATATTTCAAAAAGGTTAGATCCATACGTGGGACTAAAAGATAGGCCCTTACTAAGGACACTAATTTCATTCTTACATAATATATGTTTTGACAAATTAAAGATCCCTATCTTGGTTAGATCTAATATTCCAGTTTCCTGGTCTGTGGTGACAATTTCAATTTTTTGAGAGTGGTTTTCCCCTCTACAGCCTCTTCTGTTTCACTTCCTCTTTTTCTGGATTGGTGCATAATAATGTGTCATTTTCATGTACTGTACATTGGGATGTAGGGGTTTCTGAATGGCCGGTAGAACGGGGGTAGGAACAAATGGAATAGAGGGGTCTAGCTTGGGGTCTAATGGACCTATCCCCAAAAAAGGAACCTCAGTGTTAGTGGTATTCATCCTGCCAAGGTGGGTAGTATCCTGTATGTCAACAGCATCATTACATCCCGGATGTACGGGATTTACGCCAGCGAATCAATAAACATCGGTTCAACATCGTATCACCCCCATAGAACAGACTTCTCAGGATTTCAGGAATCTCTGCAAGAAAGATGTTTTGGATCTTCCAATTGAATACTCTACACCCTGAGGGGTAGAATGAATCTCTTGAACAGGTATATTAACCCATTTAGGATATAACATAAATTTGTTTATGTGTAAGTTTTTATGTGTATGTTTTTATGTTGGTATCTATACTGGATGCTTTAGGTATATATATGCATAAGATTTTTATACGGATATATGTATATAGACATTTATAATGGTTACTAATCTTGCCACTGTGTATATGTATACTTATAATTTTATAATTCCCTCTTGTTTATATTTATTTTTCCTGTGGATCCTTCCTCCCATCCCCTACCCTTCCCCCTCCAACTTGTTTCTCCTATCCCCACTCCCTTCTTAGTAGTTGTTACACTATTCCTTAGTTTTTTCATATCTTGGCCCAACTAGTCTTTTTATAGTTATTTATCCATGTATACGTTTACTAATATCCTTTATTGTTACTCCATTTATTGATTGTATGATATATTTTATGTAGACACAGAGGATAACCCTCCTTTGATATGCGTTCAACTGTGGAACTCATGCGCAGTCAGATACGTTCCAAGCTGGAATGCTTGAGTAGCGATACGTCACTTCATGGCCGGGGCGCGTCATGCCCGTCGAGGTCCTTGAACCAGGAAATGCTGTTTACACCATCTAGAGATAATGTAAATGTACTTTTTTGTATATATTTGTGTTAAATGTCCTTTTATTGATATGGCTTGAGAAAGGTGATATTGTCACCGAAAAGCATCGCCTATGCATTGTCTGGAATAAATCTTTGGCACATAGGAACTTGGTTCCCTGACTTACTAAATGCCAACCTGGAGGGGGGTGGTTTTAGCTCACTACTGAATACCCCCCACACGGAGTGAGTATATATCCACCACTCTCCTTTCCTTCCAATACATGTCTGTGGCTGTCTTGAGCGCGATTATTTCTTTTGTTCTGCATACTTTATTTGCGTTTGAACCAATGTCACCAAGTTTACCCCTTTCTCTTCCAAGTCATCCCGAAACAAATGAACATGTTGGTGCAGAGAGCACTACTGACAAATTATTTTCAATATATAAAAATCCAGACGACAACACAAAATTCAACCTTAATGATTGTGTTTATGAAAGATGAAGATGAATTGTTTGTAGTAACTAGTGACGAGTCTACAATAGTGTTCAAGAGGATTTTGTGGAGATGAAATCTGTGAATGTAGATGTTTTGAATGAGGTAAAATTCATATTGTTTGAGTCAAGTCTCAAAATCAATCTTGGGTTAATAAAATGGTTCATTTTCACTAATACACTAACATTTGGGGACCCAGAAGGAAATTTCTTTGAGAACCTCAAACCCCAAAGGACGCAAATTTTTCTTAGATTCGATACCTAACACCCCATTCCCCTCCATCCAACTCCCCTATCCCTCAACCCCTTATCGCCTTAGAAGAGTCATAAAGCCTCTACTATTTTACTACATACCTGGAGTGTATATAGTTCCTCTACATTTATGACTTATATGTATTTCCAATATGTCCATGTAATAAAAATGTACTTTGTACTCTGCTATAGGGTCTGTGTGTCCAACTAATTTGTCTTAAATGCCTTCGTTACTGGACAATGTTTCTACTTCCATTGTTAAAATTAGTAAAAAGAGATCTTAAATTTATTTTTTAATTATTTTTAAAGTTACTACGTCCTATCCCGTCAAGGCAACTCTACACAAATACAAGAAAGAAATCTACAGAAGTATGGTTTCACTTGAGATCAAGTGTGCCAATGGACATGTCAGGTCAGTTTGAGAAAACCAGCCTAAAGTATCTAATCAACCTGCAGGAAACCTATGGACCACTCAGTGGTAATAGTTTAAAAAAAAAAAAAAAAAAAAAAAAAAAAAATCAAATGGTTTAAATTCTGTACTGCAAAATCAACTTTTAACAATCAAAGTGTATTTTCCCTGCAATAGCATTTGACTGGGAAAAGGAGCTGGAAAATATGGTTTAACAACTAATGCTGCGTTTACACGAAACGATAACTGGCCCGATTGTACGATTAACGATGTCGGAGTAAAGTTTTTTTTTTCCATAACGGTCAGTGTTTAGACGGTACGATATATCGTATGGAAATTTGTTTTGCGATCGCTTAAGCCTATCTCACACATTAGTTAAATCGGCAAACGACTGTTTACAGGGAAAGATCTGCGAATTTTTTGTGAACGACTGACGATTTTAGAACATGTTGTAAGATCAAAATGAACGATTTCTCGTTTGATCGTTCGCAGCATTTACACTTACGATTATCGTTCGAATTCGATCGTTATCGTGCGAATCGAATCCGTGTAATCGTTCCGTGTAAACACAGCATAATGCAATTACCATGGTATCTTTGTGTAGTGATGTCGACAGCCCTGGTTATTCTGCAAGTACTGTATATATACATTTATAGATGCAGAGAGCAAAAAAAATGTGCACATTTTCTGTGGAACAACTGCTCCCCAGTCTAACTTCTGTTAGTCTGGAAAAGAATGCTTTATAGAAAATTCTACAGGTATAATATCCAAAGACATAGAAATAAAGCGTATTGGGGGGGGTGACTTGGCACTGTGAGAAGATGGCCGCGTGATCACAGAGCTCCTGAACAGCGACTTAGACCTCTCCTGCCACCTTTATTATACTCACTGTCCCTGAGACACCATGATACTCGAGGCATCACAAAAGAGGACAAAGTTGTCCTCTAGGATTGTGAAATTGCCGAATTTCTTCATCGCTGGTGTGCCCGAGGACACACAACGTGGCGCCCGGCCCAAAGCACGCTCCAGCATGAGGCAGACTACAACCTCCTCAGAGACCTTATCTCTGCTGCATTCAGACACTTCGCCGAGGCAACATAGAAGCAGCTCTGTACCCCACAACCAAGTACATCAGGTAACAAAGACTGGGGTTCAGATGATGAAAGAGGGCGGAGGGAAGGTGCTATCTTGGCTTAAGTTAGGCACTCTGCACACATACATGGGGGTGACACAAATGATACCTTTCCCTCTTCTCCTTCAACATGTAGCCCTGAAAAACAGAGACTTCATCTCCTTGCTGAAACCTGTCAAAAAAGCAATAGATGAAGCAGAAAATCGCATTAAACATGCAGAGTCAAAAAAGAGTGAGCTCACTGCATCTCACAAGGAGCTGATGGATGCGCACTATGAGCTGATCGATGGGCACTATGAGCTGATCGATGGGCACTAAGAGCTGATCGATGCGCACTATGAGCTGATCGATGGGCACTAAGAGCTGATCGATGGGCACTATGAGCTGATCGATGGGCACTAAGAGCTGATCGATGCGCACTAAGAGCTGATCGATGCGCACTAAGAGCTAATCGATGCGCACTATGAGCTGATCGATGGGCACTAAGAACTAATCGATGCGCACTATGAGCTGATCGATGGGCACTATGAGCTGATCGATGAGCACTATGAGCTGATCGATGGGCACTATGAGCTGATCGATGCGCACTATGAGCTGATCGATGCGCACTATGAGCTGATCGATGCGCACTATGAGCTGATCGATGCGCACTATGAGCTGATCGATGCGCACTATGAGCTGATCGATGTGCACTATGAGCTGGAATCAGAAGTTAATGATATGAAGGTGAAAATCGCAGATCTTGAGGACAGATCAAGAAGAAACAATATAAAATCTATCCTAATCCTACACGTTTTTTGGATTCTAAATACTCACTACAAGTGGACTTATTTCCCCCACGAGTCTATTGTCTGCTATTTTTTGCAGGTTTAGATTTGTTATTTGTTTTTGTGCTATAATGTTTCTATGTCTGATAACACTCTTATATTTAAGCAGGTACTTATGGATCGCTGAAGAGATGAACAGAATTTCTTTGATGTGTATGACGCAACTTGTTGCATATTGTTGTTTATGTGGTTATGGCGATAAAATTTGCCTCATTTAATGTTAATGGGTTAAATAACTTTGCAGGAACCCGTGGAAGGAAATCAATAAATTAAAGTGTGATGTAGTAACAATACAAGAAAACACATCTGATAGAAAAGGATGTAATGAGTTAAAAACAGAAATTTTCCAAATTTTTACCATTTAAATGAAAGTTTAGGGGGGTTCTATTAGCAGTCAAAAATACCGTGGCTTTTTAATCGATTAAAAATCTTAGACGGGGGGTGTGGCTAGCTACGGAAGAGTGAGGAGGTGCTGCTTTTAAAGGACAACTGCGACCCCCACCAAAAAAACTTAAAGAAATCATTGCAGACAACTTAATCACCTACCAGAGACTACATGCGCACAAAAGCGCCACAAAATCTGCCCCTTCATCTATTATTCCTCCCACCTCCTACCCGTCCATAGTAAACGCCCCTAACCTACGTCATGCTCCAGGAAATTCATGCCACCAAGTAAACATACAGCAAAGCAGATTCGTTTCTGAGCTTGCTCAGATTCTTACTCTCACTGTGCAATCTGTTTTACAGCAGCAGATTCCACAGACCGCACTCCTCTTTATTCCCTGGCCTGCACATTGCACTCTACATAATATAATGGTAAATATACATAAATAGATTCACCAAAGAAAAATGCTTTTAAACATTGAATAGCGGCGGCAGAAAAACCCTGTCAGTGCACACTGTGGAGCGAGCGGCTCCAGCCACAGGCTCCATAGTGTGCAGTTAGGAGTTATGATGCGGGCACGCACAGATGCGTCAGCATCAGAAATCTGCGGCGGCAGAAAAACCCTTGTCTGCTCAAGTCTATTGAAATAAAATAATAATTTGCAAGAACTCATACTCTTTCAGATGATCGTTAAAATAATAATTATTTATTACTTACATTATAGAATTATTTAAAAAAAAAAAATTTGTTTTTTTAGGCATTTCAAAATCTTTTAAACAGACTCCAAGAAAGAGTTGATGTAGAAAATAGATTGGATCACTACTCTTTCCAAAACGACCCTCAATGGGTCCAAATGATCAGAGGCCAGTAGTTATAGCAGACGCTGAGAGATGGCTGCTCAACACAAATTGGTGTCTGCAATGCCGGGTGATGCCAAGTGTGGAGGAAAGTATTTGACTTGAAATTTTACAGATTGTCCAGTTCAAAGGAGATAATCTATGTGTCTGTTCACACCCTGATTTTGAGGGATGGGTTCTGGATGAAAGAACATTGAGACACTTTCTGGGAATGGGAAATGTTGTAGCTGAAAAAGATTTTTCGAAAAACGGCAATCGGTTAGTGTATAAAGTTTATTACTAATATGTTATATTGTTTGTTATATATTTGTTAAAAAGTGGCTTATATCTTTTTTATTATTTTTTAAACACCTACGTTGGACTGCTTATCGCTCATTTTTCTCCTTGATTTATGGTCTATTGGTTAAATATAATCGTGTCCCGTCTTGCGCTGTTAACAAAATACGTGAAAGATATCCAGACCCCTTTGACAACACCGGATTTAAGTGGTTTAATGAATATACTTCGTTTCATGTGCACTCTGCACTGAATTTTTAAAATTATAGTTCAGTTAGTTACATTGTCACTATTTTGTTAGTGTTATAAAGCACATTATTGTTTAGTTTTATCTAAGCAAAACTTATTTAATAACACCGTATTTAAAATTTTTGTTATATAGTTTATCTGAAAATTATATTATTAGTTTTTTTATTTATAAAAATAATTTAATAAAAAAGATTAAAATAATTTTTCAAAAAAAATTAGTTTATTTAAAATTTAAAATAAATGTTTACAAAAATTTGGTGTTTGTGGTTCTATTCTTCATAAAATGAACATGTATTTTAAAAAAAAATAAAAAAACACATTAACAGCAGATATTGTAATTAATACTTTATTTTTTTTTAGTTATTAACATCAGTCATAGTATCAGTTGGATTCAGGACTATTTCATGCAATTTAGTACTACAAGTGCCAACATAGCGTCTTCTAAGAAATTACAAACACGGAGCTGAAAGCGAGGCTTGGAGCTCAAATGCACTCCAGGTCTCAGAACAACCCTATAAACAATGGAGATCACGTGACTGCCAATGAGACAGCTGAACCTTCCTATCAATTACACAACGAAATGAGCAGATGATAGGCTTAGGAAGCAGTCTATAACAAGGTAGGCGGACCTACGTGCCTCATTCAAGGAAACCTACCCGGAGAGTGCTCAGTGTGCGCCATCATCCGAGCCTACACCATGAGCCTAAAAACAGTCCCGAGTACGGAAAGGCCCCTGACGAGTACCGCACAAGAAACGCGTTGGGACAAGCTACCCAAGTCTAAAGTGGCTCCAGAGTATCAAAGGGAAGTAAAGCAATATAATCTTAAGTCTTTTTGTTTACAAAATTGTTTTACATACAAAGAATGACATATAAACAATATTACAAAGACATTAAAAGGGACATGAAAGTAAATACAAATAATTACAATTTATGCTGAAGAAATGAAAAGTGTGGAAATTTGCAAGTAGCATCAACATTGCTTCATACAAGTGCAATAATCCAATATTATATTGATGTACTATTTTTCGATTTTTCTATTGTGTAGATTTAGTGTTTTGGTGAAACCCACAGGTTTTTCTGGGACAAAAAGATTTTTTGTAGGGTGATGTGATGGCTGTATAATATGTATTGTTGGCTAGGTTTTTTTGAATAATATAATATATTTTTTAAACAAAGAAACAAATAAAATTTACACGGTTTTTAATATTATACATGTTTACCTCTGAGAAATCTGAGATGGCTGGGCTCCATAATAAAAAGATTGACAACAGCAAACGGCTAGAAGACGCAAAAGATGTTTTTTCAGATAAAGAAATAACATTCAGTACACAGACTGCATCCCTAAAAACATTGTTTAGAACCCTAAGTTATACAAAGACCACGCTCGCTCCTGGTGGGAAATCCACAGCCTGACAAACTATATAGAGCAAAACATAGTCCCTAGGGGACTAAGGGCCCTATTCCACCGGACGATTATCGTTCAGATTATCGTTAAATCGTTCGAATCTAAACGATAATCGTTTGGTTGAAATGCAGTTAACGATTAATGACCGAACGAGAAATCGTTGATCGCTTTATAAGACCTGGACCTATTTTTAGCGTTGCTCGTTCGCAAAACGTTCGCATTGAATAAGACATCGTTCGGTCGTTCGCAATACATACGAAAGCAATAGCGAACAAATAGCGAAGAAAAAACTATCGCAATTACGATCATAAGTAACGATTATCGAATTAACGATTAACGATTATGGAAATGAGTGAACGTTTTCAGGTCTTTCGCAATAGCGGTCGTTTGAGATCGTTAATCGTTAACGATTATGCAAACGATAATCGTCCGGTGGAATAGGGCCCTAAGAAATCCCATAACTCCGGCGCCACGAACAGTGGGAGAAAGAAGCCACGGATGGATCACTGCGTTTGATGAAAATCCTCTTGGAGGAAGAAAAAGTTCAACTAGAAACAATAACTCAAAACTTGAATGATATCATTGAACAAATTAATGTACATGTGAATTTTGCTAAAAAAGAAAAAACTTTAGAAGAAGATCTAACCAGATTTGTGGCTCATCTAAAAGAGAGGAAACATCTACAATTTAAACGGGATTTGGCTGATTTTAAAAATAAATGGGTCTATGAATCAATAAAACCCATGTCATCTAACCAACAGGAGACTGACATAACTTCATCGGAGGCAGAGATTTCCGATGTGGAGAGTAAGGCCTTATTCACACGTTCAATAATATTTTCTAGTCCTGAAACAACCCGCTAAAAATTACGGATTGGACATCCGTAGTACATCTGTATTTCCGTAAATCCGTTTTTACTACTGACTGCTTTATACAAGTTAATAAAGTTGAGTAGGTTAAAAAAAAATTTTTTTGCCCAACCCCTAAAATAAGTCACATGATCGCTTATCAGCCATTTTACTTTGCTATTTCTGGTTTGCTTTACTGTGAGACAGTTCTGTTAATTACCTCTGCTTGTCTAGCTTTGGTTTTTGGCTTACTTATCACTGTAAAGATGAACAATCCAGTAGCTACTGAAGCACTCCTGACCTGGCTTGTTTCCCGGCGCTTTGGAGAGCTGGAGGAGCAGGCGTCGGAGATAGTCAGTACACCCCATTTTCTCTGCGCGCCCAGAAAGGGGACAGTTTTATCAGCTGTACACCGACCTGCGAAGTATCAGGACAAGTTCCAGAACTATTGAAGGATGACCATTGCTACCTTCGATCGCCTCTTTGCTCACCAGCGTCCAGGACTGCTACACCGGGATACAGTAATGAGAGGTGATTTCACCAAAAGAAAGGCTCCTTGTGACCCTCAGGTTAGGGAACTTTTTTTTTTTTAATCCTACTATTGTTTCTTGCTAATTTCAATTAACTCATATTTTTTTTATTTCTTTTATTGCAGATTTCTTGCCACTGGTAACTCTTTTGCATGCCTGTATTATGAGTTTGCTCTATTGTTGGATTGACCTGCTCAGCCATCCGGAAGCGTCTGAGGGCCAAGTAATGCCACCCCCCCCCCCCCAGCCTGAAGACTGGATCCGTATCGCTGGGGGCTTTGAAGCAACAGCGCAGTTTCCAAACTGCATCGGTGCGCTGGATGGTAAGCACATTCGTGTCAAGAAGCCATCTAATTCAGGGTCCCTGTACTTCAATTACAAACATTATTTTTCAGTGGTCCTGTTGGCCTTAGCTTTCAGTGACTATCGGTTTGTGGTTGTGGTTATAGGGGCCTATGGGAACTCTGCAGATGCTGGTGTTTTTAGGGCTTCCAGAATGAGCGAGAAGCTTAAGTCCCACCAGCTTGCCATCCCGGAATCAAGGCCTCTACCTGGATCATCTGGACCTCCAGCTCCCTTTGTGATTGTAGCAGATGAAGCTTTTGGCTTACAGACCCACCTCTTGCGTCCTTTCCCAAGGCGAGGCTTGGATGATCGGAGGCGCATTTTCAATTATGGTTAACTTACATAGTCTATCCCGCTGCGAGTATGTACAGTCTTGACAACCATGGGACACCAGGAGCCTGTGGCCCAGGGTACCCCAAAAACCACCTACATTATAATGCACTATTGAGCCATCCAAATAAAATATGTTGTATGTGGTGATGTTAAATAAACTGACAAACAATCATCTAGAACCGATTTTTTTTTTATACACCAGTAAAACAAACTGACATATTCTCTATTAATCACAAATTATTAAGTCAAACTCAAAACTGTGATAAAGGAATGTAAACTAAATTTACACTTCAAAAAGGTCCTGAGAAAAGGGAGGGGTAGATGGCTGCTCTGCCTGTTGTCCTGTATTTTGAGTGCTTGTTCTTCTGCATGGCTAATCCTGGCTGGTTGGAGGGGTATACCACTCGTGGGAGCGATGGGAATATGGGAATGTGGGCGTGGAGGGTATTGCTGTATGGGAGGGTGGTGATGGGGGGAAGGAGTGTATAGGGGGGGTGGGGATGGCGATGGTTGGGGTGTCCCCATACTTAAACATATCAGCAATTTTTGAGAGCTTGTCTGTAAACAATTGATTTCAATGAGAGGATCCATAAAAAGTCCGCACTAGGACATGTCCTTTTTTTTTCGGCATTGAGTTTCATCCATTTCATCTACTGATAGTGGGAATAGCCCAATAGACATCAATGTGCACTAACACGGATACGGATTCGTAAATTACGGGACGTGTGAATAAGGCTTAATTCCAACAGAGGAGCTCCAATATAGAGAGGACAAGGACGAGGGCGTGGCAGAGGACGAGGGCAAGGCATAGGTTTTTAAGAGAGAATCCCCTTGATGGCTCAATACGCTCTCAGAAGCAAGAAATAGAAACACCAGAGGGGGATAAAATGCAAATCATAAATTTGTCAAAAAGACAACTTACGAGTAATGAAATAAAAGTGTTGGAAAAAGGTTTATCCTATATACCATTAGTTAAAATCAATGCATTTATGTGGGTACGTGATAATAACATATTTGCAAGGAACTTAAAAGTGGGGGGGAAAATTGAAATAAAAAACAAGGAGCACAATTAGGCTTGGAGGAGGAGGATATGAGATTATTTGAGGACCTTATGGAACTTGCTGAGGATCAAAATAGACAAGAAGGTGAAGGACCTTTTACTTCACTAAAACCTAAAAGCTTAAAAACACCTCCAATAGGAGATTATAACCACACAGACATCTTTGTAGAACTGGTCACTTAAGCCCTGAGGAACCTAGAGGAAAAAACTGTTCAGGCACAGAACTTAACGGAGGGCACATACATCTTTGGAGGCAGACTCTTCCCTGGTCATAAAACCCTCTGATATAGGGAGGGGGGAGGGGAGATATTGTACTGCTGACCAGGGAGGAGTATGACTCAATGTGCCTAAAAATTTTTTCAGATGAAGAGTGTTATAGGCAACTAGCAGCAGAGCCTACTGAGAGGTTTAGTGAGGAACTGTTAGATATCTTAAACAGGGCTGAAACAAATAAATTAATTGACCAAGTGGAGTATCAATACCTCAAACCCAACAACCCCATAATTGCCAGTTTTTACAGTATCCCTGAGGTACACAAGGGATACCCTCCCATGAAAGGACACCCTATAGTGGCAGGTATTTCCAACCTCCCTCAAAACATAAGTCAATATGTAGATGTGATTTTAAGACCATTTGTAGAATCTTTGCCCTCGTACATAAGGGATACGACAGATGTGCTACAAAGACTGGATGGTCTACAACTGGAGGAGGGGGCTTTCCTTGCATCTTTTGATGTGGAAGCCCTTTACTCCTCCATACTTCATGGAGGAGGGATGCGAGCAGTAAATACTTTTCTGAACACTCGGGGGGTTCAGTATGGTCCACATAATGAATTTGTGATGGAATTACTGAACTTTATATTGACTCGCAATTATTTTCTCTTCAGGGACGACGGCTTCTTCGACCAGCAGCGAGGTACAGCGATGGGGAGCCCTTGCACCGCCACTTACGCAAATTTGTACCAAGGCTGGTGGGAGGAGAGAGTCGTCCTCGGAGAGGGTACATCAGCCTGGATGGACCATACATAATATGGCTAAGATTCATTGATGATGTCCTAATAATCTGGACGTCTACTGACAATGAATTTAACCACTTTGTGTCTGAATTGAACACAAACTTACTAGAGTTAATTTACCAGCAGTATCAGCAGCACCAAAATGGTGTTTCTGGATCTAAGGATCTGAATAGCGGAGGACCAGATGGTACGGACATCAGTGTACAGAAAGGAGACTGCCACAAATTCGATATTAAAATGGGACAGCTGCCACCCAAAGACATTAAAATCAGGAATTACGGTAGGGCAGTACCTCCGCGTGCGCCGCAACTGTACAACCTTTAGTGAATTTAAAATAAAGGCTGAGAGACTACTTCAACGTGGATACCCTAAAAAAGAATTAAGAACAGCATACTGGAGGGCAGCTACAAAAAGTCAAGAGAAATTACTGGTCCCGAAGGAAAAAGAGGCACAAGGTAATAAATGTATGCGTATCATCGGCCCCTTTGATGTTAAGTCAAGAGAAGTAAGAAACATACTTACATCATACTGGCCAGTCCTAAAAATGGATCATATAATATCACATCTGATAACAGAATCTCCGAAAATTACATACAGACAGGGTCGGGGCTGGAGCCTCAAGGATCGACGCTTAACGATTAACGCACAGTTTTCTCTCCAATAAGAATGGGCATGATAAATTAAGAGAGGTGACAGGAACACACAGATGTGGCCACAATGTGCAGATTTGTTTCACCAGGAAAAGAATTCAAAAGTGTAACAACAGGTGAAACATTTACCACACGCAGCTTTGCAAATTGTTCGAAGGAGTAATATACCAACTGACTTGCCCATGTCCTTTAAATTATGTGAAGACCTACAGAACATTTCGAAAAAGACTAAGTGAACATGCCGGCAACATAAGACATCAAAGAGCTATACCAGTAGCTTTGCACTTTGCGGAGAAGCATGCAGGAAAACGGGAGGGTTTACAGTGCTAAGTTATAGAGGTGATAAGACGATCAAAATTGAAAGGAGACTACAATAAGAAACTGTTGCAAAAAGAGGCAGAGTGGACGTTCAGATTAGACTCAATAAAACCTAAGGGATTAAATGATTATATTTCCTTTATCAGTTTTAAATATTATGACATAATATAAAGAATTGTATCAAGTCTAGGATACTGAATTAGAGAAAAATATTGCGAAGAAGTTGTACTTTGACAAAAAATCATGCAATTTAGTACTACAAGTGCCAACATAGCATCTAATAGCGTCTTCTATGGATTAATGAACACGGAGCTGAAAGCGAGGCTTGGAGCTCAAATGCGCTCCAGGTCTCAGAACAACCCTATAAATAATGGAGATCACGTGACTGCCAATGAGACAGCTGAACCTTCCTATCAATTACGCAACGAAATGAGCAGATAGGCTTAGGAAGCAGTCTATCACAAGGTAGGTGGACCTACGTGCCTCATACAAAGAAACCTAGCCGGAGAGTGCTCAGTGTGCGGCCATCATCCGAGCCTACACCATGAGCCTAAAAACAGTCCCAAGTACCTGAGTGTGGAAAGGCCCCGAGTACAGCACAAGAAACGCGATACTGCACCAAACTTCCAGCGTGTTTAAATTGTCCCAGAAAAAACATACACTTTATAGCTGTTCAGAAAGGGTAAACTGAGCATTGCAAGAGTATAAACACCATACACCTAAAGCGTCCATATCACAGACAACCTACAAATTGGAGAGAAGTACGGAGACATGCCATAATCCTTATGAGGACAACCGTAATAGTTGCTGAAACGCCAACTGAGGATCCGTACAGAGGGTGACATCACCCAATCTCCCGGGAAGTTTGAATCGGACTACTGGGTTTCATTATGGAGTTGTGCCGCTGGCCGGGGCACCTCCAAAACAGACTATACGGCATCATCCTGTGGGGATCATACCAAGAATACTAATATATCCACTTCCAGCAGTGAAGTGAACATTGCAGACATTGTTACACAGACGGATGCAAATAGAAGCACGCTACAGGCACTGACATCTTTCATTACCACTGATAGCCATTGAGAGCTCTCACTATTAGCCATAGCATATATGGTAGTATCGACTGCGCTCAAGGTCCTTTTTGTTATATTTATTCTTTTATTCTTTCCACTTTAGTGAACCTACGGGTGTTCACTTGGTTCATTTAGCAGCAGCAACAGTATAGTGCTGGTGAGGAATATTGTCTCCGTTTGAGACTACATTTCCATACTACCATATTCATGATAATGACTTTTATGACGTCTAGAGGGTCAACCATGGGTCTGAACGAGATTATTCCCACTATTTCAGTTCCCACAATAGTTATTCAAGAATTGATTTGTTATTGTAGACAGTTCTAAGGTTGAAAGCATAACTTGGTCAGACCATGCACCAATAACATTGACTATTAGAGAAAAACATAATACCATCCCAACTTACCTTTGGAGAACTAATACACTCATTCTCCATCACCCTATCTATGGGAAAGCAATAGAAAACAACCTTACTGAATATTTTTTTTTATCAATTTAAGAGATGACACCCACATCTCTGCTATATTGAATGCCCATTAAGCTTTTATGGTCCTTTTACACGCGTTTTGCACGATAACGATAATCGTTCCTTGTAAACGCTGTAAACGATCAAGCGACGAGCGAGAAATCGTTCATTTTGATCTTTCAACATGTTCTCAAATCATCGTTAATAGTTCGCAAAAAATTTGCAGATCGTTCAGTGTAAACAGTCTTTCAACGATTTCCCCTGTGTGAGATAGGCTTAAGCGATCGCAAAACGATTATTCCGTACGATGATCGTTATAAAAATAAATTGTTCATTTAAAATCGTTAATCGTGCGATCGGGCGAATTATCGCTCCGTTTAAAAGTACCATCAGAGTAGAATTGATCAAACTAGGAAGTAAAATTAAAAAAGCTAAGTACAAAGAAATTGACTAACTGTTGAAGGATATTCACAACACGGATATTTTAAATAAGAAAAACCCTTCTACTCTACATAGCCAAAAAATCTAACCATTTTGAGACAAACTAAGCGACATCATGTTTGTGGACTATGAGAAACAGCATAGGAAGATGGGAGCTAGATATTATGCTTACAATAATAAGGCAGGAAAACTCCTAGCAAATAGGGTTAAACAGCAAAATAAAAGAAATAAAATACCATACCTAGGGAACAAAGGGAAAACGGATAAGCTACTGGCCTTTCATGACATAGCGAATGAATTTATGAAGTACTATAGGGATCTCTATAATTTAAAAACTGATCAAAATACAATACAACCAACTGATATTTCCATAATTAAGATATTTCTACCGAGATTGTCCCAAGATCAGCTAAATGATCTAAATAACCCCATATCGGTTGCTGAAATAAATAAAACCATCTCCACTCTCCCACTGAACAAAGCCCCTGGCCAAGATGGCCGGAATAATGAGTATTACAAATGTTTCTCTGAAATTCTAACGCCTGTATTGGTCTCTTTCTTCCAGAGCTGTATTGCATCCGGTTCCTTTCCAGCGGAGAACCTTCAAGCACTAATAGTGACTTTTCCAAAGCCTGGGAAAGACCCGGATCTCCCGCTAAATTTTAGGCCTATTTCGCTTCTAAATAGCAACTTAAAAATTTATGCTAAAATCCTAGCATTAAGATTAGCAAAAGTGGTTCCAGCTGTGGTAGGTAAGGACCAGGTGGTTTTTGTCAAACACAGACAAGGGGCAGACAACACCAGAAGAATACTAAACATGCATTATACTGAAACAAAAAAGACTCAATCTCTCTTCTTGGCCCTAGACGCCGAAAAGGTGTTTAATCAAGTAAATTGGTTATATGCCTTCTTGGTCCTGGGAGCCACGGGATTCACAGGAAATATCCTTTCTGCTATACAAGCTTTGTATACACATCCCTCTGCCAAGGTGTTTTGTAATGGCTCTTTGTCTGATTCATTTAGAATCTCAAACGGTACAAGGCAAGGGTGTCCGCTGTCTCCAATTATTTTTATTCTTTCAGTTGAACCCCTTGCTCAATTAATTAGAACTCAGACATAAAAGGTGTACAAATTAGTAATGAACCTCATCTCATATCGCAGATCCTCTAATGCTGCGTTTACATGGAACGATTATCGTCCGAATTTGCACAATAACAATCGTATTCAATGGATAATTGTACGTGTAAACACTGCAAACGACGAGCGAGAAATCGTTCATTTTGATCTGTCAACAACTTCTCAAATCGTCATTGATCATTCGCAAAAAAATTGGCAGATCATTCCGTGTGAACAGTCGTTCGCCGATTTATCCAATGTGTGAGATAGGCTTAAGCGATCGCAAAACGAATTTTCCGTACAATATATCGTACCGTCTAAACGCTGATCGTTATGAAAAAAAAAAACGCTACTAAGACATCGTTAATCGTACGAACAGGCGAATTATTGTTCCATGTAAACGTAGCATTAGATCTTTAGATGCCACAATTTTAGTGTTAAGAGACGTTGGATCAATATCATACTATTCACTAAATCAATCTAAATCACAGGCATTACCCTTGAATATGCCACATGACATAGTAGAATGCTGTCAAAATAAATTTAAATTAGACTGGCAGAAAATTTCAATAAAATATCTGGGTATACAGGTCCCAACTTCAGTGAAAATGTTATATAAACTAAATAAACATAAAATGTACCAGTTTGATATGTGGCACCTGTCCAGGTCAAAAGGAAGGAAAATTGTAACTGCCTCTAAAACTGAAGATAATAGGATGTCATCTTCATTCTTTAGATTTTTGTCTTTAGGTTGCTATTATTATCATTCTCAATGGATAGGTCTAGAAAAATCGAACTCAGACGTCAACCGTAACCCCAACGAGTTGTTGTTGAGTGCTGAAACTAAATAGTGAAAATGGAAAACATCTCCATCCCATAAAATCAGGATATTATCAATGTCCCTGCCCCACTGTGTTGTCTGAATCGACTTATTCTTACGACCCTAAAAATACATTTGCTTATAAAGGTGCACAAGACGCGCCCATTGCCGTCCCAGTAATCTGCAAATAATATTTTAAAATGTGGGTTTCCAGAAGATCCAATAATTTTGTGACAAGGCTTTAATCGAATTACCTTTGCTGCGTAGAACAAAATCAACTTTCTTGATGGCAAGTTATTGTCCTATGCTTGTATATAGGCTTCAACATCAAAGCTGGCGATTTGAGTGTTTGAAGTTAATATTATCTCTTGCATTTTTGTTGCGGTGGCTTTTATGTCCTTTAAAGATTTACAGAAATAAATAAGGTTTTATGTCCTTTAAAGAATTACAGAAATAAATAAGGTTTTATTGGATTTTTTTTTTTCAAACTCTAGTATGTGTTTCTGTCTTGTAGAAGCTGTATTCATCTGATGTAGTAGCCGTAGACGTCCCAATATTGTCACACCCATAATCACTACATTTCCTCCTTTGTTAACGGTTTTAGGACTATGTTTTTTCTTTTGGTCAGTTCTTGTAATAATGTGTTCTATACATGTCAAGTTAGAATTTTTGTCAGTTACCTTACATTGTAATTTTTCAACTTCATTACAAACGAGATGACAAAATTATCAATTTTGTGAAAGGCAGTAAAGGAGGAGTAAATTGTGACAGTGTGAATTGTGGGATCTCAAAGGGACAAATCCTAGTCTCGTTGTCTTCTTGTAGTTGGAATGATGAGCTAATCACCTCTCGTTCTATTCTGGTAATCTCACCTTGTGCCACGTCCTTGCTCTTGTAAAATGTATGTGGTGTTAGATTCCTTGCAAGTAGATGGATATCTTTTAACCAAAAGAATGTCAAATTTTAGTGTCTTCAATAAGGACATTTCTTCTTTCGAAAAATCTTCAGAAAATAGATTACAAATTTCTCTTTCTTATTATAATGTTTGTGATTGTATAATACCGACAGAAGATACGGATAGTCAACATGGCAGTAATGACTGGTGTAGGCGTCGGAACTACCAACCAATGGCTAATGTTGAAGAAAGTTTATGCTGAACTGAGTTTACAGAAATTCAAATTTTACCAAAAGTTAGTGTTTGCAAACACCTGGAATTTCAGAAAATGGTTCTGAAATAAGATTTATTACCAGACATTATTAGGATGTTTCCTGGAGTAAATGAGAAAAAACAACTCAAAGATGAGAACAGGTAGACAATTTACACAAAAACTATTTTCACAATGTTTTGGCTGTTTAACACGGGCCGACATTACCCCACAATCTATCTGCATTCACTAGCAGTGACACTCATTTTTTGGAGCAGGAAGCACGAATGATCACTGCATCATTCGTGCAGCCTAGTGAGGAAAAAAAAAAGTACCAGAAGGCCAAGTAGACTCAGTAAAATTCATCAGAAAATGATATGCCAAATACTGTTTTCACATGACAAAAATACCTAGGTGGTAGAAAACAAAAAAGTCACGTGGATCAAGTCTTTTATATTTGGGAGGCATATTTGCAAAAAAAAAGCTACGACAAGGCAACACAGGAACATATTGAATTTTTATGGTGGAGAAGCAATGGAGAAAGAATCCTTAAGGGTATATTCACACGGGCGGGCTCGCAGCGAGATTCTCGCTGCGAGCCCGGCAGGTCCTGTCAGTTCCCATAAACGACATACTTGCTGCGGTCTAAACGACCGCAGCGAGTATGTAATTATACCGGGCTTAACCCCTTCTACTCCCGCCGGCTCCCCCGCTGTAAGCATACATTACCTGTCCTTGCTGCACAGGTCCGGCGTCCTGCTCTCCCGTCCGGCCAATTAGTGTGTTGCCCAGCCGCAGCCACTGATTGGCCGGGCGGGAGAGCAGGACGCCGGACCCGTGCAGCAAGGACAGGTAATGTATGCTGCTTACAGCGGGGGAGCCGGCGGGAGTAGAAGGGGTTATTTAGACCGCAGCAAGTATGTAGTTTATGGGAACTGACAGGACCTGCCGGGCTAGCAGCGAGAATCTCGCTGCGAGCCCGCCCGTGTGAATATACCCTAAAGCAAGTTCCTTTAACATCTCTATTAAAATCAAGTAACTTTCACATCATCCCTTAAAAAAAGAGGAACAACAATGATGAAATTATAGCTAACATCAGACAAGAACATAACTACAGTTTAACTATTGAAGGTAGTTTCTTGCAATCTTACAACTAAGAATGAATGCTATTCATTTTTGATGTTGAACCAGTCACCAATTTTAACCCGCTTCTCCTCCATATCATGCAAAACAAATGAAGATGTTGGTGCCGAGAGCACTATCGTCACATCATTTTAAACTTATGAGGATCCAGATGACACAACATTTAATTGTAGTGAGTGATTGTGATGAAAGCCCAAGAGTATTTTGAGAAATTGGAATCCGTTAATGAAGTGTGGTAAATGAGGTAAAATTCTCAAATTTTTAATCTACCCGTGCACACCTCTTGATAAATCGTGCACATTGAAGGCAACTTTGCGACAGCCTAAGAAATCTACGCCAGCCCGACTACACCTAATTTTTGAGGAATCAAGGCAGTTACAATAAATTTTGTGCATGGGGAGGACACGCCTCCTCTAGTGTAATTCAAATACCCCTCTTCACCCCCACCCACATGGCAAATGAGCACAAAATCCCAAAAAGTCACACAATATTTGCTTAAGCCAGGGCTTCGAGACTTTGTGCTAGAAATATGTCTCTCAAAAAGTTACTACGTCTCATCAATGCACATGTACACAAATAATAGAAAAAAACCCACAGAAGTATGGTTTTGATTGAGTAAAAGTGTACAAATAGACACATCAAGTCAGATAAAGTCAGTCTTTGAAGTGGCTACCCAAATTAAAGGAAACATGTATTTCCTCAGCAACCGTTTTGAGTGGTAATAGTTTTTTATAAGTCAATCAGTTCCTATTTCTGCTAAAAATAGCAAAATTTATTTAAAAAATCTAAGCAGAGCAAAATGTATTTATTAAAAAAATCTAAGCAGTATTTTCCCTGCCATAGTATGTGAGTGGAATTGGAATAGGAAAATGTACTTTGACAACTGATAGAATTACCATCATATCTTTGTGGTGATGGTCAGTGTGACAGCCCTGGTTATTCAGCCAAATACTGTATATATATTTATGTATGTATGCTGAGAGTAAGAAAATTTGTGCAATTTATATGGGAACTCCTCCCCTATGTAACATCAGCTGCTTTTGAGAAAACTACTCAATCTAATGTTCAAAAATGTTGAAATAGGCCTTGTTGCAACAGACAGACATGTGTCTAGACCAGTTACCCATACATCGAACACCAGTTGTATATGTGGCACCTGGCCATTTTCATGTGAGAATCAAAACTCGCATGTAAAAATCGCACCAAAAACGTAGCGATAAAAACGCAGCATTAAATACCCAGCGATACGGTACGTGTAAAGCTACCCTAAACATATAAATAAAAATAACATTAACAAAGAAAACGAATACAATGTTGGCTACATTTCTTTTTCCCCCACAACACTTTCTTCTAGCCTCACAAACATTTTAGCCTCTGCAGTTCACAAACACCCTTCTTACCTTTCTCTTAACCTACAATGGCAAAAAAGTAATGACCCCTGTGCCGCCTGTGGTATGGTGCAGCTTCAAGAGGCAGTACTATACCTCTGTAGTAATGATGCTCAGAAATCCACCTGATGGAGCTTCCCATCGTGGGAGGACAGAAGCCGGGAAGACAGTCTGGGTGAGACTGGTGTCATATGCAACTGGTAATATGGAGCATAAAGCTCAAAAGGACAGATAGGGAAGGTGTGTAATGTGTAGTTTGTGGCTAGATGGCCTAGGTTTATCTTGCTTATGTACATGGTGTTATCTGCGTGTGCTTTGCAGTGGACGAATAAAAAAAGCTTAACAGCACCATGTGGGACTTCTATATGTGGTGTGCCAACCATTTCAGACTGGGAGATGCCAATCTTACACCTTAAACAGTAATATTGGTTCCCCATGGCTCTGTGCTATAAAAAAAAAATGCCCCATTGAGGCCCAAAAGAAAAACAAAAAAATAGAATACCTGCCTCCTGGTTCCCATGATAATCTGCAGGTGGGTATCATGATGTCATATCAGGGATTATTTTCAAGTTGCTCCTAGGCTGCAAGCACAGGGAATGCTGAATAACGGGGCTGACAGGTGTATGTAGAGAAAGTAAGATGAGCACAATATGGGAAATGTATCAGAAACTTTATAGTATAGCAGCAATTCCATTCGCAAGTTTAAACCAAAGGGGGCAACAGTATTGAGGTGAAACATCCAGTAAGCCTTGTTACTTAATCATTTCCTAATGTCCCCTCCTTGTAATGGCATTTCTCTGAGACTTTTGTCACATGAATCTGATTGTCCGTTATGAAAAATCCAAGTATGACGACTCACAGAAAGACACACAAGACAAAAGAGCTTTACAACAGTATAGCCACTTGCCTGAATATGATTCTGCACATGCACTTATGAATCATCTTGATGATTTGGAGGGCTCTATTGCCAACATGAAGAAGAGCAAATACCGCACAGACTTATTTGATTGTCGTAAAAAACAGGTGTATGAGTGGGGAAAGTGGGAGAAGGACACCACTATGCCGAGACCCATTCTAAAAAAAACATATGAGGCCAAGAAACGCAACAATAAATCCGAGAGGTTACGTCAGTTTCTCTTCCACAGAAGGAGAATCTAATGATGATAGCTATATGTATGTGAATAAAGAGTTAAAATAACAAGCGGGGCATCGAGAGAGAGAAGTTCTTTCCCCGAACACAGACCGCTATCAGGAAACGGCCGCTGCAAGTGTGTGGCCGCTGTAGGATGCCCATACAGCCGTCACGTTGTGCAAAAGGGGAGGAGTTAGGCGAGGGGCCATTGCAACGCCCAATGTATCAGTGAGTATATGTTTAAGTATGTATGGTAGGTATGTTGATAGTGTGTAGCGTCTGTAAAGGCATATTGGTAGTAAATAGCGTTAACAGCTAGAGGCTTATATCCGGGAATGTACCCTTCTAAAACAGCGCAAGATCTAGTGTACGGAGATAGGCATATAGTAAACAAACGCATAGTCTAATGAACATAATTGGTAATGTATGAATTGGTGGCTCTGTGAATGAATGATCCATCTCTGTGTATCAATATAAAAAGAAAATGATGTGTAAATGACTGGATACAAACTAAAACTGATAATAGGCAAATAATGTGTGAATGAGTGAATACCGAAACAGGAACTATAACTTATGAGTGTGCGTGTATGTGATTACATCTGTACAATTCCCGTGATCATAATAGATCTGATACTTTAATTAAATGTGTGTAAATATTAGGGTAGTAGGATAAAAAATAAATGAGTATAAACGGAAACTATAACTTATGAGTCTGCATATATGTAATTCCATGTGTACAGCTCAACGTGATCATAATAGATCTACTACTTTGATTAAATGTGTAAATATTATGATTATGAGTACATGAAACCCTGAAAATGAAATAAATGTATATAAATTGGTGACAAAACACTGAAAATATAAAACATATGGAGATAAAAAGTATATAAATTGTGACATATAAAATCCAGAATACAGCCACATGATTAGATTATACAATACCATACGGCCTGGATTATATTGATGGTGCCATAATAAATCTCATAATTCAATGCACATGAACTAGAAGCATCTAATTCCAACAACACAATCACTGAATACCCAGTAACCAGAACAAGCGACTTCTAACATAGTAGTGGAGTAAAAATCCATAGGCAGAGAGTTTCTGAAGAACATGTTAGGACATTAAAACAGATAACCAGGTATGTGCAGCAGAAAAAACAGCATCTAATTATGTTCATTTTCAATGTATTCATTGAGTCCTTGTGGGATCAAAGTTTTAAGTTTAAAAATCCACACGTTCTCACGCCTACGCAATTTCTGGAATCACTGGCATTCTACAGGGATTGACTCTATGGGTGTTATGGTGAATGATGAGAACTTGCAGTTATTACAGGTGACGGCGTGTCGTGAGACACTATGGAGCAGAAACCCCCTTTCAACGTTGGACCTATGCGGATTCATACAGGCACTGAGAGGTTGTGTAGTGCGGCCCACATATTACGTACCACAAGAACAGGTGAGCAAATAGATGACGAACGTAGAGCTACAAGTCATATATGATTTGATTTGAAATAAGTCACCCGCGGTGGTAGATTTGAAGCTTGTAGTTCTATGCGCAATGTTCAGGCAGCACTTGCATTTGTTAATGTCACATCTGAAGCTCCCTATTGGTTTAGCTAGGAATGAAGATGAAATAGAAGAGGAAGTGGTGTTCCCCGCGGCGTTTTTTAGTTTGCAAGGTGCTAAAATATTTTTGAGGGAGCGTGCACTTCTAAAAGTAATTCCTGGACAAGGAGGGAGTGTATCTGTGAGAAATGGATCACATTGGAGGATATTCCAATGTTTCTTCAAATTTGTTTTAATGGCTTTGATGTCAGAGTAGTGGGTGGTGATAAAATTCAAGTGAAACTCTTGGTTGGGATTATGATCAGAGTGGGAGGTTTTCTTTTTACCTGCCTGCGGACATTGCTGTTGATTTAGGAGTGCTGGTCTCGTACGGGAATTACAGATAAGGGATGTAGGGTATTTCTTAGCTAGAAACCTTTATTATTTTACTTTGGATCTTGAAATCTTTGGTTTTAGTGCAGTTTCTACGAATCCTCCGAAATTGCCCGAAGGGTATGCCGTTTACCCACTCTGATAATGAAGATAACTATTACTGTCCACACTATTAAAGAAAGTTTTCGTGAGAATATTAGTGCCCTCATGAAAAACCATAATGTCTAAAAATTCAGTTCAGTTCAGTTCAGTGTTAATTCTAGTGCCCAATTATTGGTGTTAATATCCTTAATGAACTCTATAACCTCAGACTCGCTTTCATCCCACACAATGAAAATATCATCTATGTAGCGACAATAATGGATGCATTTGGAGAATAAAGGGTGTTGGTAAATAATCTTATTTTTAAACTCTTCCATGAACAAATTCTCGAAACTTGGTCGCGAATATACTTCCCATAGAAGTGCCATGGTTTTGTTTAAAAGTCGTTAGTGAACTGAAATGCCTTGTGTTGTAAGATGAACTGAATGGCCTCTAAAATGAACTTTCTGAACAGATGGCATTTTGGGGTCACTGATATGGACTTCTTTCACCAATTGTCCTGCTAACTGATGGTCGATGACGGTATATAGTGAGGAGATGTCCATAGTGACAAACAGAATGTTATCTTGCCATGTAAGTGTAGTGATTTGTTGGATGAAATGAGCAGAATCTCGTGTGTAGGAAGACAAAGTCTGCACATATTTTTGTAGGTGTGTCTACATAACGTGAGTGGTTAGATGTTAATAAATTTATGCCGGAAAGGATGGGCTCAAAGGAATGTAAAACTGTGTCAGAGTAGTCGATGAGCTTCCAGAAGATAGTCTTCTCTAACAGAACAATACCACCACCTTTATCGGCCGCTTTGATAACCAATGAGGTGTCTTTAGATTTTTGTCTTTTAGGTTTTGAGTAGTATCAGCGGGGTGACGTAGAAGGGACTCAAAATCCGTCATTACCAGAGTAGAAAATGTCTCAAGATAATTACCTCGGCTCTGGAGTGGATAAAAGGTCGATCTGGGTCTCAATCCACTATTAATGGCTGGAGGACATAGGAGAGGTGGATTTTTCATTTTGAAATGCCTCGAGTGTCAGCTTTCTAATAAACAAGTTGAGACCTAGAAAAAGGTCAAAATCACTGCTTCTAGATGTAGGACAAAAATTGAGGCCCCTTTCCAGAAAAAGTGGTTTCAGTGGAATCCAGAATATGTTTTAAAAGATTGAAGATTTTAACCTTCTCAACGGAATTAAGGTCTATTGTGGGTTCAGAGGGTCTTTTTTGTTTCTGTTGTCTCTTAGATCTGTTGATAAGGCCTCCTCTTGATCCTCTCTTTTCTATTTCTGCTTCCTTTGAGTGGTAAGGCTCGGTGTATGATCTCTTGTTGTGGGAAGAGGTAAATGGGGGGGGGGAGATAAATTGGGGGAAATCCGCACTAATGCTGGTAGGCGATCTTCAGCCTTGGTACATGTGCTTAAACCGGACGAGACTCTAAACTACCTGGGGATTTGTGTACACCCTAGAATTTAAAGGTATATGCAACTTAATCTGAACCCTCTTCTAGATAAATTGAAATGTTCAATTGAATTCTAGAGGAAACTCCCTATTTCTATATCAGACAGGATGGCTGTAGTAAAAATGACTTTCCTGCCCCAGATTTTGGATACATTATACTCCTCTCCTACTTGAATACCAGAGGCATGGTTTAAGAGGTGTGCTCGCTTGCTGAACTACTTAATTTGGGGCAGGAAAAGACCTCTAGAATGAGATATGATATTTGGTCAAAGTTGAGTGGGTAGGGCGGAATGTCTTTACCGGACCTCCAGCTATACTTTCTAGCTATTTGTTCAAAATCACTTAAAAAAAAATGGAGGTCCTCCTCAGTTATATTTTATTATGAGAAACTGCGGCTGGAGATATGAAGATGTATTTGCTGGGTTGGAAGCAGGTTTTGAGGGGTTTAAATCACATACTCACGTAAATATGTATGTTAAGGCCTAGCAGGCGATAAAAAGGATTTGTAAAATTAAGGAGGGTTTTTCTTTCACTCCTATTTGGGGGAATGTGAACTTTCTCAAGGTGGAGGATATACAGTTCTGGGTGAATAAGGGAAGTTAATTATACTTCACAGATTATGGTACAGGATCCGTTGCTCCCTTTTGAGGCGCTCAAGGTGAGACATGCACTTTTAGACTTACAGAAATTATGGTACTACCAACTTTGTCACACTTTCAAAGATGTTATTAAGAGAAAGAAATAACATTACTGACATGTTTGTATCTTTTCAAAACTCTTTGAATAAACATTAAGGGTATAAACCCACACACCGTATACGCAGCTTATTTACTGCTCCGATACGCAAATATGCAAAAAACACGCAACAAATACGCAGCAGATTAGATCTAAATAACTGGACACAGCATCAAATCTGCACCACCAAATCTGCTGCGTATCTGCTGTGTATACGGTGTGTGGGTTTGTACCCTTAGGCTGCATTCACACGTTCAGTGATTTTCCCGGTCCGTGATTGTGGTCCGGCAGCAACCTCCGTGATCCGTGCAAAACAGTCTTTTTTGCATCCGTTTTGTATCCGTGTCCGTTTTTTTCATGGATCTTTCTTACAGCATTTTAAATGACATTGATTACATCACATCCGTGTTTTTCACATCCGTGTACATCCGTGAAAAACACGGATCTCATAGATTTCTATGGGGAATCCTTTCCGTGCATCCGTTCCGAGTAATGACATGCCCTATTTCTTAACGGAACGGATCACGGAACATCTGAATAGCCCCATAGTAAGCAATGGGCTGTAAAATTGTCCGTGAGCACGGACAACTTCCCGTTACGTGTGAATGCAGCCTAAAACAGATTTTATTAAGTTTGTTGCTTTTATGGTTTTTTTTATTATAGTGGATTACATATCTAACAGCTGGCGATCCATTTGTGATGAAATTATCCGTGATTTCTGCGAGAAAGCCGAATTGCTGAGTGGATCTTCCCCAGAAAAAAAAGAATACAAATGTCCACCACTCCTACAATTCCTGAGGACAGTCAGTATTTTTATTTTCATATTTTTAAACGGTAATGTTTTTAGCGTTAAAAAATTACTAACCTGCAATAGATTACACAATTAGATTAGAAATCTAATTAGTTATAACCATTTTCTTAAATGTGACCTACTCAACCCTTATTAAAGATTATTACCTTTATTTGCTATACCTCAATTAACAACCATTCGTTATGCTTAATATATATATTTTTTTAAACTACTTTATAAAGAGGCTGACTGTACAGTATCAAGGTCAAAATATCAAAGTAAAATTATTCTTGAAGTCCTGGCTATTGAAAATCTTGAAGTCAAATCTGTAAATAAAAATTCATTGAAAGCGCTCTGGAATTAAGTGCACTCTATAAATAAATAATAAATTAAGAGTTTATTTAAAAAAATTATAATAAGTCTTAAAACCTAATTTTCTTTTTTAGAATTACATCAAGCCATCAAAGAATCTATTGATCCAGATGCCTCCGAAACGGTGTCTACTGATGTGGTAGCAGAAGGAGGAACAGCAGAAGAGGCATCCTCAACACCGCCATTTGAGAGATATCCTGTCACGAGTGGCATCTCGAGCACTCCAAGTCTTCATCAGCAAGGGGTTTCAGAGATTTTAGGAACAATTTGTTTCATTTAAAAGAAATGTGGACTATAGTATTCAGATATTGCAGGGGAGAGACAGTGTTGAATTTTTGAACAAAATTGTTCCTCTTATCTCTGGCCCATTTGATGGATCAATTATCTCCGTAAAAAAAAGTGGAGTGCTGCAAACAAAATGTATGATGTTGTTGTAGATCTCTTGTATGGTTCAGATATGCAAACAGTGTCCAATCCAGAACCACAAAGGAGGAAGACAACATCTAATGTGCGGCCTTTTTGTCAATATTAAAATGTTCTAAATTATAGTCTACCTACAATGTCACATTCTGCCCCACAGTATCCCCTACAAACCCCAGATTGGTCAACAATACCAACATTCATATTATGCAACTCCAATGACTCCATTTGACTACAGAACGGCAGAAACATTTATAAACCAAAACATTAGATCAACTTTTACACGTACAAATAGCCAAAACTCTCCCTCAAATTCATATTGTGGTAAATACTTGAAATATAAGTATTTTAGGAGTGATACCTTTATTGGCCAACAAAAAATTGTTAGAGCTGTGAGCTTTCGGGATTCACAAGATCCCTTCGTCAGAAAAGTTCACAAATGAATGACTTACAGAAACAGCACAGAAATAGATGTTACATCTAGCCAATCAAAAACATCTAATATAAGGGAGTGTCCCAAACTCCTGCACAAATGTAACCTCAAGTTCCATTTTCTACAAAATCAGCCTAATTTTACTATATTACTAGAGGCTGAAGAAAGCAATAATTCATGGTGACACTTAAGATTTTTAAAAATTCTTTATTTCTATAATATTTTACATTGTTCATCAATGGTATAGTTCAGCTGACCTTATATATATATATATATATATATATTATTATTATTATTTTTTATTTTTCCTAATATTGTCTCAAAGTTTGGCTATGTTGCCTATTACCTCAAACTTTGTTTAGGTTGCCTATTGTCTCAATCTTAATCTAGGTCGCCTATTGCCTCAAAATTAATAACTTTTTCATATTTGCACTTCACCTTAATTTCACTTCCACTTAAGTTTAACCCACCCCCTGAACTTACGTTGTACATTTTTTTTGCAATTCTATGCTTCACATACTCACAGTTCTATGCACGTTAATAACCTTGAATGCCAGAGGTCGTTTTAGACACCAATCATAATGTCACTCACCTATCCTGGTGTCTTCCCGTATCTCCCACTTCTGTTATCTGTTGTTTTACCTACTTAAGTGTTCAAAAGCGTTAGTTATTTATGCCTCATAAAGCAAACTGTACGTTTGAGAAACGGGTTTGTGAATAGATTAATAAATATGGCTACAAACTTGCCAAGACCTTGACATCTGTGTGTCCAAATTAGCACTCTCAAGCAAACCTTTACCAAACACTTGGCCTTGAAAGCGGACTATTCTATGTCTTACTCTAGTAGCCATGTAGATATGGTTGGTGGTCAGATTGTTACTTTTGCAAAAGTGTGGGACTGCAATGGAAACCTGTTTTATGCCAAGCTGTGCTAATTTGTATTAATTGTATGTATACAAAAAAGTCCCTTTATAAGTCTGTATAGGGTCTAATTTTAATGGCATTGATGGGGGTTAACAGTGCACTTACACATATCCTGTAAGGTGTATGCAAGTTGAAGTACCTGTGGAGTCCTGCGGTTGGTTATGGTGAGCCCTGCAAGGCGCAGGTGCGAATGTCCTTCACCTACCTCAACGTGGTGTAGAGGAACGTTTACTGAGCTACAGGACATGTGAGTAATCACTGTATTGTTTTACATGTCAATTTACACAGAGTGAAGAGGGGATTATTAGTGGTAATCTCGAATTTGGCTCTTTTAACATCACTTAAAGTAGAAGTCAAGCAAATTTTCTTTATTTAAGTATTGTATTGTCCCCCAAAAGTTATACTAATCACCAATATACACTTATTACGGGAAAGGCTTATAAAGTGCTTTTTTCCCTGCACTTACTATTGTATCAAGGCTTCACTTCCTGGATAAAACATGGTGATGCCACTTCCTGGATAACATGGTGATGTCACTTCCTGGATAACATGGTGATGTCACTTCCTGGATAACATGGTGATGTCACGACCTGACTCCCAGAGCTGTTCGGGCTGTGGCTGTTGGAGAGGATGATGGCAGGGGGACACTGAGGGACACAGGACACTGGATGGACACTGAGCATCCCCCTGCCATCATCCTCTCCGGCAGCCACAGCCCGCACAGCTCTGGGAGTCAGGTCGTGACATCACCATGTTATCCAGGAAGTGACATCACCATGTTATCCAGGAAGTGAAGCCTTGATGCAGTAGTAAGTGCAGGGAAAAAAGCACTTTATAAGCCTTTCCCGTAATAAGTGTATATTGGTGATTTGTATAACTTTTAGGGGGCAATACAATACTTTAATTAAAAAAAATGACACTTTTCCTTTAATATATAAAGTCTTTCCAGAAGGGCATCTTTTTTTCTGATACTGAATCACTTTTTTGCAAATAATATTACATTCAAAGTAGGCTATGTAGGACATGAATCCCTATAAATAATCATTTTCAGTTTAGGCAACATCTTTCCAATTTTTTACTGGGTGAGAAATCTCCATCTTTCCGTAGAAAACTTAAATGGCGCAAATACTTCAAATTGGCAGACCGGAGGAAATATCTGAAATTGGGGATTAATGAGGAGGACCTTTCGCAGTGTCAATGTAATAGCCTCACTTTTAGAGCAGAGTGAAGAGGATCCATACACAAACTTTAGGTGTTAAAACACATCATTATCTGAAAGTGAGTATTGAGTGCCTGAAATTTAACAAATGCCAAAATTGAGGGTCTCAAGAACCTCAATCATAATCTAATGGTCCTTTTACACAGAACGATTTTTGTTCATTTTTGCACGATAACGATGAAATTCGAACGATAATCGTACGTGTAAACGCAGCGAACGATCAAACGACGAGCGAGAAATCGTTCATTTTGATCTTTCAACATGTTCTCAAATTATCGTTAGTCGTTCGCAAAAAATTCGCAGATCGTTCCGTGTAAACATTCTTTCAACAATTTCACCTATGTGTGAGATAGGCTTACGCGATCGCAAAACGATCGCATAACGATTTTTTCGTACGATGTATCGTTCCATCTAAACGCTGATCGTTGTAAAAAAAAACATTGTTCATTCAAAATCGTTAATCGTGCGAATTATCGCTCCGTGTAAAAGTACCATAACCTGCCAATAAAAGGAGTAACCTGGTAATCATGGATCATCCGGATTAACACAGCATGTGTAATAAGATACTTTTTGTTCGCTTAGGCTATGAGGTACTACTAAGTACGAACCCCAGTCTCACTTAAAAACATACTTATGGGTGGCCTTAAACTTAAAGGGGTAGTCTAGCTTAAAAAAAGTTATATTACTTCCCAACAGAGTAGTTAGGTATATGCACCCCTTTTTCAGAAGTTCTGCTTCTTCCTTCTTGTATCTTCATTGTCGACCCCCATTCTGACAGACCAGCCAGTTTATCACACACTATCAGAGTGGGAATGGCCTGGTCTTCAGACAACTAACCCCCCCCCCTTCTGTGTTGCATTGCAATGACACCACTACCTCCCCCCCAGCTATCGGCTCAGCAGCATTACAGGGGAGTTCCGGAAGAACGGTGTGGTCTTTTGCAAAACCTGTGCGGGCATGGTGGGCTGGAAACAGTGATGCAGGGCAAGACTAGGCAATGGGCAGCTTCTGTGCACCCACGTATTCCAAACTGTCACTCAGAATATCTGGACTCATATCTGAATCCAGTACCTTGTAGGAGACACAATGGAGATGACTGTGAGGTTTTATACACATCAATTAAAGTAAAATTTTAGTTTTTACTGGCCAATCTTTCTTTTTCCGGGTTTCAAAGAGAAAAACAAAACAGAGGGCGCTTGCTAGTGTAATATTATAACATTCACCTGCAGGGAAATGTTCCTCCAATGCATGCAAGGTAGTCATATACTTTTTGGTAGCCGCTGATGCGGTTTCACTAGAGATTACTCATTCCTAGTGTTTGCTACCTGCGCCGTGCACTATAGAGTATTATCTGTGGATCCTATAGACCTATAAGAATCCAGCCTACTTCTGCTTTTTTCCGGGTTTAGGAGTCTGTATATTGGGTCACTTTTTTGTGCATTGGGAAGAACCACAAGCTGCACTGAGACCCTACTCTTCCAACTTGGCTTTGAAAGAAGGTGGTTAAATCTGGTTTATCAGGATGATAGGTCGGCAATGGGATGGGCAACTGGAAAAAGTCAAACTTCTAAACTTCTTAAAGGGGTTGTCCGGCGATAAAAAATTATTCACAGAATAACACACATTACAAAGTTATACAACTTTGTAATGTATGTTATGTCTGTGAATGGCCCCCTTCCCCGTGTTTCCCCCCACCCACGCTAGACCCGGAAGTGTGGTGCATTATACTCACCGCATCTCGTGTCGTCCACGGTCTCCGATCCTCAGCAGTGACGTCTTCTTCAGGAGACCGGCGGATCTTCCCGAGTGGCGGCCACCCTCTGCAGCGTCATCCGAAGCTCAGCCGCGATTGGCTGAGCAGAACTGTGCTCAGCCAATCGCGGCTGAGCAGCTGATGACGTGGCCGCGTCATCAGCCGCTCTGCCGCGATTGGCTGAGCACAGTTATGCTCAGCCAATCGCGGCTGAGCTTCGGATGACGCTGCAGAGGGCGGCCAGCACTCGGGAAGATCCGCTGGCCGCCCGAAGAAGACGTCACTGCTGAGGATCGGAGACCGTGGTCGGCACGTGACAGGTATGTATAGCGCACCACACTTCCGGGTACACGGGTGGGGGGTGGTGGGACACGGGGAAGGGGGCCATTCACAGACATTGTATAACTTTGTAATGTGTGTTATTCTGTGAATAATTTTTTATCGCCGGACAACCCCTTTAAGTTCTAAATTTCCAGAGGTAGACATCATTATTAATTTAGGGGCAATGATGTGGGCAAAATGGATAAGGTTGAACTTTTGTTTGCTATAAAAAAAATAGTTCATTTAAGCAATTATTTCCTGATTGCTTTTTTGGAAATAATTAGCAGGCTTGTTTGGCTGAGGTTGGTGGATTAACATTAACAGATCATTGGCTAGATGCCTACTATAAGTGTTTTTTTATTCTGGAATGTGGATTTGAAGGGCAAAGTTCTGAATCTTTACAGGCATGCTGCAGTTCATTTGTCACAAGTTCGCTTGATGTCTGGCTTATAGGGGTAAGTGGGGTAAGTATATAAGGGCGCAGTAATTTGTCTTCCGCAGCTCATGGTACTTTTACACGGAACGATTTATCGTTCGAATTTGCACGATAACGATCAAATTTGAATGATAATCGTACGTGTAAACGCAGCGAACGATCAAACGACGAGCGAGAAATCGTTCATTTTGATCTTTCAACATGTTCTCAAATTATCGTTTGTTCGTTCGCAAAAAATTTGCAGATCGCTTCGTGTAAACATTCTTTCAACGATTTCACCTGTGTGATAGGCTTACGCAATCGCAAAACGATCGCATTACGATTTTTCCGTACGATGTATCGTTCCGTCTAAACGCTGATCGTTGTAAAAAAAAATTGTTCATTCAAAATCGTTAATCGTGTGACCGGGCGAATTATCGCTCTGTGTAAAAGTACCATAAGCTCCAGCTCATTGCACAGCTTTATGATATATATTTCTATAAGAAAATTTTAAACAGTTGATTTATATTTTAAAAGGTCCCATATATTTAATAAAGCAGCCATCAGCCAAAGTAACATTTGTATCCACCAATATCGGTGTCGAGAAATTTTATTTTATATTTTGGAATACTGTGTCCAGTTCTGGAGACCTCAACTGAAAAGGATATTGGTAAAATAGAATGGGTACAAAGACGGCTACAAAAATGGTGGAGGGTGTCAGGCATAAAACATAACAGGAAAGACTTAAGGATTTGAATCTGTATATTCTGAAGGAAAGAAGAGAAGAGGGGGGGACATGACCGAAACGGGTGATAAAAGACTAAACAAGGTTCAGGAGGGAAGTGTTTTTTTGTTTTTTTTTTAAAGTGAACTTGAGAACAAAAAGACATAATGAGAGGTTACTGGTGGAAAGATCAGAAGCACCGTGAAAAAATGTTACTTTACTGAAAGAGTAGTAGATGCTTGGAACAAACTTCCAGCAAATGTGGTTGGTAAATCTACAATAACAGACTTTAAATCTGCCTGAGATATATCTAACCTAAGGTAATAAGGGAAATACTAAAAGGGTGGACTAGATGGACCCAGTGGTCTTTTTCTGCCAACAATCTTCTGTTTCATTATTAAACTACTTTATGTAGGTTTTGAAGGGTATGAACTTATATAACATTTTATAATAGATATACTATATCAATATCAAAACAATATTGCAGTGTTATTTTTTTTGGAATAATAGCTTAACAAAATATTGTTAGAAATAACATTCTATGGAACGTGTTTATCACGACTTACAGTTCCAGTTTAGTTGCATTGTATGAGTTTTTGGAGGTGAACGTTGAAATCTATTGCTGATAATTGTTAATTTTGTATGCAAATGTTATCTGAATACAGCCAGTAATTGTATTTTTTTGTATAAAATATTTAGTGTAACTAATTCATTTAATAATTCTCTATCATTTTAAATAAATTAAATTTTCTTAGTTTACTCTCCAAGAATCTTGTCATTAGACCTTTTTTTGACCCTGTGTTTGTTTCATTACAGAAGAGAGCACTTCTGCTTCTGAGGTGATGTCACTGCCAGATCAGTGAGTCATAGGTGCCCTTAATATTCTGAAAAAGCTGCATAGAGAAGAAAAAAAAGGCAGGCATATTGTTGGTCACTTAGGCATTACAGGATTATAACATTTTTTAATTTTCTTTTTAAATTGAAATTTTTTCCAGAACGTGGAAAGATCATATTTTAAGTATTTTTTAATCTTGTGAACATTTTCAACTGATATAAAGAGCTAAAACTCTGAGTCTAGGGGGGAAAGTTATCTAGGGCTTTGTGCCTAGTTTTAGGTAAATCAGGGGTGGGGAACCTTTTCCATGTCGAGGGCCGGTCGGGCATTAATAAAATCATTCGAGGGCCGCATACCGTGCGCGGCAGTTAGTAGCGTGGGTTTGCAGCACCCAGGGCAAGGCAAAGTATTGTTCCCCTAGTTCCCCTGCTATTGTAGTTAACCCCAGTGATGCCCCTGCTATTGTAGTTAACCCCCCCAGTGATGCCCCTTGTAGTCTAGTTAACCCCCAAGTCATGTCCCTGGTGGACTAGTTAACCCCCATCAGTCATGTCCCTGGTAGCCTAGTTAACCCCCATCAGTCATGTCCCTGGTAGCCTAGTTAACCCCCATCAGGCATGTCCCTGGTGGCCTAGTTAACCCCCATCAGGCATGTCCCTGGTGGCCTAGTTAACCCCCATCAGGCATGTCCCTGGTGGCCTAGTTAACCCCCATCAGTCTTGTCCCAGGTGGCCTAATTAACCCCCATCAGTCATGTCCCAGGTGGCCTAGTTAACCCCCATCAGGCATGTCCCTGGTTGTCTAGTTAACCCCCATTAGGCATGTCCCTGGTGGCCTAGTTAACCCCCATCAGGCATGTCCCTGGTGGCCTAGTTAACCCCCATCAGGCATGTCCCTGGTGGCCTAGTTAACCCCCATCAGGCATGTCCCTGGTGGCCTAGTTAACCCCCATCAGGCATGTCCCTGGTGGCCTAGTTAACCCCCAAATAAAAAAAATAAACATCCCACTCACCTTTCCTCCGTTCCCACGCTGCCCATGTCCTCTTCTGTACCAGGTCCTCTGTGCCGGTCTTTCTCCTGCAGGCGGGGCGCGATGAAATGACGTCATCGCACGCGGCCCGGAGGAGACTGAAGACACCCGCCGCTCTGCTGGGGAAGAAGCCAGCATAGACAGCATCCTCCTGTGTCCGGTAGCTGTCACAGACACCGGAGGATGCTGTGTATGCCGGCTCCATCCTCCTCCAGAGCGGCGCGCATCACAGGGGAGCTACGGGCCGCATCGGGAGGTCTCAGGGGCCGGATGCGGCCCGCGGGCCGGAGGTTCCCCGCCCCTGAGGTAAATAATGGTATTTTTCACCCATTTTTGGTCTAATTTCTATGTATGAACCAGTATTTGACAGGTGAATATTTTTTAGATGCAACTTTTTTTAATCTGCCTGTTTTAAGTATTTACCCAAGGTCTGCATAATCTGGAATTAGCGCCCAATTTATCATTTGCAGAGGTGAGGGCCTACGCCTGGTCAGTATCAGGTGAATTTGTTCAATTATGGGACTTTTTACTTAGCTGCATTGACTATAAATAAATCAGTCACAAAATACTGGAACAAAATATCCACCAATCCTCATTAGAAAAGTCACAAAAATAAGACTCCTTATTAAATGTCCCCCGAGTCCTTTCTTTAGTCCCCATTCTTTTGAATTCCTGTCTCTAGCTTAAAAAACTTCCAAAAACCTTCATATGCGCAGGTTGAACCAATGGCAGCATCCATTCAGAAAAAAAAAAACTTTACTCCTCCATACAAAAGGGTTTTGACTAGCTTTATCAAGCTTGGTCAGGGTAGCTTGAATCCCGATCCTGATATTGTCCGTATCTATCTAGGAAGCCATGTGGGCTCCACAGATCAGTGTTGTTGCATTTTTCATTACAAATTCAATCATATTTGAGGCATAAAATAACTTTTCTTCCTGTCAAAATGACTGAAAACTATGGGGGCAAATTTACTATTCCACAATTGTTACATTTTTGTCCTCTCAGGCGCCATAGAAGGGCTCACAGGAGGTAAATGACATTTGCTAACAATGTACACTGTTTGGCTATATTCCCACTACGTTTTTTCTTGTCCGTTTATAATTTCTAAAATGACGTCTGTGATTTCGCTGTTTGGCCACATGTCAGTGCAATGATAACTGTTGGTACATTATTCTAGGTCAGGTGGACTCATTGCCCTTTGGGTGTATCTTTAATTGAAAAGTCCACTAATTTTAATAGTAAAGACAGTGAAAAAAAAACATTATTGTGTAAACGATTAAAAAGTTTCTGCAAAAAACATGCAAAAATAATTGTCATGATCATAATTTTGACGTCCACACAGCTATAGTCCGTTATTTAATACACTGTGTGCGTTGGGCGGCCGTCATTTCATTGACTTCAATGCATTCCGCTGAAATAAATTATAAATGCTGCAATAACAAGCGTCTTTTTTTTAAAGAAAAAGCAGACGCCTTTTCACTTTTGTACTTAGTGTGAACATAGCCTTTGGGTGACACTTTTTCGATCGTGTGACTACAGGTTTTCTTTGTAGAAGCGGGTGTCTTGCAACACCAGCAGGGTGTTACTTCAGATTTTATCTTCTATGTTTGCAGCCTAAATGTATGCATTTTCTGAGTCACTGTATATTTTATATAGATGACAATATGCACACTTTTAGTTTACATGCATTTTAGTTTTTTCGTTTAGTCAAAAGGTAAAAAAAATTAGTTGCAGATTCTGGGCGTGCAGCAGGTTGCCAAATCCAGAGCAAATCCCTATCTACTGCCAAAATGCCACCGATTTTTACCATAAATTTTGTTCATTGCAAAACTAAATTCCACCAGAAAAAATCTTATTACATTTCATGTCATTGTGGACTTTGAAAAGAGTTCTAGACTAGTTTCCACAACATCATATGATATACAAAAGTATACCATAGGACCAAAGCATGTATTTATATATTTTTCTTACACTTTTCTCTATTTTTATTTTTTTCTTACTTAAATGTGTGTGTGTGTGTGTGTGTGTGGGGGTCATGTGGTTTCTTCTCTATAGGTTTTCTATTGATGTTGAGAACACATCCAGCATTTGTATTGCAGAACAGTAGATGGGAATGTCCGCTCCCATGTAACTACAATCGGACCAAATGTTACTCATAGCCTGTTTTACCCTGAGGGAATCCTTAAAAACGGAACGCGCGGGATCCCAGACCAGTCATATCCTTCAGATATGCACCTGGGGGTTATACTTGCTCATTGCTCTCTAGCACTTTTGTGACTTGTATGACAGTTGCACTTTATCCGTATCCGATTTTTTCTGGATATAGCACTATTAGTGTTTATTTAACTATGCGTTTTACTCTTGTGATATTATCGCATTCTCTTTGTACAATTTATTTGGAGAAGTCAGGTCTTACTTGGTCCACCATGACTAGTGATGGCTGCTATTGTTTGCTATTTTAAATCCTTAACTGTTCCATTTATATAATAAAAGATATATATATATATATATATATATATATATATATATATATAAATATATATTTGATCGTGAGGTCCACAGGGCCATATTTAACACTAGCCACCCGTGGTCCGGTGCCTGGGGCAGCACCAGGGAGCAGGGGAAGAAAACGTTTTTTTTTTTTAGTGTCCCACCTCGTGTTCAGACTTGACAGTAATTCTGGTGTCATTTCAAAGGGGTGGGTAGGTATGGATGTGGCTGAAACCAGGCTCCCATTTCTTTCCCAGTAGTCATGTGCTGTTACCAGGATTATCGGCCATACCCATATTGGTTACCACATTAGTGTCTGGTTTTTAGATATCAATATGATGTTCAGAAACTAGAAAATCATGATGCTAATTGGTGAGTGAAGATGGGGCGTCCTCAGGTGTAGTGCTTAGGGCAGCAGCAGCTGGTAATATGGCTCTGGAGGTAAAGTCTGTTTAGTCGGCTCTTTTTTTATTTAGTCTGTCTCTCTTTTGCCAAAATTTAGGTGGCGACTACTGATGTATTATTACTATTGTTCAATATGAGAAGATGCAGCGCTATTTTTGCAGCATAGTGACGACTCCGCGACGAAACCGGTTATAGTTAGTAAGGTCAGGTGCTGTTGGAATTATTTTCTGCCCAGAGTGATGGAGATGATCAGCAAGGATTTAGCCCTGTTCACATTAGTGTTGGTTGCTGCACTAGAAGCTTCTGATACAGATTTGATAAATAAAAATGCCAAGGTGCACCCAGCGATAAGACACAGAGGGAACCTGAGGGACCCCAAGAACTGCACTGCCCTCACTTTCATTGTTCCTTTCCTTGACATGGTGTGAACACAGACCTATGTACATCTATGGCGGAGCCTGCCTCATTCAGCATGAAACTTTTCTAGTCAAAATGATGTGAGAAATTCACTGGATCCCCTTATATTCAGTGGAGTCTGCTGGGCGCCATTTGTTATATATATATATATATATATATATATATATATATATCTCCAAGGCCTCATTAGTATTACATTATTACATCCTGGAACTACACCACTAGTATACAGTGTACCCCATACATGCCCGTGGTACGCCCATAGGTTGCCTATGGTGACTATACTAAGTCTGACTACGAGTCGCGCCGCAAGTAAAATATATAATGTGGTAAAAATGTTTGTCTATTGAAGCCTATTGCTGCCTATATTCTGATATACAGCTGTGGCGTGACCAGCACCGCCTCACGCTCCTCTAGTTTTGGCGCCTCAGTCCTGCACTAAAAGCCGAAAGGCTGCTGGGAACCGGAAGCAGCTGCATCACGTGGTGTAACGTGGTGTAACACAGCAATAAAGCTTTGTCATAGTAAAAAAAAAAGAAGTGCCGCCCCATCGTGAGGCCACGCCCCTCAGTCATCCGCCCTACTCCCCCCTGTCAGTGGAGTGTGGTGCGTCAGTGTCCCCAGTCTGTCCTACACCACCGGAGCAGTCACCATGGCGACCAGGACCTCGCACCGGCCTTACCAGATAGCGATATTCGGGGCCTCCGGCTTCACCGGGCAGTTTGTTGTGGAGGAGGTGGCCCGAGTGGCTGACGGGGAAGAGTACCGGGGCCAGGGGCTGCGCTGGGCTGTAGCCGGCCGGAGCCGGGAGAAGCTGGAGGAGGTGCTGAGCCGGGCGGCCGAGAGACTGGGTGAGTATGCGGGACCCCAACTTCTCTGTGCTCCCCCCAACTTCTCTGTGCTCCCCCCAACTTCTCTGTGCGACCCCCAACTTCTCTGTGCGCCCCCAACTTCTCTGTATATCCCCCAACTTCTCTGTATATCCCCCAACTTCTCTGTGCTCCCCCAACTTCTCTGTGCTCCAACCAGACTTCTCCGTGCTCCCCCCAACTTCTCTGTATATCCCCCAACTTCTCTGTATATCCCCCAACTTCTCTGTGCTCCCCCCAACTTCTCTGTATATCCCCCAACTTCTCTGTATATCCCCCAACTTCTCTGTGCTCCCCCCAACTTCTCTGTATACCCCCCAACTTCTCTGTGCTCCCCCCAACTTCTCTGTGCTCCCCCCAACTTCTCTGTGCTCCCCCCAACTTCTCTGTGCTCCCCCCAACTTCTCTGTGCTCCCCCCAACTTCTCTGTGCTCCCCCCAACTTCTCTGTGCTCCCCCCAACTTCTCTGTGCTCCCCCCAACTTCTCTGTGCTCCCCCCAACTTCTCTGTGCTCCCCCCAACTTCTCTGTGCTCCCCCCAACTTCTCTGTATACCCCCCAACTTCTCTGTGCTCCCCCCAACTTCTCTGTGCTCCCCCAACTTCTCTGTGCTCCCCCAACTTCTCTGTGCTCCCCCAACTTCTCTGTGCTCCCCCAACTTCTCTGTGCTCCCCCAACTTCTCTGTGCTCCCCCAACTTCTCTGTGCTCCCCCAACTTCTCTGTGCTCCCCCAACTTCTCTGTGCTCCCCCAACTTCTCTGTGCATCCCCCAACTTCTCTGTATATCCCCCAAATTCTGTGTGAGCCCCCCAAACTTCTCTGTGCGCCCCCCAACTTCTCTGTATGCCCCCCCCCAATCTTCTCTGTGCGCCCCCCCCCCAATCTTCTCTGTGCGCCCTTCCCCCCAATCTTCTCTGTGCGCCCTTCCCCCCAATCTTCTCTGTGCGCCCTTCCCCCCAATCTTCTCTGTGCGCCCTTCCCCCCCAATCTTCTCTGTGCCCCAACCAAACTTCTCTGTGCACCCCCCAGGCTTCCCTGTATATCCCCAAACATCTCTGTGCACCCCCCCTAGACTTTCCTGTAATCCAACCAAACTTCTCTGTGCGCCCCCAAATTTCTCTGTGCACCCAGCTGCCATCTCCTGCTCATCTGTAACTCTGAACTACCCCAAGAAGTTATATCACTGCCCTGCAGCTGAGGAACTACAGGTCCCAGCATATAATGGTGGTATCTCTTATAATGGAGGACTACAGGTCCCAGCATATAATAGTAGTATCTCTTATGTGCTATGGTCCAGGACTGCAGGTCCCAGCATGTAGTGGTAGTATCTCTTATAATGGAGGACTACAGGTCTCAGCATGTAGTGGTAGTATCTCTTATAATGGAGGACTACAGGTCCCAGCATGTAATGGTGGTATCTCTTATAATGGAGGACTACAGGTCCCAGCATGTAATGGTGGTATCTCTTATAATGGAGGACTACAGGTCCCAGCATGTAGAGGTAGTATCTCTTATAATGGAGGACTACAGGTCCCAGCATGTAATGGTGGTATCTCTTATAATGGAGGACTACAGGTCCCAGCATGTAATGGTGGTATCTCTTATAATGGAGGACTACAGGTCCCAGCATGTAATGGTAGTATCTCTTATAATGGAGGATTACAGGTCTCAGCATGTAGTGGTAGTATCTCTTATAATGGAGGACTACAGGTCCCAGCATGTAATGGTGGTATCTCTTATAATGGAGGACTACAGGTCCCAGCATGTAATGGTAGTATCTCTTATAATGGAGTACTACAGGTCTCAGCATGTAGTGGTAGTATCTCTTATAATGGAGGACTACAGGCCCCAGCATGTAATGGTGATATCTCTTATAATGGAGGACTACAGGTCCCAGCATGTAATGGTGGTATCTCTTATAATGGAGGACTACAGGTCCCAGCATGTAGTGGTAGTATCTCTTATAATGGAGGACTACAGGTTGCAGCCACTGCCTCTCTTCATCCCTCTGAGCTCCTGAGACTCCATCACCTCGAATCCAGTTCTGCCACTATTGTGTGTGCATTGATGATTTATATGACACCTGCAGAGGCAGACGCGGCGTCCTTAGGCTCTGTTCACATCTGTCTGGCTCTGCTGCAGATTCCGGTCAATTTCAAAGGAATAGCATAGTCACAGTGTATATGACAGAACTCCGTCCCATACCAGTAAAGCGGCGTCGGCGTCTGCCATCATCTCTCTTACTCTGCTCCTTTAGGGTGCGTTCACACCTACAGGATCTGCAGCAGATTTGATGCTATGTTATTTAAATGAAATCTGCTGCAGAAAATCAGCTGCAGATCCTGTAGGTGTGAATGCACCATCAAACTGGATTGCAGGTGTGAGCTCCACCTAAGATACCTGACTGGTAAGTGAGCGGAGCAGCAGAGGTGTAGCCAGACTCGCCTTCACCCAGAGCAGGAATGGAGTCGGGGCCCTCCCCTGAAACTTGTCCCTGCCAGTGAGAGCAGATGAGGAGATACTGGTGTAGTGCTGCAGGTGGGGCACTATGGCTTCTCTGTAACGTCAGCCCTTCCATGTTTATGAACGCTTGAGCGTTCATGCGGTCTGAATTGTGAACGAGAGAACGGGGTCAGCCATGCCAGATACCTCAGCTGGCAGCTCATCTCTCCAAGAACAAAAGGACTCAGGCAGTTGAAATCCAGCCTGTCTAATCTTTCTCTCCCTTGACATTATCATGACTTTCCCTGCACTGGGAGCGCTACCACATCATATGGCCGTATGCATAACACCATAACCTGCTTAAAGGGGTACTCCAGACTATTTTTTTCTTTCAAATCAACTGGTTTAAAAAAGTTATATTGATTTGTAATTCCAGTACTTATTATCTGCTGTATGTCCTGCAGGTCTTACAGGCAGTGGTGTATTCTCTCCAGTCCGACACAGTGCTCTCTGCTGCCACCTCTGTCCATGTTAGGAACTGTCCAGAGCCGCAGCAGAGAGCACTGTGTCAGAGTGAAAAGAATACACCACTTCAGGGCATACAGCAGCTGATAAGTATGGGAAACCTTAACATTAGAGTTAACAAGTAGAAATAAATTACAAATCTATATATTTCTCTGAAGCAGTTGATTTGAAGGAAATGACAGTCCCAGCCGTATCTTACATGCTGGCAATTTTAATGTATGGCTTGCTAATCCCTATGCCTGTAACCCCTCAGGAAGGCCAGTCTTCACCAGGGGGCAGTACTGTATTTTTTTTAAGCTGTTGAAATCTTTGTACGTTTCGGTGCCAGTCACTGCTTCTGTCCATTATTTGTAGGAAAGCCACAGCTGAAATCCATTGACATTCTGATCTGCGACATTAATGATGCCCCCGCCCTGGCCGATATGTGTAAGAAAGCCACCGTTGTTCTGGACTGTGTGGGACCAGTAAGTATCAGACACAAAGCCCTCAGTGTGCACAATCGTTTCCCATAACGTTTTCTCCTCTAACAAAATAGTTTTGATTATAAATTGAAAATATGATGCGGCTCTGTTCACATCTGTGTCATGGTCCCATCATCATAAACTTTAGGCGGATCTGCCACAATGGACACTGGTGATGTACCATAGTCCCCATTAATTGATATAGGGGTCTGTCTGCTTTAGCTGCTGTGTTTGCCGTCATTCTGATAGAAAGAGTAGTAGTGTATACTGCAGTATTCTCAATCAGATGTGATGGAGCCGGTGACGCTGATGTGAGTATACCTGAGGTCACTCATAACACTACCACCCAATAAAAAAAAAAAAATCTTTCAGATTCACTGGTGAAAGAGAGTGCCAGAGATTTGTAATTTACTTCTATTAAAAAAAATCTCAAGTCTTCCAGTACTTATCAGCTGCTGAATGTCCTGCATGAAGTAGTGTATTCTTTCCAGTCTGGAGAGCAGGAGAGGTTTTCTATGGGGATTTTCTGCTTTTCTGGACAGTTCCTGACATGGACAGAGGTGGCAGCAGAGAGCGCTGTGTCAGACTGGAAAGAATACACCAATTCCTGCAGGACATACAGCAGCTGATAAGTACTGGAAGACTGCACATTTTTTAATAGAAGTAAATTACAACTCTCCAGCACTTTCTGGCACCAGTTGAATTGAAAGATAAAATATCTTAGTGTTCCCTTCACAGCACTGGGCGCACAGTTTATACACAGAAACTTGCTAATTAAATGTTACAGTTCATACCTGCAAACTCTCTTGCAACAAACCCACATTACACATGCTAAGGCTATGTTCACACTGCATACATTTTGTTGAAACAACAGACGTGATTTTCACGGAACTTACGTAGTGCAGCAGGCTGAAGGGATCCTGGCCGGAGTGTATACACATAGTACATATATACATACACATAGTATACACTCAGGCCGGGATCCCTAGCGGCGCCATAGAAAACTGACATGTCAAGACAGGGTTTTCTGCGCCCGCTATTCACTGAATAGTGGCCGCAGAAAACCCTGTCGGTGCACACTTTTGAGCGAGCAGCTCCAGCCGCAGGCTTCATAGTGTGCAGTGGGGAGTTCTGATGCGGGAGCAAATGGATGTTCCCTCATAAGAACTAAGCGGCACTATAAATCATCCATCCGGTACTGCAGTACCTGTTGGGATAATCTTTTCTGAGACTGGCTGTTCCCTGGAACGGCCGGTCTCATACGCAGTCTGAACATAGCCTAAGTGTGTACAGTACGCTAAAGGGGTTTGTTCAGGAATATTTTCTCATATGATCTAAGGGCCCTATTACACCAAACAATTATCGTCCGTACTTGATTGATTACCAGCCATTCCGTTTGATAATCGTTTGGTTTAATAGGTCACGTTAAAAGGCAACGATCAGCCGACATGCAGCCCTATCCCCACCCCGCTCCTCCTGCTCTTTTTCTGTTTGTGTAATAGCACTGACAGCGAGCAGGGAACGAGAGGGAAGCGAACGCTGATGTGACAGGTCGGTGTTCGCTTCCTCCTGTAGATCACTACATGTAATACAGCCCTAACGTTAGGTATGAAGAGATGAAACTACAAGATGATGCCCAATAAGTATAGTGCCCTGCACTGTAGAATAGGATTAGATTAGAAGCTGCGCACAATACTTACTGGACATGAAACAGTTGTCTCTGCAACCTGAGCGTCTTATTACATTCCCATCTTTGTGTTTCAGTTCTTTACTGTTTTTAAGGCTGTTTTGTTTGCTGAGAGTGAATGAGAACACTGTCCACTCCCAGACAGCAGACCTGCTCATACTTAGGGCCCTATTCCACCGGACGATTATCGTTGGCATAATAGTTAACGATTAACGATCTCAAACAACCGCTATTGCGAAATACCTGAAAACGTTCACTCATTTCCATGGAACAATAATCGTTACTTATGATCGTATTTGCGATCGTTTCTTCTTCGCTATTTCTTCACTACTGCGTTCGTATCTACTGCGAAAGACCAAACAACGTCTTATTCACTGCGAACGATTTGCGAACGAGCAACGATAAAAATAGGTCCAGATTTTATAAAGATATCAACGATTTCTCGTTTGGTCGTTAATCGTTAACTGCATTTCAACCGAACGATTATCGCTTAGGTTTGAACGATTTAACAATAATCTGAACGATAATCGTCCGGTGAAATAGGGCCCTTAGTCCTGCTCTCAGAAGTGACGCAGATCCAGTTGTATCAAGTCTAGACAATGAAATTAGTAGAAGACACATACAGCTCAGACCGCTAAGTACAACCTAAACCTTGCTGCTCCACAGAACCAGAAAGTATCACTTACTATTTTGGTAGACTATTTATTGGGTGGTGTGGTACCTGATGGTTATCTATAATAAACCCGTCACTACAGCTCCTTATTTCAGGACAGAAAGAATTAAGTGTACGGAACACATAGTTAACGTAACTGCTTCCTGCACAATAGCGTTATAGGAACCATGTATTTCCTGCAGATGGATTATATAAATGTACAAATTACAGACACAGGGAGCCAATAAAGAGATGTAGTAATCCTGCATAAAAGAAGAGCAGACCTGACAGACCAGCTTTTATTCCCCCCCCAACAATCTTCTAAGTACTGAGCCACAATAGGGCTGCCGTAGAGGTGCATGGAGCTTCTACTGTACTTCTGTATGCCTCCAAATTGTGTCATTTACTATCAAATATTTAGAGGGCAAACAAAGCATTGATATCATGCTAATATATGCGCCTTGGGGTGAAGGTAAACAGGACAGGAAAGTAAAAGAACACTGTAAATGCCAGTCAGCTGTGTAGTGTGGCTGTACTGTGTAGGGGTGCGTTCACATGTACAGATTTCTGGTTGCAATGGGCAAAAACAAAGCCAGGAATGGGATTGAAAAGAGGAGAGGTCTCAGTCTTTCCTTTATGACCTGTTCTGTATTTACAGTCTGTCCCTGGCTTTGGGCTTCAATAATTGCACTGGAAAGGGTGTGTTTACACAAAGCGTGATGCAACACCGCCCTATGATAGGCCTCATCCGATGATACGTGTGGAGTTTGTAACAATTCCTAATCACTTGTGCAGACATGACGCTCTGGGGAGCAAAGTTCTCAGACTTATCAGATACATTTGGTCCAAAAGGTTATTCTTAAAGATTAGTGAAGTCCTTTCAAACATCATTGTGTAAATTCGATTTGCCGGAGAAAAGTCATTGTAGGTGAAAGGTAATAGCAGCTGTATACTGAATAAACTAGTAAGATCACATGGCAGTAAGGGGAACGCACCCCTCCCCCCTCATTGTTAGAACTTTTAAAGGGGTAGTTGAGAAAAAGAAACTCTTTCAAATCAGAAATTGCAAGAGATTTGTAATGTACTTCTAGTAAAGAAAAAAAAAATCAAGTCTTCCAGTACTTTTCATCTGCTGTATGCAGTGGCGGATTAAATGTACCCTGGGCCCTGGGCTGTCCACCCAACCTGCCCCCCCCCCCCCCCCCAGTCAATCTGCCCACATTATGATCCGCTACTGCCCCCCCCCCACGCTGTCCCCAAAAAACACTGCCTGCCTCCCCTCCGCTGCCCCCAATAAACATATTGCCAACTCACCCTGATGTTGCGCCCCCCCCCAAGGTCACAGCAGCACAGAGGATGTCAGGAGAGGGGGGGCTGATCTTATAGGGGAGGTCACAGCAGCACAGAGGATGTCAGGAGAGGAGGGTGCTGATCTTATAGGGGAGGTCAAAGCAGCACAGAGGAGTTCAGGAGAGGAGGGTGCTGATCTTATAGGGGAGGTCACAGCAGCACAGAGGATGTCAGGAGAGGAGGGTGCTGATCTTATAGGGGAGGTCACAGCAGCACAGAGGATGTCAGGAGAGGAGGGTGCTGATCTTATTGGGGAGGTCACAGCAGTGGAGAGGAGGGTGCTGATCTTATAGGGGAGGTCAAAGCAGCACAGAGGATGTTAGGAGAGGAGGGTGCTGATCTCATAGGGGAGGTCACAGCAGCACAGAGGAGTTCAGGAGAGGAGGGTGCTGATCTTATAGGGGAGGTCACAGCAGCACAGAGGATGTCAGGAGAGGAGGGTGCTGATCTTATAGGGGAGGTCACAGCAGCACAGAGGATGTCAGGAGAGGAGGGTGCTGATCTTATAGGAGAGGTCACAGCAGCACAGAGGATGTCAGGAGAGGAGGGTGCTGATCTTATAGGCGAGGTCACAGCAGCACAGAGGGTGTCAGTAGAGGAGGCTGCTGGTCTTGTAGGGGAGGTCACAGCATCACAGCAGCACAGAGGATGTCAGGAGAGGAGGGTGCTGATCTATAGGGGAGTTCCCAGCAGCACAAAGGATGTCAGGAGAGGAGGCTGCTGGTCTTATAGGGGAGGTCCCAGCAGCACAGAGGATGTCAGGAGAGGAGGGTGCTGATCTATAGGGGAGGTCACAACAGCACAGAGGGTGTCAGGAGAGGAGGGTGCTGATCTATAGGGGAGGTCACAGCAGCACAGAGGATGTCAGGAGAGGAGGGTGCTGGTCTATAGGGGAGGTCACAGCACCACAGAGGATGTCAGGAGAGGAGGGGGCTGATCTTATAGGAGAGGTCACAGCAGCACAGAGGATGTCAGGAGAGGAGGGGGCTGATCTTATAGGGGAGGACACAGCAGCACAGAGGATGTCAGGAGAGGAGGGTGCTAATCCTATAGGAGATGGTCCCCCTTTCCCCCCCCCCTTATAGATGGTCCCCCTTTCCCCCCCTTATAGATGATCCCCCTCTTTCCCCCTTATAGATGATCCCCCTCTTTCCCCCTTATAGATGGTCCCCCTCTTTCCCCCCTTATAAATGGTCCCCCTCTTTCCCCCTTATAGATGGTTCCCCTCTCTCCCTCTTTATAGATGGTCCCCCTCTTTCACCCTTTATAGATGGTCCCCCTCTTTCCCCTTTTATAAATGGTCCCCCTCTTTCCCCCCTTTATAGATGGTCCCCCTCTTTTCCCCTGTATAGATGGTCCCCCTCTTTCCCCCCTTATAGATGGTCCTCCTCTTTCCCCCCTTATAGATGGTCCCCCTCTTTTTCCCTTTATAGATGGTCCCCCTCTTTTTCCCTTTATAGATGGTCCCCCTCTTTTTCCCTTTATAGATGGTCCCCCTCTTTTTTCCCCTTTATAGATGGTCCCCCTCTTTTTTTCCCCTTTATAGATGGTCCCCCTCTTTTTTTCCCCTTTATAGATGGTCCCCCTCTGCTCCCCCCTTCTTATAGATGGTCCCCCTCTGCTCCCCCCTTCTTATAGATGGTCCCCCTCTGCTCCCCCCTTCTTATAGATGGTCCCCCTCTGCTCCCCCCCCCCCTTATAGTTGGTCCCCCTCTGCTCCCCCCCCCTTATAGATGGTCCCCCTCTGCTCCCCCCCCCCCCCTTATAGATGGTCCTGGTCCCCCTCTGCTCCCCCCCTTATAGATGGTCCCCCTTGCACAGCAGTCAGTAAATAAATAAAAAAAAAACAACTCGCCTGCCATCCGTTCCCCCGTCGATCCTCTCGGCTCCTGGTCTGTCCCCGGCTGCCTCCGGCTGATGATGCGGCTGCCGGGGGTGTCTCGTCCTCTCCCCGGCAGCGCGCGCATCACGCAGTTCCTAGTGCCGCCTGACTTCCGGTACAGAGCGTCTCTAACGTGCGCTCTTAATACCGGAAGTCAGGGCTTAGGTGGCACAGTAAGCTGTGTGATGCGCGCGCTGCCGGGGAGAGGACGAGACACCCCCGGCAGCCGCACATCAGCCGGAGGCAGCCGGGGACTCCTGTGACCGCAAGCGAAATAATGCGGTCACAAGAGTGCAGTGGCGGGCCGGGCCGCAGCGGCGTGGGCGAATTATAATGTGGGTGGCGCGGCATGGGCCCCCCCGGAGCCTCGGGCCCCGGCGGCCGCCCAAACCGCCCACATTATAATCTGCCACTGGCTGTATGTCCTGCAAGAAGTGGTGTATTCTTTCCAGTCTGACACTGTGCTCTCTGCTGCCACCTCTGTCCATGTCAGGAACTGTCCAGAGCGGCAGCAAATCCCAATAGAAAACCTCTCCTGCTCTGAACAGTTCCTGACATGGACAGAAGTGGCAGCAGAGAGCACTGGGTCAGACTGGAGAGAATACACCACTTCCTGCAGGACATACAGCAGCTGATACGTTTTTATTAATAGAAGTAAATTACAAACTTCTGGCATTTTCTGGCACTTGTTGATTTGAAATTAATTTTTTTTTGCTGAACTACCCCTTTAACTTTACAGTCCTTGGCCTGCATTGGTTCGACAGGTTACATGTTGTTTTACGTTGTAAAGGCCGTGGGGTCCACATTATGATTCATGTAGGAATAAAAATAATTGCCACTAAGACTCCTGGCTTTCTATATTTTCCTTAGGCCCCATTCACATGTCCGTGTAAGTTTTTACTGTCAGGAAATCCTGATCAGGATGCCTCAAATTGCATCAGGATTTCCTGACAGTAATCCGTTTTTACCTTCAGGAAACCATCAGTAAAAGCCTTCAGCATTTTCTGATCAGAAGAAAAAATGTAGAGATGGGAGTTCTGCAAAAAATGGGAGATGTAGTTCTGCAAACTGGATGGCCACAGGCTGCCGAAGTACAACTCCCATCATGACCTGTTTTGGGGGGGGGGATGATCTCACCTGTCCGGGCTTGAGGTCGGCACTGGCCCGCGGCGGGGAGGGGGGATGTCGCTGTAGATCCCGGGGTCCGGATTTGGCGATCGCCGGCGCTGGTCGGGGGGGGGGGGGGGGACTGGACCAACGCCGACCTCAAGCCCGGACAGGTGAGATCACCCCCCTTTAAACAGGTCATGATGGGAGTTGTACTTCGGCAGCCTGTGGCCATCCAGTTTGCAGAACTACCTCTCCCATTTTTTCCGAACTCCCATCTCTACATTTTTTCTTCTGATCAGAAAATGCTAAAGGCTTTTACTGATGGTTTCCTGAAGGTAAAAACGGATTACTGTCAGTAAATCCTGATGCTTTCCTGATGCAATTTGAGGCATCCTGATCAGGATTTCTTGACAGTAAAAACTTACACGGACATGTGAATGGGGCCTAAGGAAAATATAGAAAGCCAGGAGTCTTAGTGGCAATTAATTTTATTCCTACATGAATCATAATGTAGACCCCACGGCCTTTACAACGTGAAACAACATGTAACCTGTCGAACCAATGCAGGCCAAGGATTGTAAAGTTAAAGGGGTAGTTCAGCAAAAAAAAAATTAATTTCAAATCAACAAGTGGATAAATGTAAAGTTATGCACCTGGGTACTAATAACCCACATGCATCATATGTCCTAAGGGGAGGAATAACCCCCATGCATCATATATCCTGGGGGGAGTAATAACCCGCATGCATCATATGTCCTGGGGGGAGTTACTCTGGGAGAGTCGCTGATGGAGAAGGATCTGGGTGTACTTGTAGATAATAGACTACAGAACAGCACAATGTCAGTCAGCTGCTTCTAAGGCCAGCAGGATATTGTCATGCATTAAAACAGGCATGGACTCTCGGGACAGGGATATAATATTACCGCTTTATAAAGCTTTGGTGCGGCCTCATCTGGAGTATGCTGTCCAGTTTTGGAACCCGATTCATAAAAAGGACGTTCTAAAGCTGGAGAGGGTACAAAGACGGGCAACTAAACTAATAAGGGGAATGGAGCATCTTAGTTATGAGGAGAGATTAAAAGAATTACATTTGTTTAGTCTGGAGAAGAGACGTATAAGGGGGCCTTCACACCTACCGACTCGCAGCGTTAATAACGCTGTGAGTCGGCTAGGTCCTGGCAGATCACTGTCAGTACATACATGCAGCGGTCTGAACGACCGCTGCGTGTATGTAAATCTGCCGGCCGCTTAACCCCTTCTGATGCCGGCCGGCCGCCTCCTGCTCAGCTCTGTATACATTACCTCCTCGCTCCACGGGGTCCCGGCGTCCTGCTCTCCCGCCCGGCCAATCAGTGGCTGCGGCAGGGCAACACACTGATTGGCCGGGCACGAGAGCAGGACGCCGGGACCCCGTGGAGCGAGGAGGTAATGTATACAGAGCTGAGCGGGAGCTGGCCGGCCGGCATAAGGGGTTAATTTACATACACGCAGCGGTCGTTCAGACCGCTGCATGTATGTACTGACAGTGATCTGCCAGGACCTAGTCGACTTGCAGCGTTATTAACGCTGCGAGTCGGTAGGTGTGAAGGCACCCTAAGGGGAGATATGATTAACTTATTTAAATATATAAATGGCCCCTACAAGAGATATGGGGAAAAGATGTTCCAGGTAAAACCCCCTCAAAGGACAAGGGGGCACTGCCTCCGCCTGGAGAGACAAGGGGGCGCTGCCTCCGCCTGGAGAGACAAGGGGGCGCTGCCTCCGCCTGGAGAGACAAGGGGGCGCACCCGGAGAGACAAGGGGGCGCTGCCTCCGCCTGGAGAAAAAAAGGTTCAATCTCCGGAGGCGACAAGCCTTCTTTACCATGAGAACTGTGAATCTGTGGAACAGTCACCACAGGATCTGGTCACAGCAAAAACAGTAGAGGGCTTCAAAACAGGGCTAGACAAGTTCTTAGACCAAAATAATATAAATGCATATGTATAGAACCTATCACCCCTCCCCCTTCCCTGTATCCATCCCCTCCTTGGTTGAACTTGATGGACATGTCTTTTTTCAACCGTATTAACTATGTAACTATGTAAGTGCCAGAAAATGTCAGAAGTTTGTAATTTACTTCTATTATACGTCTATTGGCGCAGTGGGGTGATCGGGTGCAGGGCAGAGAGGGGTGCTGGGAGGCAGGCTCTCAACCAATCCGGAATTACAGGCACTTTCCTGATGTACATTAGGAAAGTGCCTGTGACTCCGGCGCTCCCATAGACTTCTATGGGGGCGTCCTGGCCGGAATTCCCGACAAAAATAGGACATGTCATATAAAATCCGGATCTATTTTCCGGAATGGACACCCTTCCGCAAAAATCCGGAAGGATGTCTGTGACTAATTAAAGTCATTAAAGTTGTTTTCTGGAAGTGTGAAGGGGACCTTACTGCTAATGAAAAGAAATGAAAACGCCTAAAATCCAGATATGTTCTATAAATGTTTAAATATTCTACACATCAGAGAATCTGCATTCTGAATGTACCTTCTGTGTTTATTAGTACAGGTTTTATGGTGAGCCTGTGGTGAAGGCCTGCGTGGAAAATGGAGCACACTTTGTGGACATCAGCGGAGAACCTCAGGTACGTAGTTCACAGTAGTGTTCTTAGGCTGTGTTCACACAGAAGAGATTCTCTCCAGCTCTTAAAACTGTTCCATTACCTCTGACACGTTTCAAACCCAGCTGAATTCTTAGTCATGGTTTCTGTACAATAAACACAAACCAATACATGTGTTAGTTACAAAAAGGTTAGTGAGACGTTGCTATTGAGTGTTAAAGATTAAAAACATGTATACCAAAATGCGTCTTTCTGTCTTCTGATTGTACCAGGGTGCCGACCAAGAACTGTGGATTTATGTTGATACAATGTAAAAACAATAGCTATTATTTGGCTCTTAAAACAATGGCTATGGACTAATTTCTCAAGGCACAGATTAACTTTTCTAAATGCACCTTATTCTTCCCCCAAGATCACAGGCCAGGCTGCATCCTGCATTAGCAGACATTTTAGCCACCAGCATGGCGCACTATATGTAACCTTGAGCCTGGCCCTACAGACCTTATAGAAGCCTTATATGTGTGCAGTTAAAATACTAAGCATCCTCCCTCATCATGGATGTTAGGTGTGGCTGTTTATTTGTATATTGCACTTTTCCAACCTCACCTATATAACAATGTGCCTTGTCTGCATCCTGCCAGGAACTGGTATTGCAGGCTTGATAGCAGTAAGGGCCCTATTACACGGAGCGATATCAGCCTGATCCGGCCAATTATTGCTCTGTGTAATAGATGGAACGATCTGCCACTTACCGCGCATCACTTCATGTAACAGTGATGCACGGCCGGCGGCTGACGATTCAAGAAACAGTTTACATTTCCTCTCTACATTCCCAGTGTTCCCCTGTGGTCTGCATGCTTCCTCCCTGGTCCTGCACTCTGCAGCTTCAAAGAGGCCTGTGTGAGCTGACAGGCTACTCAGCCAATCACTCGATGTGGCGGTCCCGGGCAGTAATTGGCTTAGCGGCCTGTCAGCTTAGCCAGACCGATCTGAAGCTGCAAAGTGCAGGACCGGGGAGGAAGCATGCAGAGCGCAGGAGAACACTGGGAACGTGGAAAGGTAATGTAAATTGTTTGGGCAAAGGCTGCACGGACATTGCTAACAATGCCCTTGCTAAACGATTATCAAGCCGTGTAATAGGCTCAGTAAACGAGCGCCGATCTAGAACATAATCTACTGGGCCTGATCGTTTACAGTATTGATCGGGCCATCATCGACCCGTGTAACGGGACCCTAAGTTACAGGTATCCATAAGAATCGATGACTAACCTTGGCTAATGGAAGTTTGTAGCACTCCCCATG